>NC_137557.1:27961960-28490960 GCF_963082525.1 Nesoenas mayeri
TGAGTCAAGTACATTAAGTATGTGAGAATGACCTTTCCTAGAAAACTGAAGATGACATCCCATGGAGGGTAAAGGTGACTTTGAAGAGCTTTTGGCTCCCTTAGTGGTGGAAATGGTCTAGTTTTTTGACCAAAATCACTGTAATTTTAGTGCCATTTGATAGCCTCTAGCACTGAATAATAGGTCAGTTCTGCAGACAGGTATAAGACACAAGATTTAACGAAGCGTTTTGCCTCTATGCTTATTTTCTAATAAGAAAGGGATATATTTAATATGAATGAAGTAGAGCTTAAGTTTATATTGATCACAGGGCTCAGATCTGGAAAAAAAATTCCTGTGAGGGGGCAGTTAGTATTTCAAAGCCCCACTGTAAGTTTTAAAATAACTTCCTCTCATTCTCTAGCTTCCTGGCTCTAACTGTAGATCTGTTAGGATCTGTCTATCCCTCAGTTTTCCTTTGAAATGGGAAGTTTGTTCTATAGATAAAACTGGTATTACTCGGGGTGGCTGTATTTGTAATGTATCTTCTTTCATTGTGTCCACAACGGAAAAACATCATACTTTCCTTTGCTTCTCCATTTTCTCAGGAAGACTTTATTTTATTTAAACTTTACTCTGTATCCTGTGCTGATTCGGGTGCATTGCATCTGAGGAGGGCTGTTCGATCCTATTATTACCAAATCATTTTTCAGGCAATCATGTTACATCTTGCTTTGGTATGGTTGCTATTTCTTCCCTCTGCTATTAGACATTTGTTTAATCCGCTTTCTTACAGCCATCATTGATTGTTCACTGGAAATTATTCTGCTTTAATGTTTTACTTTTCTTCACGCTTCGTATTTCCTCTGTCAACTTTGGTGTCTTTTCTGTTTCAGATCGGGTTTTACAACAGCTGAAATTGAGCCAATGGGGATCTTCCAGTTTGCTCTTAACTCAAGGTCTGTTTCAGTTGAAGATGATGTTTGGGCAGTCACACTCCATGTCCAAAGATTGTTTGGTTTTCAAAGTAATCTCACTAAATTGACATATCAGACCATTCCAGGAAGTGCCAAACCACTAGAGGACTTTGTAGCCATCTACAATGGAGAGCTTATGTTTTTACATTTTCAGACAAACGCTGTGATAGAAATATCAATAATTGATGACTCTGTCTCTGAAATTGAGGAATTTTTTTTTGTAAATTTGACTTGTGTGGAAATTTTGGATGTTCAACCTGTGAACCTTGCCTGGAGTCCATGTCTGAATCCAGCTTTCAGTGTTGCAACAGTTAATATCCTCGCTAATGATATTCTTCATGGAATACTAAGTTTGGGGCCAGAGTTTATTTATGTTGAAGAAGATGCCAACAACAGTACCCCCAACACAGCGATACTTCATATCAGAAGGACCAAGGGTTTTACTGGTGATGTTGAAGTAACCATTAAAACCTTTGGGGGAGTGAGTGCACAAAGTGGAGCAGATTCATATCCTTTTATGAAGGATTTCCTTCCGTTTATGGAAGATCCAACTTCACTTGGGCAATGGAAGGGGAAGATTTTGAGGAACAGTCAGTCTCTTTGACTTTGCTGGATGGACAAAGAGAAAGCAGGGTGTCCATAAAGATTTTTGACGATGATGAGCCTGAAGGACAGGAATTGTTTTATGTTTTCCTCTCAAATCCTGAATATGGAGCTCAGATTGTAGAAGGAAAGGATGAATATGGATTTGCTGCTTTTGCAACAGTAATTATTGCAGGTAATATTATTTCCCTGGGAAAATTAATAACAGTAAATGACTATGTTTTCATAGCAATTTTCATGTAAAGATTGGCAATCTATTTGACGATAAGCAGGGTATTCTATTGTGAAATCTTGAGTTTTCCAGAGCAGAGGAAGCATCTAATGTACAAAGCTACTACGCGTCCCTTAGCAACGTAGCTCAAAATACATTTAGAGATTATGCTTATCTCTGTTCTTGCCCTGTTTTACTCTTTAAGGGAAAAGACTAATCTTGAGTAGTTTTTATGTAGATCCAGTAGCATTGCAGGCATTTTGGATTTTTACTTTTGCCATTTTGTCACTTTTACATACAATGGGGTTTGTGCAAAGTATCAGTCTCTATATTGACATTCAGCATGCACTGGTAAGTAAAGCCATTGCTACCTGTAAAGGAGAAATCCTTTAGTAACAAGATTTAATGGGGCACTGTGAAGACATTAGCTTCCCCTCATTAAACCTGGATTTTTTTTCCATACACTGCTGTTTTGCCAAAGATGTTTACATTCCCATGAGAACAGTGAAGTATTGTGCAGCTCCATACTTGCACACACGGAATTAAAGATGCAGAAGAAAAGCTGATGTGACAATTTGGAAAAATTAATGGCTTCAACAAGAGTATGAGTGGGACGAATAAGAAAGCTGTCCTTGGAAGCCCATCTTCATCCCGTACCCTACTATATCTGCTTTCAAAAGTACTTCTTCTACTGGTTAAAATAAAATTTAGAAATGCCAACATTTAAAGTTCTGGATAACTATGTAGTGTAAATTAAACCCAGAAATATTATAATAAATTTTCTCAAGGTGTCCCCAGATGATACTTTGTAGCATTGTTTTGATACCTATTTTAAATTTTTTTTAGTGGTTATTCACATGAAGGTTATAATTTAGTCTCAGCTTAACTTTCTTGCTTACTTTCATGGACTGTTTCCTCTATAGGAAGTGATCTCCAGAATGGCATTTTGGGATTTGTTCCAGAAGTACAAAGCGCTCTCGTACTTGATGAAGACTCGGAGAACAGAGAGGTGCTGCTGATTGTCACAAGGCAACCAAACAGGTGCAGGCAACAGCCGATTCGAATGTGCTTCCCACATGTTGTAACATGCTGTGTTGTTAACCACAGGAGCTGCTGTTAGTGGAAGAGTTTATCAAAGAGTTTTAAAATAAATCTGCCTTTCAGCTGCTTTAGTAACTTCTCAGAAGTTGATGAACTGGCTTTAAGTTGTGAATGTGAGTAGGTCTGTCACTCTACTGTGATAAAGCAGAGACAGGAAAAACAAGTATTTTCCAACTTACACTATAAGGCTACAAGTGTGAAAGATTTGCTTGAGTTAAAATATTTGCCCTGCTCGAGGTGTAATTCAAATTCTCAACTCCCCGTGTAGTACAATGTAGGTATGAATACTAAAATGAGCAATTAAGAAGGCACCTGAGTGTCAGCACTATGATAATGTTTTCAGTCACACAGACACTATATTTTTTCTAATTAGCACATATATATATCTCTATATATCTATATGTTGCACATTGATGTGTACTTTTAATCAAATATGCTCAAGTACTTCACGTTCCTTAAACTTAGAGGAAAGACAAATCCTACCTGGTTTTCCAGGCGAACGGTCACTGTAGTATTAAGGAAGGTACACGGGCAACTCCCTTCCAAGAACCAGTGTCTCTTATGCAGCTGATGTCATGTTTTCTGAAATAAAAATTGAGAATAACCTAGCTCCGTGTAATTGCTTTATTTTCTTCCTGTGTGATGTTTTTGTGATCTAAACACATGTCAGGTGAAGGAATTTAAATTAAAAAAGAGAAGTTTTCATCCTACAGCAGTTTGTTCCCTGGTGATAAGCTTTGAATCATAACAGAAAACGTGTGTTACCTCCGTGGTTTATGTTTCCTAAAACAATAGTGATCTCCTTTAGTACATATATACTCTCGATTTGCTTATCGGGCTTTTGAAGAGGTGAAGATCTTTTGGCGTGTGACCTTTAATAAAACAGCTGTTGTCCTTCTGAAGGATGGCGTGAACTTGGAGAATGAACTTGTATCCGTGGTGGGATCCACTACCTGCATGGCAGGTCAAACGTTGTGCAACATCTCCATTGAACTAAAGCCTGAGAATGTAAGTAATTATTACTCATTTGTGTATAGCCCTGTGGTGTTGAATTGCAGCTTATCAAGACTGAAAAAACCCTCTGATCTGGAGGAAGTGATGTATGGGGCCCAGTCTGGAGATGGTAACTTGACATCTGCTCAGCTCCTCTGCAAATACATGTTTATTTACAGACTTGTGCTGCGTCCATGGTGACTGCTAAAAACTTGGGAAGATGAGTATTTAATTTGAAGAGTAAAATGCAGATCTTTTATAGAACCATAAGAAAAAAGAATGGAGTTATCTCAGTGAGATGTGTATTCATTTGCTGCATTCTTATCCTCCACACGGTAAATTTTTAATCAGTTAAAGGACTTCTTAGGGTGTTTTATAGAAAGCATATCCTGCAACTAATAACACCTCATTCTACAAAAAAAAAAAAAAAAAAAACCAAAACGCTTTTATTGCAACAATTTTTACTGGAAACACAAGGAAAAAATAATTTTGTTTGAACACCTGGTGCTTAGAACAGTCCCTTAAGAAAGGAAAGATTAATGTTTGTCATTCTTTCAGAGTGAAGAGTTTGAAATTTTCCGATAAACTATCTGAACCGTCAGGCTAGTGGCAAAGCTGAGGTCTGGGGAATGGAAGAAAGACAATATGAGAAGGTTTCTACAGTTTGTCTGACTACACTTTAGAAAACAACGCAAGATGTAGGATGTGGGAAACAATCATTTCCCACTAGGGAACTGTGTGCATTCCCTTAGCTCAGAGGGCTATTTTCCTTCTGCATCTTCGGATGTAATTTTTAAATTACAGAGCCAAGGAATAAAATATATGCATGAGCGGATCACAGGTGGCCTCGCTGAGCAAACTGGGATTTTGAACCTGTTTATTCCAGAGGAGTGTCTTCATTATTTAATGACAGCGGACTGGCAGCGTTAGAAACATGCATTTATACCACATGAAGCACAAGCGTGTGCCACTCAAACAGGTGCTAATGGAAGGTTAGTTCCCTGTGGCGCTACAGTGAATTTGTGCCTGTCATCCATTAGTCAAGATCATTCCATGTAAATAATTACTTGATGACTACTCGATTAAAAATATATGCTGTTTAGCCCCCCCAAATATTCTTTAATTCTTCTTCCAGTTCTTCTTCCATAAAATAGCTTATAAATTAGCAACAAATACATTATGAAATGATGAAGTAATAAATGCATTCAATAAATATTTTACGTTTTTATGGCGTACGGTATGACATCTAGCTTTTAGAAAGTTTTTGCTTGGTCAGTTGCACTGACTTCATTTGCTAAGAGCTGGATCCTGCTTTCCTAGAATTACAGTAGAATTTCCAAAAATCCAGACCCGGAACAAAAATCTATACTTGAAATCGTCTTCAATTACCAACTTTTTTTTTATAATGCTGTTGTCTTGTAAAGAACTATGGAGGGTTTTTTTGCTGGTTTGCTGCTTCCTCAGTGCATCTAATAGGTTCGGATGCCATATTTCCAATTATTTATGGAATCTCAGGAATCGGATATCTATTTTTAAACATGTTATATCTGTAGTGTAGATAGAAAATCAAAGGTAGGGCAACACGTCATAGTGTAATTTAATATTGCTACCTTATTTTCAATAAACAGGCATTCAGTTTGTAGAAATTCCTAGACTAATTCTTTGACATGTGAACGCTGAAATTCAATAGCCTGTATTTCCAGACTATTCAAAACTGTGGTTAGCAGAGTTCAATATAAAAATACAGTCAATATTAACTGAAGATTCAAAACTGCATACTCACTCTTCTATGGAGTTTTTTACACAGGTAAGAAGGTGGGTACATGCCTTTTCATAAGGCAAAAATTAAGTGAAAGAGCAAATTCCTTACAAAATGTACAGCTGTGTAACTCCATAATCTGGAAAATTGAGCTCTTAAAGCATTTACCGTCTTGTCTTATGGCAAATTTACGGTAACAATACGTGTAGTATACAAATAGCTGTTTTATTGCGGTAGAGTCCCATGCAAAAATTCACGATGTCATTATTGCACGTGGCATTGCTGCAACATTATTATTTTTAGGATATATTCATACTTCCTTGCACTTACTGCACATTTCAAGAGGCATGCTTATAGTGTTAGTATCCATTGTGCATACAAAATAATGCAAACTTTTTAAAAACAAATAATTAGTGGGTCTTATAATGACATGAAAATCATCCCTCCTTTACAGGTACCTGAATTTGAGACGTATTTTTTTGTTGAGCTTTATGCTGTAAGCACAGGAGCTGCATTGAACAGCAGTGCCAGATTTGCTTTTATAACCGTCCTTGAAAGCGACGCTCCTCGTGGTTTAGTGTATTTTGCTGTGGGATCTCGTTTTGCTGTGGCTCACAAGAAGACAACTTTAATCAGCCGGCAAGTGCATAGAGATTCTAGTACATCGGTCACCACAGTGGTCAGCTCCAGCATGCAGGTAAAGCGTCTGTTGCTGGTTTTATAATTTAACTTATTTTTTTGCTAGTAAATCGTTCATTCTGTAAAGTGAATCTGGCTGTAATTAGCATTTTTTTCAGGAAGCAGTCAAGCATTTGCTGGGCCCATACATTATAATTTTGTTTGTTTTCCACTAGTAAAAAGGCCTTGTTCACTCTTGTATTATCAAGAGTGATTTGTTTCATAGTACCTTTCAGTTACCTCAAAGACAACGGGCAGGCAGGCATTAAATACATTTCTTTCTTTGTCCTAAAGTTCTTGAAATACTCAAATTTTTGAGGCTTTTTTCTCTCAAATTAAGTTTTTATTATGTGTATGCCTGTCAAGATTCAGATGCCAACACACTTGCTGTTTTAGGTGAAAAATGTATTAATACACAGAGCACACTGAGGAAAAGAGAAGGAGCGCTTTCATCAGATTTTATTGCATTTTCTTGAAGTTCTAAACTAAAATTATCTGATTAAAAAATCTCACGTGCTTAAGCCTATTTTACCATCCCCTTTCATTTTTTTGGTTATGTTTACAGCTGTAACATCAGACACTTCTAACTTGGGACCCTTTTATCTCTAAATGACTACCTCATCATTAACTGACAGATTATGAAGATTCTCCTTTAGCAGAAGTAACACAACTGCAAAAATATGATTCCTTCCTTGATTTCAACGTCAAGGAACAGGCTGCAAGAGGGGTGTAATTCCATCAACCTTTACAGTAAAATGCTTTGCATTCTATTGCTGTATTGGATGCATATTTATTTCAACTGCATGGGATTACGTGATATTTCCATCCATTTCTTATAGCTGACCAGTGCAATTTTTGTTGAACTGCGTGATAACAAATTTTCACGTTCTTTCCAGCCAAAAGTTCATTATAATTTAGATGTTAAATGGAGAAGAAATTGCTACTGTCTAGTGTATATTTAGCCTGAAATATAGGGAGCATTTCTTTACCTGTTTATAATTTTTATATAGCAACCCTTCTTCGGATATTTTTAGGTAATGAGTGTGCGTGACCACACACCAAATTATTGGTGCTCTTGGTACCTGTAAAATAAGAAGCCGTGGCAGACAGGAAACAGATGTTGATCTCATTTCTACAAAGGTTTCTTAAACAATGCTCTTGCCACTGGTGCTTTTATTACCACTTATCGCTCCATTTCCTAGTTCTCGATTGGAAGGGGTAAACAAAAGGAAACTTCTTACTGAAATTTGCACAGATGATGTGATTTTGTTCTAGAGCAATTTTGAAAGAGATACACACTGCATTGATTTACTAAGTTCTCTGAACTCAAAAAAAAATTCTGATTTATTCCATAAGTAAACTCTACTAATTAAAGCAAAATGTTTTCAAAAGCGGTCTAGTATTTCACAAATAAACATCTTTGCTTAATAGTCAGTATACAATCAGTTCTTACTAAATTAAGAAATACTATTGAATTTGAATAATAGCCCGGAATGTTAGTTTCCACTTAAGGAAAGTTTGTTATATTACGAGATATAATACCAGGGTTATGGCAACTGACAAAAGCAGTAAGGATATGAAGAATCTGCAGACCTCGTGGAAGGTGAAAAGAGTGCTACTTCACAGAAGAAATGAGGCCCTATAGCATTCCTAGGTATCTTTACTGGGACTAAAAATATCATGAACTGATATTAATTTGGGCACAGGTTTCCAGAGTGGTTTATTTTTTTCCTTTTGTTTAGTTTTTATGTATCTGTAATGCCTGCCTGTACCATGAACCGAGGGAATTTCATGCTACAGACCTAAACTTACATTGTGCCCTCTGGAATTCACCTTACAGATGTGCTAACGTTTCTGTAACATCTGTTCACCCAGAAAAAGCTTTGTGATTTTTGTTTTGCAAAAGAACGAGAGGGATCCTGTACACTATCGACAATATATATAATTCTTTCCCTGGGTAGTCAGTGATTACAGGTGACAGATTGCTACTTCAGGGAGATATTTCATTTAAGGTAATTGTTATATAATTCTTAACTGCATTTTGAAAGAGGGTTTCTTTTTTTACACACTTAAATTTTACCTATTTACAACAGGAGTTCTACAGCAGCTGTTTTTGAACGATTGTATCTATCATAATGTTACCCCAAACTCTTCTGATTTGTTTTAAGGAGCTACGGAAACCTGAACCTATTGGCCGGACCTTCATATCTCCAGCTGTGGCAGGATAAGATTTTGCCAGATCTGAGGGTTTATTGACTTTTGAACCTGGACAGAGAAATATGTTCCTGGATGTGACCCTGACTCCAAAGACAGGATCTTTAAACCCATCTCCAAAGCGTTTCCAGGTTGTACTTTCTAATCCCACAGGCGGTGCCAGGGCAGATGACGTGTATGGCATTGCTAAGGTCACCATTGTGTCAGATTTGGACTCCTTGCCAGCTTGGGGGCTCACTGATCAACTCCATCAGCCTCTTGATGACACCATCTTACACAGAGTCCTCCAGAATCTGAATGTCAAAGTGGCTACAGAAACCACAGAAGAGCAGCTTACTGCTGTGATGCATATAATAGATAAGGTAAACCTTTCCTGCTCTTTCTTGAATGACCAATGACTTTAATAAGAGTAAAATAACACACAGGCCTGTGATAAGATCAAGGACAGCATCCACAGCAGGGACCCAGGGATCCAGGGACCCAGACAAAGGTAAAAATAGAAGCTGTGAAGTCCCAGTCATGGAAGACGTTTGCCTGCTACAAGTTAGGATGGTGGCCGGCAATCAACAATCAAATAGGTTGAAAAGAACAACTGGTATTGATTTTGTGTATGTACCTATAGCACGATGCTTTGTGCTGTGCCACATTTTCCCTTTGGTGTCACGCTTTCACAGAGCTTGTTACGATTTCTTGATTCTCAGGGCATATCTTTGTTGGTTTTAGCCCTGGCACAAGGCAGTGAGGCTCAGGGTTCACAGAATCACAGATTCACAGAATGTCAGGGGTTGGAGGGCCCTGGAAAGCTCATCCAGTGCAATCCCCCCATGGAGCAGGAACACCCAGATGAGGTTACACGGGAAGGTGTCCAGGCGGGTTGGAATGTCTGCAGAGAAGGAGACTCCACAAGCTCCCTGGGCAGCCTGGGCCAGGCTCTGCCACCCTCACCGGGAACAAGTTTCTTCTCAAATTTAAGCAGAACCTCCAAAACTCCTGTGTTCCAGTTTGTACCCATTCCTCCTTGTCCTACCATTGGTTGTCACCGAGAAGAGCCTGGCTCCATCCTCCTGACGCTCCCCCTTGCCATATTGATCCCCATGAATGAGTCACCCCTCAGTGTCCTCTTGTCCAGCTCCAGAGCCCCAGCTCCCTCAGCCTTTCCTCACACGGGAGATTCTCCACTCCCTTCAGCATCTTGGTGGCTGCGCTGGACTCCCTCCAGCAGTTCCCTGTCCTGCTGGAACTGAGGGGCCACAACTGGACACAAGGTTCCAGGTGTGGTCTCCCCGGGGCAGAGCAGAGGGGCAGGAGAACCTCTCTGACCTACTGACCACCCCCTTCTAACCCACCCCAGGTACCATTGGCCTTCCTGGCCACAAGGGCCCAGTGCTGGCTCATGGTCATCCTGCTGTCCCCAGGACCCCCAGGTCCCTTTCCCCTACACTGCTCTCTGATAGGTTGTTCTTATCTTCACATTTGAATACAGTCAACACACCAGCAAGTCCTACCAGGACCAGCTGGAGTCTTCTGCTGTTGTCTTAACCAGGCCTGCATGTTCTTTTCCTTTTTTTTCCCTCTGCATTATCTCTGGCAATCGGGCTGGCAAGTACCTGAGCACTTCAGCATTGCCCTGAGTTCTGTGAAAACCCTGGGACTAGTTTTGTGGCTTCCTGGCTCTTCTGGACTTGTGGAGCAATGCAAAATGCATCTGGAAAGTGTTTAAATGTGGAGCTGGAAAATGTTTAAATACCTAGACACAAAACAGTATAAAAATATTAAGGAAGAATAATTCATTTGTGACTGTTGCCATTTTGACACAGAAATCATATCAAGAATCCTCAGGGCGCAACGATCTTTGACTTGCGAAGGAATGAAAAGTCCCACATGGTTTCTTTAATAAATCCACATTAGTAAGGATATCTTTGCGTAGTTTTGACATAGACTGCACCTGATGCCTTGGCCGCAGTGATCAAGAAATGAAAAATATGCTGAACTTTCAGAATGAACACTGGGATAAATGTTCGTTTTATGAGGAAATGTTACAAGCAGACTTGTGTGCATAAAATGTTCGATTTCTTCTCCTCCCTTTAGGTGACAGATGTTGGTGAGAAACAGTTACTCACTGATAAAAGTAGAAGCCTTTTCTATGAGATACTCTGCACCCTGGCTAGCCCAAAAGGCGAGGACACACGAGGATATAGCCTGCTTGCTGCGGTGACCGGGAAATTTGCCTTTTCCCTGTTGACAGGGGTAATGTGTGGGTCACCGGGAGAAAGGTAAGTAACCTTGAATTCAAAATACGTTTTGAAAATACCAGAAAGCTAATACAGTAAAAATGTAAATGATGTTTTTTTAGAAAAGGGACTTGTTACCTGTATGAAAACGTGTTGCACTCTGTCGGAATCTTACAAAGCTCTAAGAGCTGGTGTCACAAATGCGGGGTAGCTCTGAGAGTAGAAGTCAGGAGATCTGGGATGTATTAAGTCACTATTAGCTTAAATATTGCTTAGAAAAGGATTAATTAATCTTGCTAAGAAAATAACGTAATTATATGATGGAGAGCTTTCCTTTGAGATGTAGGTGACAGTAAGTAACCCAAAATTTCTACTGGCATTCTCTAATTTCTGTGTACATGGTTTTGCTCACTTGAACATTATTTAGAATTGCCTGAAAGCAACTCATAGTTTTTACATGTAGTTTCAAATTCCTAGTTTTTTCTGCAAGTGCATCATAACCTATGGCCAGGCTAATGGGCAGGGAAAATAGATGACTGCAGAAACAAATGACAGTTTTATGACACAAACACTTTTCAACAGTGGGTTTCTCCCACTGTGAACCTATTAAAAAACCGGTAGTTGAATCTAGAATTAAAAAATACCTTTTTTCTTTACTCCCGTCAGGTGAAAATCAGCATGCTTTAGATTTCTTTCTCAGTTTCTTTTGGAGATGCAACTTTCTGTGACATTGCATAAGTTATAGGGGTTAAGATGCCCATCTCAGCCAAAAGACAGTAAATGGCATAAATAACAGTGCTATCTGGAACAGTGTCCAGAACTTGAAAGTTCAAATTCCTTATTGCAAGATTTTTGTGTCATCTCTTGGGAATAAGTGCTAGATCATCCATTTTAATGCTTCTCCTTGTTATTGACTCTTCTCTACATCAAGTTATAAAGATGAATATTATGATAACCTGTTTTACCATGGGATGGTTTTTCTTACAGATCATAGTGAGCAAAATCCAGAGGAGAAATGGAGAAGCCAAAATACATAATAATTCCGCCCCTCCTTTTTTTCACAGAAACGGAAGCTGTCTTTTTATTAAATGTAATAAAGCCTAAAATGATGAAGGGATAAAATATTAATTACGCATACATTTTAGAGTAATTGTGTGAAGCATAGTGAAAGTTCAGTTCCACTTACCAGCCCTGTTGCTTTTCCTCTTCAACAGAGGTAAAAATAGCCTTGACAGCTGCCCGTACATTGCAATAATGGCTCACAACTGGTTTCCTTAGCAAATCAACGGACACAGATTTGATGGAAAAGATGGAGATTTTATTCAAGTACCTGAACATTTGTTAAAGGTCTCTGTTGTGTTATCCCCTCTTCAAGAAGAGAGCTGTGAATCTGTACAGTTCACAGAATATAGCAGTCAGCAGTGGTTCCTTACTGGAGACAAAGAGCTTGCCTTGAAGAACAAGGTTTGAAGATAATGCAATTTATTTTTTCAATAAATTAATTTATATATTACTCGAACCATCTTAAATGTCTTTAAAATAATGTGAGCGTTTTAGTGTGTTGGTGATTAAAATGAGCACTGACTGTTGAATTTTAATATTAAGTTTGTGTTTATGTTGTGTGTATTGTTTCAGGCTTTTTCTATGAGTTTGAAGGGTCGGAGTTCATACCCTTTGAAAGATAACAATGAAGTTGTTTATCGGATTTATGCTACAGGAAGTCGGATTGTTCCACAAAAGTCTCTATGTCTCCTCTGGAGCCAAGCTGCTGAAAGGTTGTTTTATTAATCTGTTTAGTTTTCCAGTTTCTACCATGTGTATTTGTATAAAATCCCATCAAGTCCGATCAGATCGCCTGCAAGTACGAAATTGATCTATTTCTTATCCATCTTTTTCCCTTAACTTTTCTGGCCTTTGTACCAGCACGTAAAACATTCCGTATAATAAAATGTGTAGTTATTCTAACTTAGAGATTTCTCAGACTTCTACTATTGATTTTTTTCATTACAGTACTGTTTAGTTTACGTAATGATGTGTTGGGCAATGCTGAGAGGCCATAAATTCCAGAATGGCATCACTTCATTAATATTAGCCTCTTTTGTACTCTTTACAGTTGTTATCAGACAACATTTTGAGTCCATTCTTACAAAGAATTAAACCTGCGTCTCTGGTATTGCTTCAAGTCACTGAAAGAGAATATTCCTTATTTGCTAATATCCAGAATTTTGGCATAACTTTTGACGATGATCTCTGTAGGGCTCTTACTTTTTGACAGAAAGGCCATCTCCTGGTAGTTTTTAATATTGCTGCTGCTAGCTTGACTTGATGTATCCTGGTTTTCAGAAGTGGTGAACTGCTGATCATTTTCCATTCTTATTGCTACTCACACCATTGCAAGCGATGTGCTAAAGTTTTCTGTGTATTCCCTTCAATGCCCTATTATTTGATTTGCCTATTTCTTTCCTGTTCACACAGTATAAATGAAATTAGAGAGAGTTACATTCTATATCCTGCAGACAACTAGTTAGTTTAGATATGATTTCATTAGATGGTCTGGATTATATCAGTCCGTCACTGATATAAACTATTCAGGAAGGAGATGCAGCAGAATTTACCTGCATACTCTCCTTTTATCTAGACATTGTATCACAGAACAATGTGGTTTCCACTAGAAATGGCTTAGGATGTCACCTGTAGTATCCTTTTCCAAAGTTTTCAGCAATACTGAAGGAGAACATGTATTTTAGTTTCAAAACAGCAAACAGCAAGTGTTCTTCAGAATGGGCTAAAGCACTGTGCAAGTATAAGCAACACACTATTTAAAAATTCAGATGGGACTGTGAATCTTGTGTAAGTTTTAAAACATGGCCACAAAAAAAATTTCTAGCAGAAAAACAAAGTTCATTACTATATACTTATATTTTTTTAATAATATATTTTTTTAAAAGCTGTTTTAATTTTATGTAAATATGCTATTCTAAAAACTACACATGAAAGATGTGCAATAGATGAAGATAAACTTATGCAGTAGTTTAGAAAACCCGGTGTTTTCAGAGATACAACAATTTTCAAGCCTGTTTACCGTGTGAATTAGACAAGTCGATTTCCAGCTTTGTGAACATTTTGTTTTGCAGCTGGCTGTCCGACAGCGGGTTCTGCAAAGTGGTTGACGACACATCAGACTATGTGGAATGCTCTTGTTCTCATACGTCCATTTATCCAGTTTATGCCCAAACAGATAACTTGTCTTCATACAACGAGGCTTTTTTTTCTTCTGGATTCATCTGCATTTCAGGTCAGTTATGTAAAACAGTTTTCTCATTAATAACAACTGACGAGCAGTAAGACTGATTTTTAACCATTTTAGTAACTGATAACAATCTGTTTATATAGATGGGTATTGGAGGAATGTCAACTAACTTCATGATATTTTAGTTGCCATCTGATCCAATATTTGTACAGTGACAAATTTTGCCACTGAAAAGAAACAAAAGTCCAGCAAAGAAATGTGGTTTTTTTGTGAACCTTTACTTAACCATATAAGAGAGAAATACATCATTCATTTAAGGAAAGAAACTTAAAAACCCAAAATTCACCTGCGTGCGGGATTAAAGTAAATTTTCCTTCTGGCGTTGATAGTCACTGTGCAAGGAGGAATCTCAGAGCAGGGGGGTCACTGAGAAAACCAGCTAAATGACTTCTTAATTCGACCTTAGGGCACTTAAATGAGGTTCTGGGTCTGCTTCTTGTGAGGTTTGTAGCCTCTATACTAGATCATCAGTGTGTGAGTAACAAAAACAGTGTAAGCAGCTAAATCTCTTATTGATCCCCTCAACTAGAAGAAACAAAGACCTGCATACCTTCAGTGTTGGTTTTTTACTGTAGTCATCTGTGTGTCCAGTGGGGTTTGTGACACACACACTGTCCAGGAGGGTTTGTGACACACACAGAGTCCAATGCTGCTTGTGACTCACATGCTGTCCAATGGGGTTTGTAAACACATACGCTGTCCTATGGGGTTTGTGACACACACACTGTCCAGGGGTGTTTGTGATACACACAATGTCCAGGGGGGTAGTGACACAAACTATCCAATGGGGTTTGTGACACACACACTGTCCAATGGGGTTTGTGACACACACACTGTCCAGGGTTGTTTGTGATACACACAATGTCCATGGGGGGGTTGTGACACAAACTGTCCAATGGGGTTTGTGACACACACGCTGTCCAATGGGGTTTGTGACACACACACTGTCCAATGGGGCTGGTGAACCACAAACTATCCAATGGGGTTTGTGACACACACGCTGTCCAATGGGGCTGGTGAACCACACACTGTCCAAAGGGCTAAATGACACACACACTGTCCAGCGGGGTTTGTGACACACACGCTGTCCAAGTGGGTTTGTGACACACACACTGTCAAAAGGGGTTTGTGACACACAAGTTGTCCAGGTGGGATTGTGACACACGCTGTCCAATGGGGTTTGTGACACACACGCTGTCTAATCGGGTTTGTGACACACACAATGTCCACTGGTGTTTGTGTCACACACACTGTCGTATGGGGTTTGTGACACACACGTTGTTCAAAGGGGTTTCTGACACACACACTGCCCAATGAGGTTGGTGTCACACACACTGTCCTATGGGATTTGTGACACATACTTGGTCCGATGGGGTTTGTGACACACACACTGTCCAATGGGGTTGGTGACACACACACTGTCCAGGAGGGTTTGTGACACACACAGAGTACAATGGTGTTTGTGACACACACACTGTCCAAGGGGGTTTGTGACACACAGGCTGTCCAATGGGGTTTGTGACACACACACTGTCCAATTGGGTTTGTGACACACACTCTGTGCAATGGGGTTTGTGACACACACACAGTCCAATGGGGTTTGTGACACACAGGCTGTCCAATGCGGTTTGTGACACACACACTGTCCAATTGGGTTTGTGACACACACACTGTTCAAGGGTGTTTGTGATACACACACTGTCAAGGGGGGTTTTGACACACACTGTCCAACTGAGTTTGTGACATACACGCTGTCCAATGGGGTTTGTGACACACACACTATCCAATTGGGTTTGTTACACACACACTGTCCAGGGATGTTTGAGACACACACGCTGTCCAATGAGGTTTGTGAACACAAACCCTGTCCAGGAGAGTTTCTGACATACACACTGTCCAGGGAGGGTTGTGACACACATGCTGTTCAATGGAGTTTTTGACACACACACTGTCCAATGGGGTTTGTGACGCACACACTGTCCAGGGGTGTTTGTGATACACACAATGTCCATGGGGGGGTTGTGACACAAACTGTCCAATGGGGTTTGTGACACATACGCTGTCCAATGGAGTTTGTGACACACACACTGTCCAGGGGTGTTTGTGATACACACAATGTCCATGGGGGGGTTGTGACACAAACTGTCCAATATGGTTTGTGACACACACGCTGTCCAATGGGGTTTGTGAAACACACACTGTCCAATGGGGCTGGTAAACCACACACTGTCCAAAGGGCTAAATGACACACACACTGTCCAGCGGGGTTTGTGACACACACGCTGTCCCGGTGGGTTTGTGACACACACACTGTCAAAAGGGGTTTGTGACACACATGCTGTCCAGGTGGGGTTGTGACACACGCTGTCCAATGGGGTTTGTGACACACACGCTGTCCAGAGCGGTTTGTGACACACACAATGTCCACTGGTGTTTGTGTCACACACACTGTCCTATGGGGTTTGTGACACACACGTTGTTCAAAGGGGTTTCTGACACACACACTGTCCAATGAGGTTGGTGTCACACACACTGTCCAGGAGGGTTTGTGACGCACACAGAGTACAATGGTCTTTGTGACACACACACTGTCCAAGGGGGTTTGTGACACACACATTGTCCAATTAGGCTTGTGCGACACACACTGTCCAAGGAGGTTGGTGTTTGATACACACACTGTCAAGGGGGATTTTGACACACGCTGTCCGACTGGGTTTGTGACACACAGGCTGTCCAATGGGGTTTGTGACACACAGGCTGTCCAATGGGGTTTGTGACACACACAATGTCCAATTGGGTTTGTGACACACACTCTGTCCAATGGGGTTTGTGACACACACACAGTCCAATGGGGTTTGTGACACGCACACTGTCCAGTGGTGTTTTGACACACAAAATGTCCACAGGAGTTTAAGACAGAACCATTGTACAATGGTGTTCGTGACACACACGGTGTACATTCGATGTTTGACACACATACTGTCCAATGAGGTCTGTGACACACACGTTGTCCGGGGGGGGGTGTGACATAAGCTGTCCAATGGCTTTTGTGACACACACTCTGTCTAATGGGGTTTGTGACACACACACAGTCCAACGGTGTTTGTGACACATAAAATATCCAATGAGGTTTGTAATACACACTGTCCAACAGGGTTTGTGACACACACATTGTCCAACTGGGTCTGTGCCACACACACTGTTCAAGGGTGTTTGTGATACACACACTGTCAAGGGGGGTTTTGACACACACTGTCCAACTGGGTTTGTGACACACAGGCTGTCCAATGGGGTTTGTGACACACACACTGTCCAGGGGTGTTTGTGATACACACAATGTCCATGGGGGGGTTGTGACACAAACTGTCCAATGGGGTTTGTGACACATACGCTGTCCAATGGGGTTTGTGACACACACACTGTCCAGGGGTGTTTGTGATACTCACAATGTCCATGGGATGGTTGTGAAACAAACTGTCCAATATGGTTTGTGACACACACGCTGTCCAATGGAGTTTGTGACACACACACTGTCCAGGGGTGTTTGTGATACACACAATGTCCAGGGGGGTAGTGACACAAACTATCCAATGGGGTTTGTGACACACACACTGTCCAATGGGGTTTGTGACACACACACTGTCCAGGGTTGTTTGTGATACACACAATGTCCATGGGGGGGTTGTGACACAAATTGTTCAATGGGGTTTGTGACACACACGCTGTCCAATGGAGTTTGTGAAACACACACTGTCCAACGGGGCTGGTGAACCACAAACTATCCAATGGGGTTTTTGACAGACACGCTGTCCAATGGGGCTCGTGAACCACACACTGTCCAAAGGGCTAAATGACACACACACTGTCCAGCGGGGTTTGTGACACACACGCTGTCCAGGTGGGTTTGTGACACACACACTGTCAAAAGGGGTTTGTGACACACAAGTTGTCCAGGTGGGGTTGTGACACACGCTGTCCAATGGGGTTTGTGACACACACGCTGTCCAGAGGGGTTTGTGACACACACACTGTCTAATCGGGTTTGTGACACACACAATGTCCACTGGTGTTTGTGTCACACACACTGTACTATGGGGTTTGTGAACACACACGTTGTTCAAAGGGATTTCTGACACACACACTGTCCAATGAGGTTGATGTCACACACACTGTCCTATGGGATTTGTGACACATACTTGGTCCGATGGGGTTTGTGACACACACGCTGTCCAATGGGACTGGTGACACACACACTGTCCAGGAGGGTTTGTGACACACACAGAGTACAATGGTGTTTGTGAAACACACACTGTCCAAGGGGGTTTGTGACACACACATTGTCCAATTGGGTTTGTGCCACACACACTGTCCAAGAGTGTTTGTGATATACACACTGTCAAGGGGGGTTTTCACACAGTGTCCAACTGGGTTTGTGACACACAGGCTGTCCAAGGGGGTTTGTGACACACAGGCTGTCCAATGGGGTTTGTGACACACACACTGTCCAATTGGGTTTGTGACACACACTCTGTCCAATGGGGTTTGTGACACACACGGTGTACATTCGATGTTTGACACACATACTGTCCAATGGGGTTTGTGACACACACGCTGTCCGGGCGGGGTGTGACATAAGCTGTCCAATGGCTTTTGTGACACACACTCTGTCTAATGGGGTTTGTGACACACACACAGTCTAACGGTGTTTGTGACACATAAAATATCCAATGGGGTTTGTAATACACACTGTCCAGGAGGGTTTGTGACACACACATTGTCCAATTGGGTTTGTGCCACACACACTGTTCAAGGGTGTTTGTGATATACACACTGTCAAGGGGGGTTTTGACACACACTGTCCAACTGGGTTTGTGACACACACGCTGTCCAATGGGGTTTGTGACACACACACTATCCAATTGGGTTTGTGACACACACTCTCTCCAATGGGGTTTGTTACACACACACTGTCCAGGGATGTTTGAGACACACACGCTGTCCAATGAGGTTTGTGAACACAAACCCTGTCCAGGAGAGTTTCTGACATACACACTGTCCAGGGAGGGTTGTTACACACATGCTGTTCAATGGGGTTTTTGACACACACACTGTCCAATGGGGTTTGTGACGCACACACTGTCCAATGGGGATTGTGACACACGCACTGTCCATGGGGGGGTTGTGACACAAACTGTCCAATGGGGTTTGTGACACACACGCTGTCCAATGGAGTTTGTGACACACACACTGTCCAGGGGTGTTTGTGATACACACAATGTCCATGGGGGGGTTGTGACACAAACTGTCCAATATGGTTTGTGACACACACGCTGTCCAATGGAGTTTGTGAAACACACACTGTCCAATGGGGCTGGTAAACCACACACTGTCCAAAGGGCTAAATGACACACACACTGTCCAGCGGGGTTTGTGACACACACGCTGTCCCGGTGGGTTTGTGACACACACACTGTCAAAAGGGGTTTGTGACACACATGCTGTCCAGGTGGGGTTGCGACACACGCTGTCCAATGGGGTTTGTGACACACACGCTGTCCAGAGGGGTTTGTGACACACACAATGTCCACTGGTGTTTGTGTCACACACACTGTCCTATGGGGTTTGTGACACACACACTCTCCAATGGGGTTTGTGACACACACTCTGACCAGAAACGTTTTTGACACAAACGGTGTCCAGGGGTATTTGTGACACACACCCTGTCCAATGGGGTTTGTGACACACAAGCTGTCCAATGGGGTTTGTGACACACACTCTGTCCAGCGGCGTTTCTGACACACACGCTGTCCAGGTGTGTTTGTGACACACATCCAGTCCAATGGGGTTTGTGACAGACACGCTGTCCAGGGGCGTTTGTGACACACACCCTGTCCAGGGGCGTTTCTGAAACAAACGGTGTCCAAGGGTGTTTGTGAAACACAAGCTGTCCAATGGGGTTTTTGAAACACACACTGTCCAATGGGTTTTTGTGACACAATCGCAGTCCGGGGGCGTTTGTGACACACACCGTGTCCAATGGTGTCTGTGACACACACACTGTCCATTGGTTTTTGTGATACACACACTGTCCAGGGAGAGCTGTGACACACACGCTGTCCAGGGGGGTTTGTGACACAGACGCTGTCCAAGGGGGTTATTGAAACACACACTGTCCAAGGGGGTTTGTGACATAAATGCTGTCTAATGGGGTTTCTGACACACACAATTTGCAATGGGGTTTGTGAACACGCATTCTGTTCAGGGGTGTTTGTGACACACACCCTGTCCAATGGTGTTTATGACACACACGTTGCCAATGAGGTTTGTGACACAGGCAGTGTCCAATGGGCTTTGTGAGTCACTCGTTGTTCAATGGGGTTTGTGACATGCACACTCTCCAATGGGGTATGTGACAAACCCCCTGTCCAGGGGCGTTTGTGACACACACACTGTCCAGGGGTGTTTGTGACACACGCTGTCCAATGGGGTTTGTGACACACACGCTCTCCAATGGGGTTTGTGACACACACACTCTCCAGTGGGATTTGTGACACATACGCTGTCCAGGGGGGGTTGTGACACACACTGTCCAATGGGGTTTGTGACACACACGCACTCCAATGGGGTTTGCGACACACACACTGTCCAGGGGGATTTGTGACACACACTGTCCAATGGGGTTTGTGACACATACACTCTCCAATGGGTTTTGTGACACACACCCTATCTAGGGGCGTTTGTGACATACACATTGTCCAGGGGTGTTTGTGACACACACAGTTTCCAGGGGAGGTTGTGACACACTCTGTCCAATGGGGTTTGTGACACAGACACTCTCCAATGGAGTTTGTGACAGACACGCTGTCCAGGGGCGTTTCTAACACAAACGGCTTCCAGGGCTCTTTGTTACACACACCCTGTGCAATGGGGTTTGTGAAACAACGGCTGTCCAATGGGTTTGTGACACACACGCTGTCCAATGGCGTTTGTACCAAACACGGTGTTCAATGGGGTTTGTGACACACACACTCTTTAGGGGGGTTTGTGTCACACACGCTGTCCAATGGGATTTGTGACAGACACGCTGTCCAGGGGCGTTTCTGACACAAACAGTGTCCAGGGGTGTTTGTGACACACCACCTGTCCAATGGGGTTTGTGTCACACACACTGTCCAATGGGGTTTGTGACACACAGACTATCCAATGGGATTTGTGACACACACGCTGTCCACGGGCGTTTGTGACACAAACTGTGTCCAGGCGTGTTTGTGACATACACGCTGTCTAATGGGGTTTGTGACACACACACTCTCCAATGGGGTTTGCGACATACACAGTCTGTCCAATGGGGCTGGTGACACACCTGCTGTCCAGGGGCGTTTGTGACACAAAGGGTGTCCAGGGGTGTTTGTGACACACACAATGTCTAATGGGGTTTGTGACACACACACTGTCCAATGGGGTTTGTGACACACACCCAGTCCAGGGGCAGTTGTGACACAAAAGGTGTCCAGGCGTGTTTGTGACACACACCCTGTCCAATGGGGTTTGTGAAACACACGCTGTTGAATGGGGTTTGTGAGACACACGCTGTCCAGGGGCGTTTGTGACACAGATCCTGTCCAGGGGCGTTTATGACACAAACGGTGTCCAGGGGTGTTTGTGACACACACCCTGTCCAATGGGGTTTGTGACACACAAGCTGTCCAATGGGGTTTATGACACACAGGCTGTCCAGGGGCATTTGTGACACACACCCTGTCCAGCGGCGTTTCTGACACAAACGGTGTCCAGGGTTGTTTGTGACACACAACCTGTCCAATGGGGTTTGTGTCAAACACACTGTCCAATGGGGTTTGTGACACACACGCTGTGCAATGGGGTTTGTGACACACACAATATCCAATGAGGTTTGTGACATACACGCTCTCCAATGGGGTTTGTGACACACACACTGTTCAGGGGGGTTTGTCACACACACTGTCCAATGGGGTTCGTGACACACACGCTGTCCAATGGAGTTTGTGACACAAACGCTGTCCAGGGATATTTTGGACACACACAGTTTCCAGGGGGGCTTGTGACACATGCTGTCCAATGGGGTTTGTGACACACACGCTGTCCAATGGGATTTGTGACACATACACTCTCCAATGGAGTTTGTGATACACACGCTGTCCAGGGGCGTTTCTAACACAAACGGCATCCAGGGCTCTTTGTTACACACACCCTGTGCAATGGGGTTTGTGAAACAACGGCTGTCCAATGGGTTTGTGACACACACACTGTCCATTGGTTTTTCTGATAGACACGCTGTCCAGGGGTGTGGATGTGTTTTGATAGATTAAGACCTGTTGCTGAATTAGTCAGGCTCAAAGGTATCTCAAGGCCACTTCGAGAACAGAGTCTGCTGTGAGAAAGAGGGGCGTTCCTCAATCACCGGGCTCCTGGCGTGGCGTGAATCATCGGACGTATCATCAGTGAGACTCCAGAGCACGGACAGCCCACGATCCTCATTTAACGAATCCATGCTTGGAGCGTGGACGCGTGATTAGAATATAGTTACGTATATAAGGAGACTTGTTTCTGTAATAAATGGCTTAGCGTGATTCACGTTGCATCGACTTGTTTTGCTTGGTCCTTATCTCGCTCTACATCTGGTGACCCCGACGTGATACTCTGATCGGCGTACCACTGAAGTTGGGGAAAAGCCTAGAGCGACCCAACCGGAGGCGGATCAGCTGGACTGAGAACCGGGCGGAGGCGTACGGACGTTCCACGTTGTAGAAGAAGTCACCGTAAAAGGGTGAGCGGCTGGGAGCGGGAGGAGGGAAGAGTGAAGTTATGGGGCAAAATAAATCCTTTGAGGAAGAAGCCGTAGTTAAACTCCTCCTACCTATTCTCTCTATGAGAGGACTTAAATAAGAAGAAAGTAACATATGTGGACTACTAATTCGGTATAGAATTAAAGGCTACCCGGGAGAAAACGAGAAGGCTTTTAAACGTTAACTTTGGGATGATAAAAGGCAGAAATTATGGAATAGGGTCAGCAATGGAGATGATAAAGAAACTAAATCACTAGCGACTAAATGGAAGCTTAAAATTTCCACCTTAAAAGACTTTAAGGCTGAGCGGGCTACCGTCGCCAGAATTTTTCCAGCGTTGCAACCTGATAACAAACCTAAAAATGACTGTGAAGTTTACCCGGATCGTGTCTTTTGACCCCCTCCCCACTCCATCCCCTGTTGTGCCGGCGGCACTGATACAGCGGTCTGGGGCGGGGGGAGGAAAATTACGGAGTGGATGGCCTCCCATACCATCACACGACCCTAAGGAGACCAAGCAGTCCAAGGAATTGGAGTCAGATAATTTGTCAAAAGAACTGTGTGAAATGTAACAGCTATAGATCATTTAGGACAGAACAATGGGGATTCGTCGAGGGGGGCAGGTGTCCCACAACTCCTGGAAGAGACACCAACTGACACACCGCAACTACAGACACGATAAGTTTCTGAAATCCTGAGGCAGTCAACAGATCTTGCATATCAAGCTATGAGAGAGGTGCCAAATCATTTGCAACTATTAATCACGGTCCCAATGAGAATTACATGCAATTTATTGACCATCTTCAAGACACCATCAGTAAACAGGCCGAAAACTTAGAAGCTAAGGAAGCACTAGTGTTGAGATTAGCAGTAGAGAATGCTAATGTTTGCTATCAATGTGTTATTTGCAAGTTTTCCAGTACATATTATGTGCTCCTGTGTATTGCCTCTCTGAAAATCAAGCAGCTTGTCAGGAATGTGAGTTAATTGTTTTACTAGTTGTTTTTAAGTGCGCTGTAAAACCTTCTCCCACTTTTCCCACTCTCGCTGCAAGCAGCCCTGTGCCTTCCTCCCTCTCCCTCCCCCCCCTTCTCAAGGTTTTTACTTGCAAGATGGGGTCAGGAATAATTGTTTTCAGTTGTGTTCCTAAAAACTCAGTATTGGGAGGTGTTTTAAAACTTAGGAAAGCACTCGGAATTATAAGGAAGGAAGATCTTGTAAAATATTGTAATTAATGGTGGCTGCGGTATAACTTAAATGTTTGGGAAAAGTGTCCGGACAATAGAATCTTGTTGCGATTAATGTTGGTTTTAGGGCGAGAAGATCAGGACAAAATAAATCCCTACAAGAGATCATTAAATCATTTCAGACAGTTTTACAGGCGGGGTGCTTTGAACTTCAACAAGCTGAGAGTTAACTGATAACACACAGGTCACAGAAAACTTGTTAAAGTCTGCAAGATGCTTTCCTTATTAACCTGTTTTTTTTGTGGGTATCTGTTTAAGTATGTTGCAATTTTGGTAGGTCTGTGCTATATGGTACGATAAGTTCACAGTCTGTTAAATAATGAGAATCCGTTGACTCAAAATGTGCATTTTGTGATAATTCAGAAGATCATGAGTAATTTAGTTCTTTACTGCGTGAATGTGATGGTAAATTTTGTGTGTAGTAGCTGTTATTTTTTTTTTCTCTAGCATGCTAGCTTTATTCCAGCATTCAGACTTGCGCAACTCTGTGCCAGGCTGTGTCTCCTCTCGGTGTGCTGGATTTGGTTTTTCCGTATACACATCATGTAAAGAATCCTGGTTTTGGAATGGCAGCTGTAGCGCACCAGATGAGACACTAAAACAAAAACAGAACAAAACAAAACAAAAGAAGGCCTTGCTCAGTCCGGGTCGGTGGGTGTGGATGGGTTTCAGCGCGCAACTGACCTTTTTTGTCAGGGAGACCCAGAGGTACCTCCACCTGGCTGAGCAGTGAGCGGCCCAAAGGTGCAATATAAAAAATTGAGAGGTTTTCTTAAATTGGTGTAACTGTGATCCATCTGCATATTTGAACTTGGTATATGGTTTTCATATCTGAGCTCAGTATTTTAGTTTGTATATTCATATTTGGTACCAAAAGAATCTTGTTTGGGGAGATAATTACAAAATGGGAACCGGTTTCACTGCTAAAATTCCACCTTGCTCCCCCTTAGGATGCATCCTTACACTTTAGAGTAATTGCTTATATTGTTAGAAAAGCATTTAAATTGTTAAAATGCTATGATAGATGTGCATTTAGAAGAGGTTGTATTTAAAAGGTGCTAGAGTATTAACTGATTTAGATTTAGGAAAATAGAATAATGGATTTATGTTTATTATACTGGTTTATACTGCTTTTTGACATCTCTAAATTGTAACAGGTAAACGGAGCTAAGGAATGTAACTATTGCTGAGCTACTTGAAATTGCATATAAAGTGTATTATGGCTGGAATGAAATGGGAAAACAAAACAGCAAAATATTCCAGGCCTATGTGCAGCTCATTGTAACTGAGGAGTTCACCAGAGCCTCCCACCTCGTCCCAGCTGCGTGACCTTGACTATATCTGAACTGCAGGAAGAAGAGAACGAAAAAAAATGGAGAAACCTGTTTTCCCGCTGCCAAGCGGAGAAAGGGGGGCTTTACTGCCCCCGCTCTGCCTTTTTTATTTCCCTGAAGTATTGTCATCCATTTTTGTTGTGGCACTGTGTTGTTTTTCGGCTTTGAATCAGGGGTTGTTGGTGTTTATTTTTGCTTCTGTCTTGTTTCCTAGGTTTTGGCACATTTGGGGAAAAGAGCTCATAATTTTACCTCCTTGCTGAAGTCGGTCTTTTCACACTGGTCAGCTTTGGGGGGTCACAGTGTTCAGTGCTTCTCTGGGTCAGACTGGTACTGGTTTGGGTGTGGAGTGGAGCCAGATTGGTTTGATGTGGAATTCAAACTGATGTGTTTTCATACTGGGCTGTACGTCTTGCCATCTCAGATGGGGGCGAGAGGAAAGTTTTATTCCCCCCCACACCCCTCCCCCAAGCAATGTTACTGCTAGAGAGCTGTAATATTGCATGAAGGAGTCTGAGGGTGAAATTTAAAGGCATCACCAGTGGATGCATAGTTCTAATGAAACTGGAAAATTAAACCAAAACTTTGTTAATAGACTTATTCTGTGGTAATTAGTTGTTAGTGACTTCTTAGTAAATTCACCATGCTAGTTTTTGAGGTCATGGGAGAGAACGAAAGAAAGGCCATTTTTTGAGACCAACGGAATGCCAAATTTGAAACAAAGTTTTAATACATGAATTCTTATATTTGCCAGAAAGTCCTATACCTCTCTTAAGTTGAGATTTGCTAAGTAAATTGTAAGCTCAAATAACGTTTTCTGAGAATTCTGTTTAGTTGCATGGCCTACAAGAAGCTGCTGGGATGGTGCAGATCTGCTTGCTGCAAGTGAGAAATCTCCAAGGAAATTTCAAATGCTGTATTTCTACTAGTATTAACAGCCAATGTTTCGATAAAGCAAACACTACACTGATAGATCTGAAACAGGACTTCGATCTGGTAAGGGAAAACAATATCCAATAAATATGACAGCCAAAATGGAGTTGGAAACTTTGAGGAATAAATTTATGACAACCTTACAGGCTGGCTGCATTCGATTGGACTTGCAGATTTGTCTGTTTATAGCTACAACATAGAAACAACCTGTGGCCATTGTGGGACAGTATGATGAGATTGCTAGCAAACTGATATACCGGCTGTTATATACCAATTGTCACTCTGATCAAGAAAATGCAGGGAATGAATTTAAGTCTTAATAGGCCATGATCCTTTTGTCATATATGTACCATTTGTGAAATTTAATTCTGATTTTTTTTATTTGTAATCTATGTCTTTGTAAATTGCACTAGCTGGTTTTCTTAACAGCACAGCTTTTGGCATGCCTAAACGTAAATTGCTGCAGAACCTGCAAGCCTTTAACATCAGGTCATAGGCCATACTTGTATTTGGTCTGATCCTACATACTTGCAAAGTTTTTGTTGATGGTTCTGGGCAGTCTCATAAAGCTGTAGTGGTTTGGTGTGGAGATAACAATTGGCATCATTCTGTAAAAATTATTGAAGGTTCAACCCAATTAGCAGAACTTGGCACAGCTTTAAATTACTTAGAGCTTTTTAAGGAGGAACCTCTAAATTTGATTTGTGATTTTGAGTACGTAGTCAAGATCCAACGCACATATCTGGTTCTGAATTTTTTTGTTTGTTTGTTTTTTTAAAAAAAAAAGGGGGGAAGTAGGGGAAGCACCACAAAACCAATTGTCAAAAGCATTGTATGCGATGAAATACTTTGCAAGTATGACCCAAAACCATGCTAAATCAGAAAGAACCTACATTAGTTATGGTCAAATCACTAGTCAATTAAAAAGGCCACATCAATTGATAACCTGGGGAAAAGGTTATGTTTGTGTCATTACAGGCCAAGGATTGAAGTGGATTCAACAAAGATTCAATGGATGTAGATGGACAGGAGGGAGATAAGTTGTGAGGACTGTTTCAGATGTAAACCATGGATCCTAATTCAGTGTTACAGATGCTCGCAGACCTGGTGGTCTAGAAGCCTATTAGCAAGCAGGTGGTGTACCTTCTGTGGAGAACGGCAATTTGAACAATCAGCAGGAGATCCAAAAGGGTGATATTATGATTAGATAGTCAATGCATAGATAAGGTAAAATTATGAGATATCTCTATCATAGTAATCTAAGTTCAGCAACTGATAAAGTTTTAGAAGGGATATTAAGGTTAAGCTATTGATCTTTTAAATAGGTTAAGATAACTTTTAAGATATTAATTCAATTATTAGTATATGCTGATGATATTAAGTATGTTACCCTATAAACTGCGCAGTTATAAATCTTTTAGGAATTTAAGATAATATATTGTATTAACTTGTCTGGTTATTTTGAATCTATTAAAATAGTGTGTTAATAAGGTTATCATAGTAGAATTAAGGTTTTAAGAATAGGCAGGTGTTTGATCTTATTAAGTAAGGTTTAACTGCACTATATGTAATTGTAATTATGTTGTTAATCACGTGTTCTATGTTGCAGTATATTTCAAAAATGATGCACCGTGCGGTTTAAGGGGCCTGACTAATTCAGGAAAAGAAAGGGGGAAGTGTGGATGGGTTTTGATAGATTAAGACCTGTTGCTGAATTAGTCAGGCTCAAAGGTATCTCAAGGCCACTTCGAGAACAGAGTCTGCTGTGAGAAAGAGGGGCGTTCCTCAATCACCGGGCTCCTGGCGTGGCGTGAATCATCGGACGTATCATCAGTGAGACTCCAGAGCACGGATAGCCCACGATTCTCATTTAACGAATCCATGCTTGGAGCGTGGACGCGTGATTAGAATATAGTTACGTATATAAGGAGACTTGTTTCTGTAATAAATGGCTTAGCGTGATTCACATTGAATCGACTTGTTTTGCTTGGTCCTTATATCGCTCTACACAGGGGCGTTTGTGACACACACACTGTCCAATGGGCTTTGTGAGACACACAAAGTGCAATGGGGTTTGTGACACACACTCTGTTCAGGGGTGTTTGTGATACACACCCTGTGCAGGGGCGTTTGGGACAAACAGGCTGCCAGGGGTGTTTCTGAGACACACGCTGTCCTATGGGGTTTCTCACACACACGCTGTCTAATGGGATTTGTGACACACACACTTTACAATGAGGTTTTGTGACACACTAACAGTCCAGGGGCGTTTGTGACACAAAAGATGTCCAGGGGTGTTTGTGACACACACCCTGTCCAATGGGGTCTGTGAGACACACACTGTCCATTGGTTTTTGTGATACACACACTGTCCAGGGAGAGTTGTGACACACACGCTGTCCAGGGGCGTTTGTGACACACCCTGTTCTGGGGCGTTTTTGACAAACACCCTGTCCAATGGGGTTTGTGACACAAAACCTGTCCAATGGGAATTGTGAAACACACGCTGTCCAATGGGGTTTGTGACACACACGCTGTCCAATGAGGTTTGTGACACACACCCTGACCAGAAACGTTTTTGACACAAACGGTGTCCAGGGGTGTTTGTGACACACACTCTGTCCAGTGGTGTTTGTGACACACAAGCTGTCCAATGGGGTTTGTGACACGCACACTGTCCAGTGGTGTTTTGACACACACAATGTCCACAGGAGTTTGAGACAGAACCATTGTACAATGGTGTTCGTGACACACACGGTGTACATTTGATGTTTGACACACATACTGTCCAATGAGGTCTGTGACACACACGTTGTCCGGGGGGGGGTGTGAAATAAGCTGTCCAATGGCTTTTGTGACACACACTCTGTCTAATGGGGTTTGTGACACACACACAGTCCAACGGTGTTTGTGACACATAAAATATCCAATGAGGTTTGTAATACACACTGTCCAGCAGGGTTTGTGACACACACATTGTCCAACTGGGTTTGTGCCACACACACTGTTCAAGGGTGTTTGTGATACACACACTGTCAAGGGGGGTTTTGACACACACTGTCCAACTGGGTTTGTGACACACAGGCTGTCCAATGGGGTTTGTGACACACACACTGTCCAGGGGTGTTTGTGATACACACAATGTCCATGGGGGGGTTGTGACACAAACTGTCCAATGAGGTTTGTGACACATACGCTGTCCAATGGGGTTTGTGACACACACACTGTCCAGGGGTGTTTGTGATACTCACAATGTCCATGGGATGGTTGTGAAACAAACTGTCCAATATGGTTTGTGACACACACGCTGTCCAATGGAGTTTGTGACACACACACTGTCCAGGGGTGTTTGTGATACACACAATGTCCAGGGGGGTAGTGACACAAACTATCCAATGGGGTTTGTGACACACACACTGTCCAATGGGGTTTGTGACACACACACTGTCCAGGGTTGTTTGTGATACACACAATGTCCATGGGGGGGTTGTGACACAAATTGTTCAATGGGGTTTGTGACACACACGCTGTCCAATGTGGTTTGTGACACACACACTGTCCAATGGGGCTGGTGAACCACAAACTATCCAATGGGGTTTTTGACAGACACGCTGTCCAATGGGGCTGGTGAACCACACACTGTCCAAAGGGCTAAATGACACACACACTGTCCAGCGGGGTTTGTGACACACACGCTGTCCAGGTGGGTTTGTGACACACACACTGTCAAAAGGGGTTTGTGACACACAAGTTGTCCAGGTGGGGTTGTGACACACGCTGTCCAATGGGGTTTGTGACACACACGCTGTCCAGAGGGGTTTGTGACACACACACTGTCTAATCGGGTTTGTGACACACACAATGTCCACTGGTGTTTGTGTCACACACACTGTACTATGGGATTTGTGAACACACACGTTGTTCAAAGGGATTTCTGACACACACACTGTCCAATGAGGTTGGTGTCACACACACTGTCCTATGGGATTTGTGACACATACTTGGTCCGATGGGGTTTGTGACACACACGCTGTCCAATGGGACTGGTGACACACACACTGTCCAGGAGGGTTTGTGACACACACAGAGTACAATGGTGTTTGTGACACACACACTGTCCAAGGGGGTTTGTGACACACACATTGTCCAATTGGGTTTGTGCCACACACACTGTCCAAGAGTGTTTGTGATACACACACTGTCAAGGGGGGTTTTCACACAGTGTCCAACTGGGTTTGTGACACACACGCTGTCCAAGGGGGTTTGTGACACACAGGCTGTCCAATGGGGTTTGTGACACACACACTGTCCAATTGGGTTTGTGACGCACACTCTGTCCAATGGGGTTTGTGACACACACGGTGTACATTCGATGTTTGACACACATACTGTCCAATGGGGTTTGTGACACACACGCTGTCCGGGCGGGGTGTGACATAAGCTGTCCAATGGCTTTTGTGACACACACTCTGTCTAATGGGGTTTGTGACACACACACAGTCTAACGGTGTTTGTGACGCATAAAATATGCAATGGGGTTTGTAATACACACTGTCCAGGAGGGTTTGTGACACACACATTGTCCAATTGGGTTTGTGCCACACACACTGTTCAAGGGTGTTTGTGATACACACACTGTCAAGGGGGGTTTTGACACACACTGTCCAACTGGGTTTGTGACACACACGCTGTCCAATGGGGTTTGTGACACACACACTATCCAATTGGGTTTGTGACACACACTCTCTCCAATGGGGTTTGTTACACACACACTGTCCAGGGATGTTTGAGACACACACGCTGTCCAATGAGGTTTGTGAACACAAACCCTGTCCAGGAGAGTTTCTGACATACACACTGTCCAGGGAGGGTTGTGACACACATGCTGTTCAATGGGGTTTTTGACACACACACTGTCCAATGGGGTTTGTGACACACGCACTGTCCATGGGGGGGTTGTGACACAAACTGTCCAATGGGGTTTGTGACACACACGCTGTCCAATGGAGTTTGTGACACACACACTGTCCAGGGGTGTTTGTGATACACACAATGTCCATGGGGGGGTTGTGACACAAACTGTCCAATATGGTTTGTGACACACACGCTGTCCAATGGAGTTTGTGAAACACACACTGTCCAATGGGGCTGGTAAACCACACACTGTCCAAAGGACTAAATGACACACACACTGTCCAGCGGGGTTTGTGACACACACGCTGTCCAGGTGGGTTTGTGACACACACACTGTCAAAAGGGATTTGTGACACACATGCTGTCCAGGTGGGGTTGTGACACACGCTGTCCAATAGGGTTTGTGACACACACGCTGTCCAGAGGGGTTTGTGACACACACAATGTCCACTGGTGTTTGTGTCACACACACTGTCCTATGGGGTTTGTGACACACACGTTGTTCAAAGGGGTTTCTGACACACACACTGTCCAATGAGGTTGGTGTCACACACACTGTCCTATGGGATTTGTGATACATACTTTGTCCGATGAGGTTTGTGACACACACGTTGTCCAATGGGGTTGGTGACACACACACTGTCCAAGGGGGTTTGTGACACACACATTGTCCAATTGGGTTTGTGCCACACACACTGTCTAATGAGGTTGGTGTTTGTGATACACACACTGTCAAGGGGGGTTTTGACACACGCTGTCCGACTGGATTTGTGACACACAGGCTGTCCAATGGGGTTTGTGACACACATCCAGTCCAATTGGGTTTGTAACACACACTCTGTCCAATGGGGTTTGTGACACACACACAGTCCAATGGGGTTTGTGACACGCACACAGTCCAGTGGTGTTTTGACACACACAATGTCCAGAGGGGTTTGAGACAGACCCATTGTACAATGGTGTTCATGACACACACGGTGTACATTCGATGTTTGACACACCTACTGTCCAATGGGGTTTGTGACACACACGCTGTCCGGGGGGGGGTGTGACATAAACTGTCCAATGTCTTTTGTGACACACACCCTGTCCAATGGGGTTTGTGACACACACACTCTCCAATGGGGTTTGCGACATACACACTCTGTCCAATGGAGTTTGTGACACACACCCTGACCAGAAACGTTTTTGACACAAACGGTGTCCAGGGGTGTTTGTGACACACACCCAGTCCAATGGGGTTTGTGACAGACACGCTGTCCAATGGGGTTTGTGACACACACAAACTTAAACACCGTTTGTGACACACAGCCTGTCCAGGGGCATTTGTGACACACCTTGTCCAGGGGCGTTGGTGACTCACAGCCTCTCCAGGGGTGTTTGTGACAGAAACGGTGTCCATGGGTGTTTGCGACATACAACCTGTCCAATGGGATTTGTGGAACACACACTGTCCAATGGAGTTTATGACATGCACGATGTGCAATGGGATTTGTGACACACACACTGTCCAATGGGGTTTCTGAAATACACCCTGTCCAGGGGCGTTTGTGACACGAACGGTGTCCAGGGGTGTTTATGACACATACCCTGTCCAATGGGGTTTGTGACACACATGATGTCCAATTGAGTTTTTGAAACACACACTGTCCAATGGGTTTTGAGACACACACACTGTCCAATGGGGTTTGTGACAAACACCCTGTCCAGAAACGTTTGTGACACAAACGGTGTCCAGGGTGTTTGTGACACACACCCTTTCTAATGGGGTTTGTGAGACACACGCTGTCCAATGGTCTTTCTGATACTAACAAAGTGCAATGGGGTTTGTGAGACGCACGCTGTCCAGGGGTGTTTGTGATACACATACTTTACAAGGGCGTTTGTCACACACACACTGTCCAGGGGTGTTTGTGACACACACCTTGTCCAATGGGGTTTGTGACACACACACTCTCCAATGGGGTTTGCGACATACACACTCTGTCCAATGGGGTTTGTGACACACACTCTGACCAGAAACGTTTTTGACACAAACGGTGTCCAGGGGTATTTGTGACACACACCCTGTCCAATGGGGTTTGTGACACACAAGTTGTCCAATGGGGTTTGTGACACACACTCTGTCCAGCCGCGTTTCTGACACACACGCTGTCCAGGTGTGTTTGTGACACACACCCAGTCCAATGGGGTTTGTGACAGACACGCTGTCCAGGGGCGTTTGTGACACACACCCTGTCCAGGGGCGTTTGTGACACAAACGGTGTCCAAGGGTGTTTGTGAAACACAAGCTGTCCAATGGGGTTTTTGAAACACACACTGTCCAATGGGGTTTTGTGACACAATCGCAGTCCGGGGGCGTTTGTGACACACACCGTGTCCAATGGTGTCTGCGACACACACACTGTCCATTGGTTTTTGTGATACACACACTGTCCAGGGAGAGCTGTGACACACACGCTGTCCAGGGGGGTTTGTGACACACACGCTGTCCAAGGGGGTTTTTGAAACACACACTGTCCAAGGGGGTTTGTGACATAAATGCTGTCTAATGGGGTTTCTGACACACACAATTTGCAATGGGGTTTGTGAACACGCATTCTGTTCAGGGGTGTTTGTGACACACACCCTGTCCAATGGTGTTTATGACACACACGTTGCCAATGAGGTTTGTGACACAGGCAGTGTCCAATGGGCTTTGTGAGTCACTCGTTGTTCAATGGGGTTTGTGACATGCACACTGTCCAAAGGGGTATGTGACAAACCCCCTGTCCAGGGGCGTTTGTGACACACACACTGTCCAGGGGTGTTTGTGACACACGCTGTCCAATGGGGTTTGTGACACACACGCTCTCCAATGGGGTTTGTGACACACACACTCTCCAGTGGGGTTTGTGACACACACGCTGTCCAGGGGGGGTTGTGACACACGCTGTCCAATGGGGTTTGTGACACACACGCACTCCAATGGGGTTTGTGACACACACACTGTCCAGGGGGATTTGTGACACACACTGTCCAATGGGGTTTGTGACACATACACTCTCCAATGGGTTTTGTGACACACACCCTATCTAGGGGCGTTTGTGACATACACGTTGTCCAGGGGTGTTTGTGACACACACAGTTTCCAGGGGAGGTTGTGACACACTCTGTCCAATGGGGTTTGTGACACAGACACTCTCCAATGGAGTTTGTGACACACACGCTGTCCAGGGGCGTTTCTAACACAAACGGCTTCCAGGGGTCTTTGTTACACACACCCTGTGCAATGGGGTTTGTGAAACAACGGCTGTCCAATGGGTTTGTGACACACACGCTGTCCAATGGCGTTTGTACCAAACACGGTGTTCAATGGGGTTTGTGACACACACACTCTTTAGGGGGGTTTGTGTCACACACGCTGTCCAATGGGGTTTGTGACAGACACACTGTCCAGGGGCGTTTCTGACACAAACAGTGTCCAGGGGTGTTTGTGACACACCACCTGTCCAATGGGGTTTGTGTCACACACACTGTCCAATGGGGTTTGTGACACACAGACTATCCAATGTGGTTTGTGACACACACGCTGTCCAGGGGAGTTTCTGACACAAACTGTGTCCAGGGGTGTTTGTGACACACACGCTGTCTAATGGGGTTTGTGACACACACACTCTCCAATGGGGTTTGCGACATACACACTCTGTCCAATGGGGCTGGTGACACACATGCTGTCCAGGGGCGTTTGTGACACAAAGGGTGTCCAGGGGTGTTTGTGACACACACAATGTTTAATGGGGTTTGTGACACACACACTGTCCAATGGGATTTGTGACACACACCCAGTCCAGGGGCAGTTGTGACACAAAAGGTGTCCAGGCGTGTTTGTGACACACACCCTGTCCAATGGGGTTTGTGAAACACACGCTGTTGAATGGGGTTTGTGAGACACACGCTGTCCAGGGGCGTTTGTGACACAGACCCTGTCCAGGGGCGTTTGTGACACAAAAGGTGTCGAGGTGTGTTTGTGACACACACCCTGTCCAATGGGGTTTGTGACACACACGCTGTCCAATGGGGTTTGTGACACACAGGCTGTCCAGGGGCATTTGTGACACACACCCTGTCCAGCCGCGTTTCTGATACAAACGGTGTCCAGGGTTGTTTGTGACACACAACCTGTCCAATGAGGTTTGTGTCAAATACACTGTCCAATGGGGTTTGTGACACACACGCTGTGCAATGGGGTTTGTGACACACACAATATCCAATGAGGTTTGTGACATACACGCTCTCCAATGGGGTTTGTGACACACACACTGTTCAGGGGGGTTTGTGACACACACTGTCCAATGGGGTTCGTGACACACACGCTGTCCAATGGGGTTTGTGACACAAATGCTGTCCAGGGATATTTTGGACACACACAGTTTCCAGGGGGGCTTGTGACACACGCTGTCCAATGGGGTTTGTGACACATACACTCTCCAATGGAGTTAGTGACACACACGCTGTCCAGGGGCGTTTCTAACACAAATGGCGTCCAGGGCTCTTTGTTACACACACCCTGTGCAATGAGGTTTGTGAAACAACGGCTGTCCAATGGGTTTGTGACACACACACTGTCCATTGGTTTTTCTGATAGACACGCTGTCCAGGGGCGTTTGTGACACACACACTGTCCAATGGGCTTTGTGAGACACACAAAGTGCAATGGGGTTTGTGACACACACTCTGTTCAGGGGTGTTTGTGATACACACCCTGTGCAGGGGCGTTTCTGACACAAACGGTGTCCAGGGTTGTTTGTGACACACGACCTGTCCAATGGGGTTTGTGTCAAACACATTGTCCAATGGGGTTTGTGACACACAGGCTGTCCACTGGGGTTTGTGACACACACTGTTCCATGGGGTTCGTGACACACACACTGTCTAATGAGATTTGTGACACACACACTCTACAATGGGGTTTTGTGACACACTAACAGTCCAGGGGCGTTTGTGACATAAAAGATGTCCAGGGGTGTTTGTTACACACACCCTGTCCAATGGGGTCTGTGAGACACACACTGTCCATTGGTTTTTGTGATACACACACTGTCCAGGGAGAGTTGTGACACACACGCTGTCCAGGGGCGTTTGTGACACACCCTGTTCTGGGGCGTTTGTGACAAACACCCTGTCCAATGGGGTTTGTGACACAAAACCTGTCCAATGGGAATTGTGAAACACACGCTGTCCAATGGGGTTTGTGACACACACGCTGTCCAATGAGGTTTGTGACACACACCCTGACCAGAAACGTTTTTGACACAAACGGTGTCCAGGGGTGTTTGTGACACACACTCTGTCCAGTGGTGTTTGTGACACACAAGCTGTCCAATGGGGTTTGTGACACACACGCTGTCCACGTGTGTTTGTGACACACACCCAGTCCAATGGGGTTTGTGACAGACACGCTGTCCAATGTGGTTTGTGACACACACGCTGTGCAGGGGAGTTTCTGACACACACCCTGTCCAGGGGCGTTTGTGACACAAACAGTGTCCAAGGGTGATTGTGACTCAAAAGTTGTCCAATGGGGTTTGTGACACACACACTGTCCAATGGGATATGTTGCACACACCCTGTCGAGGGGCGTTTGTGACACACACGGTGTCCAGACGTGTTTGTGACACACAACCTGTCCAATGGGGTATGTGAAACACACACTGTCCAATGGGGTTTGTGACACACACACTGTCCAATGGGGTTTGTGACACACAGGCTGTCCAATGGGATTTGTTACACACACAATGTGCAATGGGGTTTGTGACACACACAAACTCAAACACGGTTTGTGACACACACCCTGTCCAGGGGCATTTGTGACACACCTTGTCCAGGGACGTTGGTGACTCACAGCCTCTCCAGGGGTGTTTGTGACCGAAATGGTGTCCATGGGTGTTTGTTACACACAATCTGTCCAATGGGATTTGTGGAACACACATCGTCCAATGGAGTTTATGACATGCACGCTGTGCAATGGCATTTGTGACACACACACTGTCCAATGGGGTTTCTGAAACACACCCTGTACAGAAACGTTTGTGACACAAACGGTGTCCAGGGGTGTTTGTGACACATACCCTGTCCACTGGGGTTTGTGACACACATGCTGTCCAACTGGGTTTTTGAAACACACCCTGTCCAGGGGCGTTTGTGACAAAAACGGTGTCCAGGGGTGTTTGTGACACACAGTCTGTCCAATGGGTTTTGTGAAACACACATTGTCCAATGGATTTTGAGACACACATGCTGTCCAATGGGGTTTGTGACACACAGTCTGTCCAATGGGGTTTGTGAAACACACATTGTCCAATGGATTTTGAGACACACATGCTGTCCAATGGGGTTTGTGACACACACACTGTCCAATGGGGTTTGTGAAACACACACTGTCCAGAAACGTTTGTGACGGAAACGGTGTCCAGGGTGTTTGTGACACACACCCTGTCTAATGGGGTTTGTGAGACACACGTTGTCCAATGGGTCTTCTGATACTAACAAAGTGCAATGGGGTTTGTGAGACGCACTCTGTCCAGGGGTGTTTGTGATACACATACTTTACAGGGGCGTTTGTGACATACACACTGTCCAGGGGTGTTTGTGACACACACTCTGTCCAATGAGGTTTGTGACACACACACTCTCCAATGGGGTTTGCGACATACACACTCTGTCCAATGGGGTTTGTGACACACACCCGGACCAGAAACGTTTTTGACACAAACGGTGTCCAGGGGTGTTTGTGACACACACCCTGTCCAGTGGGGTTTGTGACACACAAGCTGTCCAATGGGATTGGTGACACACACTCTGTCCAGCCACGTTTCTGACACACACGCTGTCCAGGTGTGTTTGTGACACACACCCAGTCCAATGGGGTTTGTGACAGACACGCTGTCCAATGGGGTTTGTGACACACACAAACTCAAACACGGTTTGTGACACACACCCTGTCCAGGGGCATTTGTGACACACCTTGTCCAGGGGCGTTGGTGACTCACAGCCTCTCCAGGGGTGTTTGTGACAGAAACGGTGTCCATGGGTGTTTGTGACACACAACCTGTCCAATGGGATTTGTGGAACACACACTGTCCAATGGAGTTTATGACATGCACGCTGTGCAATGGCATTTGTGACACACACACTGTCCAATGGGGTTTCTGAAACATACCCTGTATAGAAACGTTTGTGACACAAACGGTGTCCAGGGGTGTTTGTGACACATACCCTGTCCAATGGGGTTTGTGACACACACGCTGTCCAATTGGGTGTGTGAAACACACCCTGTCCAGGGGCGTTTGTGACAAAAACGGTGTCGAGGGGTGTTTGTGACACACAACCTGTCCAATGAGGTTTGTGAAACACACACTGTCCAATGGGTTTTGAGACACACATGCTGTCCAATGGGGTTTGTGACAAACACCCTGTCCAGAAACGTTTGTGACGCAAACGGTGTCCAGGGTGTTTGTGACACACACCCTGTCTAATGGGGTTTGTGAGACACACGCTGTGCAATGGGCTTTCTGATACTAACAAAGTGCAATGGGGTTTGTGAGACGCACTCTGTCCAGGGGTGTTTGTGACACACACCCTGTCCAATGGGGTTTGTGACACACACACTCTCCAATGGAGTTTGCGACATACACACTCTGTCCAATGGGGTTTGTGACACACACTCTGACCAGAAACGTTTTTGACACAAACGGTGTCCAGGGGTGTTTGTGACACACACCCTGTCCAATGGGGTATGTGACAAACAAGCTGTCCAATGGGGTTGGGGACACACACTCTGTCCAGCGACGTTTCTGACACACACGCTGTCCAGGTGTGTTTGTGACACACACCCAGTTCAATGGGGTTTGTGACAGACACGCTGTCCAGGGGCGTTTGTGACACACACCCTGTCCAGGGGCGTTTGTGAAACAAACGGTGTCCAAGGGTGTTTGTGAAACACAAGCTGTCCAATGGAGTTTGTGAAACACACACTGTCCAATGGGGTTTTGTGACACAATCGCAGTCCGGGGGCGTTTGTGACACACACCGTGTCCAATGGTGTCTGCGACACACACACTGTCCATTGGTTTTTGTGATACACACACTGTCCAATGGGGAGAGTTGTGACACACACGCTGTCCAGGGGGTTTTGTGACACACACGCTGTCCAAGGGGGTTTTTGAAACACACACTGTCCAAGGGGGTTTGTGACATAAATGCTGTCTAATGGGGTTTCTGACACACACAATTTGCAATGGGGTTTGTGAACACGCATTCTGTTCAGGGGTGTTTGTGACACACACCCTGTCCAATGGTGTTTATGACACACACGTTGCCAATGAGGTTTGTGACACAGGCAGTGTCCAATGGGCATTGTGAGTCACAGGTTGTTCAATGGGGTTTGTGACATGCACACTGTCCAATGGGGTATGTGACAAACGCCCTGTCCAGGGGCGTTTGTGACACACACACTGTCCAGGGGTGTTTGTGGCACACACTGTCCAATGGGGTTTGTGACACATACGCTCTCCAATGGGGTTTGTGACACACACACTCTCCAATGGGGTTTGTGACACACACACTGTCCAGGGAGGGTTGTGACACACGCTGTCCAATGGGGTTTGTGACACACACGCTCTCCAATGGGGTTTGTGACACACACACTGTCCAGGGGGGTTTGTGACACACACTGTCCAATGGGGTTTGTGACACATACACTCTCCAATGGGTTTTGTGACACACACCCTATCTAGGGGCGTTTTGACATACACGTTGTCCAGGGGTGTTTGTGACACACACAGTTTCCAGGGGAGGTTGTGACACACTCCGTCCAATGGAGTTTGTGACACAGACACTCTCCAATGGAGTGTGTGACAGACATGCTGTCCAGGGGCGTTTCTAACACAAACGGCTTCCAGGGCTCTTTGTTACACACACCCTGTGCAATGGGGTTTGTGAAACAACGGCTGTCCAATGGGTTTGTGACACACACGCTGTCCAATGGCGTTTGTACCAAACACGGTGTTCAATGGGGTTTGTGACACACACACTCTTTAGGGGGGTTTGTGTCACACACGCTGTCCAATGGGGTTTGTGACAGACACGCTGTCCAGGGGCGTTTCTGACACAAACAGTGTCCAGGGGTGTTTGTGACACACCACCTGTCCAATGAGGTTTGTGTCACACACACTGTCCAATGGGGTTTGTGACACACACGCTCTCCAATGGGGTTTGTGACACACACACTCTCCAATGGGGTTTGTGACACACACACTGTCCAGGGAGGGTTGTAACACACGCTGTCCAATGGGGTTTGTGACACACACGCTCTCCAATGGGGTTTGTGACACACACACTGTCCAGGGGGGTTTGTGACACACACTGTCCAATGGGGTTTGTGACACATACACTCTCCAATGGGTTTTGTGACACACACCCTATCTAGGGACGTTTTGACATACACGTTGTCCAGGGGTGTTTGTGACACACACAGTTTCCAGGGGAGGTTGTGACACACTCCGTCCAATGGAGTTTGTGACACAGACACTCTCCAATGGAGTTTGTGACAGACATGCTGTCCAGGGGCGTTTCTAACACAAACGGCTTCCAGGGCTCTTTGTTACACACACCCTGTGCAATGGGGTTTGTGAAACAACGGCTGTCCAATGGGTTTGTGACACACACGCTGTCCAATGGCGTTTGTACCAAACACGGTGTTCAATGGGGTTTGTGACACACACACTCTTTAGGGGGGTTTGTGTCACACACGCTGTCCAATGGGGTTTGTGACAGACACGCTGTCCAGGGGCGTTTCTGACACAAACAGTGTCCAGGGGTGTTTGTGACACACCACCTGTCCAATGGGGTTTGTGTCACACACACTGTCCAATGGGGTTTGTGACACACAGACTATCCAATGGGATTTGTGACACACACGCTGTCCAGGGGCGTTTGTGACACAATCTGTGTCCAGGCGTGTTTGTGACATACACGCTGTCTAATGGGGTTTGTGACACACACACTCTCCAATGGGGTTTGCGACATACACACTCTGTCCAATGGGGCTGGTGACACACATGCTGTCCAGGGGCGTTTGTGACACAAAGGGTGTCCAGGGGTGTTTGTGACACACACAATGTCTAATGGGGTTTGTGACACACACACTGTCCAATGGGGTTTGTGACACACACCCAGTCCAGGGGCAGTTGTGACACAAAAGGTGTCCAGGCGTGTTTGTGACACACACCCTGTCCAATGGGGTTTGTGAAACACACGCTGTTGAATGGGGTTTGTGAGACACACGCTGTCCAGGGGCGTTTGTGACACAGACCCTGTCCAGGGGCGTTTGTGACACAAACGGTGTCCAAGGGTGTTTGTGACTCACAAGCTGTCCAATGGGGTTTGTGACACACACACTGTCCAATGGGGTATGTTGCACACACCCTGTCCAGGGGCGTTTGTGACACACACGGTGTCCAGGCATGTTTGTGACACACAACCTGTCCAATGGGGTATGTGAAACACACACTGTCCAATGGGGTTTGTGACACACACACTGTCCAATGGGGTTTGTGACACACAGGCTGTCCAATGGGATTTGTTACACACACAATGTGCAATGGGGTTTGTGACACACACAAACTCCAACACGGTTTGTGACACACACCCTGTCCAGGGGCATTTGTGACACACCTTGTCCAGGGGCGCTGGTGACTCACAGCCTCTCCAGGGGTGTTTGTGACCGAAACGGTGTCCATGGGTGTTTGTGACACACAACCTGTCCAATGGGATTTGTGGAACACACACTGTCCAATGGAGTTTATGACATGCACGCTGTGCAATGGGATTGGTGAAACACACACTGTCCAATGGGGTTTCTGAAACACACCCTGTTCAGAAACGTTTGTGACAAAACGGTGTCCAGGGGTGTTTGTGAACACATACCCTGTCCAATGGGGTTTGTGACACACACGCTTTCCAATTGGGTTTGTGAAACACATCCTGTTCAGGGGCGTTTGTGACATAAACGGTGTCCAGGGGTGTTTGTGACACACAACCTGTCCAATGGGGTTTGTGAAACACACACTGTCCAATGGGTTTTGAGACACACATGCTGTCCAATGGGGTTTGTGACACACACACTGTCCAATGGGGTTTGTGACAAACACCCTGTTCAGAAACGTTTGTGACGCAAACGGTGTCCAGGGTGTTTGTGACACACACCCTGTCTAATGGGGTTTGTGAGACACACGCTGTCCAATGGGCTTTCTGATATTAACAAAGTGCAATGGGGTTTGTGAGACGCACTCTGTCGAGGGGTGATTGTGATACACATACTTTACAGGGACGTTTGTGAAACACACACTGTCCAGGGGCGTTTGTGACACAAAAGGTTTCCAGGTGTGTTTGTGACACACACCCTGTCCAATGGGGTTTGTGACACACACGCTGTCCAATGGGGTTTGTGACACACAGGCTGTCCAGGGGCATTTGTGACACACACCCTGTCCAGGGGCGTTTCTGACACAAACGGTGTCCAGGGTTGTTTGTGACACACAACCTGTCCAATGGGGTTTGTGACACACACACTCTCCAATAGGGTTTGTGACACACAGTCAGTCCAGGGGTGTTTGTGACACACACAGTTTCCCTGGGAGGTTGTGACACAAGCTGTCCAGGGGTGCTTGTGACACATACGCTGTCCAATGGGGTTTGTGTCACACACACTGTCCAATGGGGTTTGTGACACACACACTGTCCAATGGGGTTTGTGACACACAGGCTGTCCAGGGACGTTTGTGACATACACACTCTCCAATGGGGTTTGTGACACACATACTGTCCAGGGGCGTTTGTGACATAAACGGTGTCCAGGGGTCTTTGTGACACACACGTTGTCTAATGGGGTTTGTGACACACACACTCTCCAATGGGGTTTGTGACACACACCCAGTCCAGGGGTGTTTGTGACACAAAAGGTGTCCAGGTGTGTTTGTGACACACACCCTGTTCAATGGGGTTTGTGACACACACGCTGTCCAATGGGGTTTGTGACACACAGGCTGTCCAAGGGCATTTGTGACACACACCCTGTCCAGGGGCGTTTCTGACACAAACGGTGTCCAGGGTTGTTTGTGACACACAACCTGTCCAATGGGGTTTGTGTCAAACACACTGTCCAATGGGGTTTGTGACACACAGACAGTCCACTGGGGTTTGTGACACACACTGTTCCATGGGGTTCGTGACACACACACTGTCTAATGGGGTTTGTGACACACACACTCTACAATGGGGTTTTGTGACACACTAACAGTCCAGGGGCGTTTGTGACATAAAAGATGTCCAGGGGTGTTTGTTACACACACCTTGTCCAATGGGGTCTGTGAGACACACACTGTCCATTGGTTTTTGTGATACACACACTGTCCAGGGAGAGTTGTGACACACACGATGTCCATGGGGGGTTTGTGACACACACGCTGTCCAGGGGCTTTTGTGACACACCCTGTTCTGGGGCGTTTGTGACAAACACCCTGTCCAATGGGGTTTGTGACACAAAACCTGTCCAATGGGGATTGTGAAACACACACTCTCCAATGGGGTTTGTGACACACACGCTGTCCAATGAGGTTTGTGACACACACCCTGACCAGAAACGTTTTTGACACAAACGGTGTCCAGGGGTGTTTGTGACACACACCCTGTCCAATGGGATTTGTGACACAAACTCTCTCCAATGGGGTTTACGACATACACACTCTGTCCAATGGGGTTTGTGACACACACTCTGACCAGAAACGTTTTTGACACAAACGGTGTCCAGATGTGTTTGTGACACACACCCAGTCCAATGGGGTTTGTGACAGCCACGCTGTCCAGGGGCGTTTGTGACACTCACCCTGTCCAGGGGCGTTTGTGAAACAAACGGTGTCCAAGGGTGTTTGTGAAACACAAGCTGTCCAATGGGGTTTGTGAAACCAATGGGATTTTGTGACACAATCGCAGTCCGGGGGCGTTTGTGACACACACCGTGTCCAATGGTGTCTGCGACACACACACTGTCCATTGGTTTTTGTGATACACACACTGTCCAGGGAGAGTTGTGACACACACGCTGTCCAGGGGGGTTTGTGACACACACGCTGTCCAAGGGGGTTTTTGAAACACACACTGTCCAAGGGGGTTTGTGACATAAATGCTGTCTGATGGGGTTTCTGACACACAGAATTTGCAATGGGGTTTGTGAACACGCATTCTGTTCAGGGGTGCTTGTGACACACACCCTGTCCAATGGTGTTTATGACACACACGTTGCCAATGAGGTTTGTGACACAGGCAGTGTCCAATGGGTTTTGTGAGTCACACGTTGTTCAATGGGGTTTGTGACATGCACACTGTCCAATGGGGTATGTGAAAAACCCCCTGTCCAGGGGCGTTTGTGACACACACACTGTCCAGGGGTGTTTGTGACACACGCTGTCCAATGGGGTTTGTGACACACACGCTCTCCAATGGGGTTTGTGACACACACGCTGTCCAGGGGGGGTTGTGACACACGCTGTCCAATGGGGTTTGTGACACACACGCTCTCCAATGGGGTTTGTGACACACACACTGTCCAGGGGGGTATGTGACACACACTGTCCAGTGGAGTTTGTGACACACACGCTCTCCAATGGGTTTTGTGACACACACCCTATCTAGGGGCGTTTGTGACATACACGTTGTCCAGGGGTGTTTGTGACACACACAGTTTCCAGGGGAGGTTGTGACACACTCTGTCCAATGGGGTTTGTGACACAGACACTCTCCAATGGAGTTTGTGACACACACGCTGTCCAGGGGCGTTTCTAACACAAACGGCTTCCAGGGGTCTTTGTTACACACACCCTGTGCAATGGGTTTTGTGAAACAACGACTGTCCAATGAGTTTGTGACACACACGCTGTCCAATGGCGTTTGTACCAAACACGGTGTTCAATGGGGTTTGTGACACACCACCTGTCCAATGGGGTTTGTGTCACACACACTGTCCAATGGGGTTTGTGACACACAGACTATCCAATCGGGTTTGTGACACACACGCTGTCCAGGGGCGTTTGTGAAATAAACTGTGTCCAGGCGTGTTTGTGACATACACGCTGTCTAATGGCGTTTGTGACACACACACTCTCCAATGGGGTGTGCGACATACACACTCTGTCCAATGGGGTTGGTGACACACATGCTGTCCACGGGCGTTTGTGACACAAAGGGTGTCCATGGGTGTTTCTGACACACACAATGTCTAATGGGGTTTGTGACACACACACTGTCCAATGGGGTTTGTGACACACACCCAGTCCAGGGGCAGTTGTGACACAAAAGTTGTCCAGGCGTGTTTGTAACACACACCCTGTCCAATGGGGTTTGAGAAACAAACGCTGTTGAATGGGGTTTGTGAGACACACGCTGTCCAGGGGCGTTTGTGACACAGACCCTGTCCAGGGGCGTTTGTGACACAAAAGGTGTCGAGGTGTGTTTGTGACACACACCCTGTCCAATGGGGTTTGTGACAGACACGCTGTCCAATGGGGTTTGTGACACACAGGCTGTCCAGGGGCATTTGTGACACACACCCTGTCCAGCAGCGTTTCTGACACAAACGGTGTCCAGGGTTGTTTATGACACACAATCTGTCCAATGGGGTTTGTGTCAAAAACACTGTCCAATGAGGTTTGTGACACACACGCTGTGCAATGGGGTTTGTGACACACACAATATCCAATGAGGTTTGTGACATACACGCTCTCCAATGGGGTTTCTGACACACACACTGTTCAGGGGGGTTTGTGACACACACTGTCCAATGGGGTTTGTGACACACACGCTGTCCAATGGGATTTGTGACACAAACGCTGTCCAGGGATATTTTGGACACACACAGTTTCCAGGGGGGCTTGTGACACATGCTGTCCAATGGGGTTTGTGACATACACGCTGTCCAATGGGGTTTGTGACACAGACACTCTCCAATGGAGTTTGTGACACACACGCTATCCAGGGGCGTTTCTAACACAAACGGCGTCCAGGGCTCTTTGTTACACACACCCTGTGCAATGGGGTTTGTGAAACAACGGCTGTCCAATGGGTTTGTGACACACACACTGTCCATTGGTTTTTCTGATAGACACGCTGTCCAGGGGCGTTTGTGACACACACACTGTCCAATGGGCTTTGTGAGACACACAAAGTGCAATGGGGTTTGTGACACACACTCTGTTCAGGGGTGTTTGTGATACACACCCTGTGCAGAGGCGTTTGGGACAAACACGCTGCCAGGGGTGTTTCTGAGACACACGCTGTCCTATGGGGTTTCTCACACACACGCTGTCTAATGGGATTTGTGACATACACACTTTACAATGAGGTTTTGTGACACACTAACAGTCCAGGGGCGTTTGTGACACAAAAGATGTCCAGGGGTATTTGTGACACACACTCTGTCCAATGGGTCTGTGATACACACACTGTCCATTGGTTTTTGTGATACACACAATGTCCAGGGAGAGTTGTGACACACATGATGTCCAAGGGGGTTTGTGACACACACACTGTCCAATGGGGTTTCTGAAACACACCCTGTCCAGAAACGTTTGTGACAAAAACGGTGTCCAGGGGTGTTTGTGACACACAACCTGTCCAATGGGGTTTGTGAAACACACACTGTCCAATGGGTTTTGAGACACACACGCTGTCCAATGGGGTTTGTGACAAACACCCTGTCCAGAAACGTTTGTGACGCAAACGGTGTCCAGGGTGTTTGTGACACACACCCTGTCTAATGGGGTTTGTGAGACACACGCTGTCCAATGGGCTTTCTAATACTAACAAAGTGCAATGGGGTTTGTGAGACGCACTCTGTCCAGGGGTGTTTGTGACACACACACTCTCCAATGGGGTTTGCGACATACACACTCTGTCCAATGGGGTTTGTGACACACACTCTGACCAGAAACGTTTTTGACACAAACGGTGTCCAGGGGTGTTTGTGACACACACCCTGTCCAATGGGGTTTGTGACACACAAGCTGTCCAATGGGGTTGGGGACACACATTCTGTCCAGCGGCGTTTCTGACACACACGCTGTCCAGGTGTGTTTGTGACACACACCCAGTCCAATGGGGTTTGTGACAGACACGCTGTCCAGGGGCGTTTGTGACACACACCCTGTCCAGGGGCATTTGTGAAACAAACGGTGTCCAAGGGTGTTTGTGAAACACAAGCTGTCCAATGGGGTTTGTGAAACACACACTGTCCAATGGGGTTTTGTGACACAATCGCAGTCCGGGGGCATTTGTGACACACACCTTGTCCAATGGTGTCTGCGACACACACACTGTCCATTGGTTTTTGAGATACACACACTGTCCAGGGAGAGTTGTGACACACACGCTGTCCAGGGGGGTTTGTGACACACACGCTGTCCAAGGGGGTTATTGAAACACACACTGTCCAAGGGGGTTTGTGACATAAATACTGTCTAATGGGGTTTCTGACACACACAATTTGCAATGGGGTTTGTGAACACGCATTCTGTTCAGGGGTGTTTGTGACACACACCCTGTCCAATGGTGTTTATGACACACACGTTGCCAATGAGGTTTGTGACACAGGCAGTGTCCAATGGGCTTTGTGAGTCACACGTTGTTCAATGGGGTTTGTGACATGCACACTGTCCAATGGGGTATGTGACAAACACCCTATCCAGGGGCGTTTGTGACACACACACTGTCCAGGGGTGTTTGTGACACACGCTGTCCAATGGGGTTTGTGACACACACGCTCTCCAATGGGGTTTGTGACACACACACTCTCCAATGGGGTTTGTGACACACACGCTGTCCAGGTGTGTTTGTGACACACAATCAGTCCAATGGGGTTTGTGACACACACGCTCTCCAATGGGGTTTGTGACACACACACTGTCCAGAGGGGTTTGTGACACACACTGTCCAATGGCGTTTGTGACACATACACTCTCCAATGGGTTTTGCGACACACACCCTATCTAGGGGCATTTGTGACATACACGTTGTCCAGGGGTGTTTGTGACACACACAGTTTCCAGGGGAGGTTTGACACACTCTGTCCAATGAGTTTTGTGACACAGACACTCTCCAATGGAGTTTGTGACACACACGCTGTCCAGGGGCGTTTCTAACACAAACGGCTTCCAGGGTTCTTTGTTACACACACCCTGTGCAATGGGGTTTGTGAAACAACGGCTGTCCAATGGGTTTGTGACACACACGCTGTCCAATGGCGTTTGTACCAAACACAGTGTTCAATGGGGTTTGTGACACACCACCTGTCCAATGGGGTTTGTGTCACACACACTGTCCAATGGGGTTTATGACACACAGACTATCCAATGGGATTTGTGACACACACACTCTCCAATGGGGTTTGCGACATACACACTCTGTCCAATGGGGTTTGTGACACACACTCTGACCAGAAACGTTTTTGACACAAACGGTGTCCAGGGGTGTTTGTGACACACACCCTGTCCAATGGGGTTTGTGACACACAAGCTGTCCAATGGGGTTGGGGACACACACTCTGTCCAGCGACGTTTCTGACACACACGCTGTCCAGGTGTGTTTGTGACACACACCCAGTCCAATGGGGTTTGTGACAGACACGCTGTCCAGGGGCGTTTGTGACACACACCCTGTCCAGGGGCGTTTGTGAAACAAACGGTGTCCAAGGGTGTTTGTGAAACACAAGCTGTCCAATGGGGTTTGTGAAACACACACTGTCCAATGGGATTTTGTGACACAATCGCAGTCCGGGGGCGTTTGTGACACACACCGTGGCCAATGGTGTCTGCGACACACACACTGTCCATTGGTTTTTGAGATACACACACTGTCCAGGGAGAGTTGTGACACACACGCTGTCCAGCGGGGTTTGTGACACACACGCTGTCCAAGGGGGTTTTTGAAACACACACTGTCCAAGGGGGTTTGTGACATAAATGCTGTCTGATGGGGTTTCTGACACACAGAATTTGCAATGGGGTTTGTGAACACGCATTCTGTTCAGGGGTGTTTGTGACACACACCCTGTCCAATGGTGTTTATGACACACACGTTGCCAATGAGGTTTGTGACACAGGCAGTGTCCAATGGGTTTTGTGAGTCACACGTTGTTCAATGGGGTTTGTGACATGCACACTGTCCAAAGGGGTATGTGACAAACCCCTGTCCAGGGTCGTTTGTGACACACACACTGTCCAGGGGTGTTTGTGACACACGCTGTCCAATGGGGTTTGTGACACACACGCTCTCCAATGGGGTTTGTGACACACACGCTGTCCAGGGGGGGTTGTGACACACGCTGTCCAATGGGGTTTGTGACACACACGCTCTCCAATGGGGTTTGTGACACACACACTGTCCAGGGGGGTTTGTGACACACACTGTCCAGTGGAGTTTGTGACACACACGCTCTCCAATGGGTTTTGTGACACACACCCTATCTAGGGGCGTTTGTGACATACACGTTGTCCAGGGGTGTTTGTGACACACACAGTTTCCAGGGGAGGTTGTGACACACTCTGTCCAATGGGGTTTGTGACACAGACACTCTCCAATGGAGTTTGTGACACACACGCTGTCCAGGGGCGTTTCTAACACAAACGGCTTCCAGGGGTCTTTGTTACACACACCCTGTGCAATGGGGTTTGTGAAACAACGACTGTCCAATGAGTTTGTGACACACACGCTGTCCAATGGCGTTTGTACCAAACACGGTGTTCAATGGGGTTTGTGACACACCACCTGTCCAATGGGGTTTGTGTCACACACACTGTCCAATGGGGTTTGTGACACACAGACTATCCAATCGGGTTTGTGACACACACGCTGTCCAGGGGCGTTTGTGAAATAAACTGTGTCCAGGCGTGTTTGTGACATACACGCTGTCTAATGGGGTTTGTGACACACACACTCTCCAATGGGGTGTGCGACATACACACTCTGTCCAATGGGGTTGGTGACACACATGCTGTCCACGGGCGTTTGTGACACAAAGGGTGTCCATGGGTGTTTCTGACACACACAATGTCTAATGGGGTTTGTGACACACACACTGTCCAATGGGGTTTGTGACACACACCCAGTCCAGGGGCAGTTGTGACACAAAAGTTGTCCAGGCGTGTTTGTAACACACACCCTGTCCAATGGGGTTTGAGAAACAAACGCTGTCCAATGGGGTTTGTGAGACACACGCTGTCCAGGGGCGTTTGTGACACAGACCCTGTCCAGGGGCGTTTGTGACACAAAAGGTGTCGAGGTGTGTTTGTGACACACACCCTGTCCAATGGGGTTTGTGACAGACACGCTGTCCAATGGGGTTTGTGACACACAGGCTGTCCAGGGGCATTTGTGACACACACCCTGTCCAGCAGCGTTTCTGACACAAACGGTGTCCAGGGTTGTTTATGACACACAATCTGTCCAATGGGGTTTGTGTCAAAAACACTGTCCAATGAGGTTTGTGACACACACGCTGTGCAATGGGGTTTGTGACACACACAATATCCAATGAGGTTTGTGACATACACGCTCTCCAATGGGGTTTCTGACACACACACTGTTCAGGGGGGTTTGTGACACACACTGTCCAATGGGGTTTGTGACACACACGCTGTCCAATGGGATTTGTGACACAAACGCTGTCCAGGGATATTTTGGACACACACAGTTTCCAGGGGGGCTTGTGACACATGCTGTCCAATGGGGTTTGTGACATACACGCTGTCCAATGGGGTTTGTGACACAGACACTCTCCAATGGAGTTTGTGACACACACGCTGTCCAGGGGCGTTTCTAACACAAACGGCGTCCAGGGCTCTTTGTTACACACACCCTGTGCAATGGGGTTTGTGAAACAACGGCTGTCCAATGGGTTTGTGACACACACACTGTCCATTGGTTTTTCTGATAGACACGCTGTCCAGGGGCGTTTGTGACACACACACTGTCCAATGGGCTTTGTGAGACACACAAAGTGCAATGGGGTTTGTGACACACACTCTGTTCAGGGGTGTTTGTGATACACACCCTGTGCAGAGGCGTTTGGGACAAACACGCTGCCAGGGGTGTTTCTGAGACACACGCTGTCCTATGGGGTTTCTCACACACACGCTGTCTAATGGGATTTGTGACATACACACTTTACAATGAGGTTTTGTGACACACTAACAGTCCAGGGGCGTTTGTGACACAAAAGATGTCCAGGGGTATTTGTGACACACACTCTGTCCAATGGGTCTGTGATACACACACTGTCCATTGGTTTTTGTGATACACACAATGTCCAGGGAGAGTTGTGACACACATGATGTCCAAGGGGGTTTGTGACACACACACTGTCCAATGGGGTTTCTGAAACACACCCTGTACAGAAACGTTTGTGACAAAAACGGTGTCCAGGGGTGTTTGTGACACACAACCTGTCCAATGGGGTTTGTGAAACACACACTGTCCAATGGGTTTTGAGACACACACGCTGTCCAATGGGGTTTGTGACAAACATCCTGTCCAGAAACGTTTGTGACGCAAACGGTGTCCAGGGTGTTTGTGACACACACCCTGTCTAATGGGGTTTGTGAGACACACGCTGTCCAATGGGCTTTCTAATACTAACAAAGTGCAATGGGGTTTGTGAGACGCACTCTGTCGAGGGGTGTTTGTGACACACACACTCTCCAATGGGGTTTGCGACATACACACTCTGTCCAATGGGGTTTGTGACACACACTCTGACCAGAAACGTTTTTGACACAAACGGTGTCCAGGGGTGTTTGTGACACACATCCTGTCCAATGGGGTTTGTGACACACAAGCTGTCCAATGGGGTTGGGGACACACACTTTGTCCAGCGGCGTTTCTGTCACACACGCTGTTCAGGTGTGTTTGTGACACACACCCAGTCCAATGGGGTTTGTGACAGACACGCTGTCCAGGGGCGTTTGTGACACACACCCTGTCCAGGGGCGTTTGTGAAACACAAGCTGTCCAATGGGGTTTGTGAAACACACACTGTCCAATGGGGTTTTGTGACACAATCGCAGTCCGGGGGCGTTTGTGACACACACCGTGTCCAATGGTGTCTGCGACACACACACTGTCCATTGGTTTTTGTGATACACACACTGTCCAGGGAGAGTTGTGACACACACGCTATCCAGGGGGGTTTGTGACACACACGCTGTCCAAGGGGGTTTTTGAAACACACACTGTCCAAGGGGGTTTGTGACATAAATGCTGTCTAATGGGGTTTCTGACACACACAATTTGCAATAGGGTTTGTGAACACGCATTCTGTTCAGGGGTGTTTGTGACACACACCCTGTCCAATGGTGTTTATGACACACACGTTGCCAATGAGGTTTGTGACACAGGCAGTGTCCAATGGGCTTTGTGAGTCACACATTGTTCAATGGGGTTTGTGACATGCACACTGTCCAAAGGGGTATGTGACAAACCTCCTGTACAGGGGCGTTTGTGACACACACACTGTCCAGGGGTGTTTGTGACACACGCTGTCCAATGGGGTTTGTGACACACACGCTCTCCAATGGGGTTTGTGACACACACAAACTCAAACACGGTTTGTGACATGCACCCTGTCCAGGGGCATTTGTGACACACCTTGTCCAGGGGCGTTGGTGACTCACAGCCTCTCCAGGGGTGTTTGTGACCGAAATGGTGTCCATGGGTGTTTGTGACATACAACCTGTCCAATGGGATTTGTGGAACACACACTGTCCAATGGAGTTTATGACATGCACGCTGTGCAATGGCATTTGTGACACACATACTGTTCAATGGGGTTTCTGAAACACACCCTGTACAGAAACGTTTGTGACACAAACGGTGTCCAGGGGTGTTTGTGACACATACCCTGTCCAATGTGCTTTGTGACACACAGGCTGTCCAGGGGCATTTGTGACACACACCCTGTCCAGGGGCGTTTCTGACACAAACGGTGTCCAGGGTTGTTTGTGACACACAACCTGTCCAATGGGGTTTGTGTCAAACACACTGTCCAATGGGGTTTGTGACACACACACTCTACAATGGGGTTTTGTGACACACTAACAGTCCAGGGGCGTTTGTGACATAAAAGATGTCCAGGGCTATTTGTGACACACACCCTGTCCAATGGGGTCTGTGAGACACACACTGTCCATTGGTTTTTGTGATACACACACTGTCCAGGGAGAGTTGTGACACACACCATGTCCATGGGGGGTTTCTGACACACACGCTGTCCAGGGGCGTTTGCGACACACACCCAGTCCAGGGGCGTTTGTGACACAAAAGGTGCCAAGGTGTATTTGTAAAACACACCCTGTCCAATGGGGTTTGTGACACACACCCTGTCCAATGGGGTTTGTGACACAAAACCTGTCCAATGGGGATTGTGAAACACACACTGTCCAATGGGGTTTGTGACACACACGCTGTCCAATGAGGTTTGTGACACACACCCTGACCAGAAACGTTTTTGACACAAACGGTGTCCGGGGGTGTTTGTGACACACACCCTGTCCAGTGGAGTTTGTGACACACAAGCTGTCCAATGGGTTTTGTGACACACACTCTGTCCAGCGGCGTTTGTGACACACACACTGTCCAATGGGGTATGTTGCACACACCCTGTCCAGGGGCGTTTGTCACACAAACGGTGTCCAGGCGTGTTTGTGACACACAACCTGTCCAATGGGGTTTGTGAAACATACACTGTCTAATGGGGCTTGTGACACACACACTGTCCAATGGGGTTTGTGACACACAGGCTGTCCAATGAGGTTTGTGACACACACCCTGACCAGAAATGTTTTTGACACAAACGGTGTCCAGGGGTGTTTGTGACACACAACCTGTCCAATGGGGTTTGTGAAACATACACTGTCTAATGGGGCTTGTGACACACACACTGTCCAATGGGGTTTGTGACACACACGCTGTCCAATGAGGTTTGTGACACACACCCTGACCAGAAATGTTTTTGACACAAACGGTGTCCAGGGGTGTTTGTGACACACACCCTGTCCAATGGGGTTTGTGACACACAAGCTGTCCAATGGGGTTTGTGACACACACTCTGTCCAGTGGCGTTTGTGACACACACGCTGTCCAGGTGTGTTTGTGACACACAACCAGTCCAATGGGGTTTGTGACATACACGCTGTCCAATGGGGTTTGTGACACACAGACTGTCCAGGGGCGTTTGTGACACACACCCTGTCCAGGGGCCTTTGTGACACAAACGCTGTCCAAGGGTGTTTGTGACTCAAAAGCTGTCCAATGGGGTTTGTGACACACACACTGTCCAATGGGGTATGTTGCACACACCCTGTCCAGGGGCGTTTGTGAAACAAACGGTGTCCAGGCGTGTTTGTGACACACAACCTGTCTAATGGGGTTTGTGAAACACACACTGCCTAATGGGGTTTGTGACACACACCCAGTCCAGGGGCGTTTGTGACACAAAAGGTGCCCAGGTGTGTTTGTGACACACACCCTGTCCAATGGGGATTGTGACACACACGCTGTCCAATGGGGTTTGTGACACACACAAACTCAAACACGGTTTGTGACACACACCGTGTCCGCGGGCATTTGTGACACACCTTGTACAGGGGCGTTGGTGACTCACAGCCTCTCCAGCGGTGTTTGTGACCGAAACGGTGTCCATGGGTGTTTGTGACATACAACCTGTCCAATGGGATTTGTGGAACACACACTGTCCAATGGAGTTTATGACATGCACGCTGTGCAATGGCATTGGTGACACACACACTGTCCAATGGGGTTTCTGAAACACACCCTGTACAGAAAGGTTTGTGACAAAAACGGTGTCCAGGGGTGTTTGTGACACACAACCTGTCCAATGGGGTTTGTGAAACACACACGGTCCAATGGGTTTTGAGACACACACGTTGTCCAATGGGGTATGTGACAAACACCCTGTCCAGGAACGTTTGTGACGCAAACGGTGTCCAGGGTGTTTGTGACACACACCCTGTCTAATGGGGTTTGTGAGACACACGCTGTCCAATGGGCTTTCTGATACTAACAAAGTGCAATGGGGTTTGTGAGACGCACTCTGTCGAGGGGTGTTTGTGACACACACACTCTCCAATGGGGTTTGCGACATACACACTCTGTCCAATGGGGTTTGTGACACACACTCTGACCAGAAACGTTTTTGACACAAACGGTGTCCAGGGGTGTTTGTGACACACACCCTGTCCAATGGGGTTTGTGACACACAAGCTGTCCAATGGGGTTGGGGACACACATTCTGTCCAGCGGCGTTTCTGACACACACGCAGTCCAGGTGTGTTTGTGACACACACCCAGTCCAATGGGGTTTGTGACAGACACGCTGTCCAGGGGCGTTTGTGACACACACCCTGTCCAGGGGCGTTTGTGAAACAAACGGTGTCCAAGGGTGTTTGTGAAACACAAGCTGTCCAATGGGGTTTGTGAAACACACACTGTCCAATGGGGTTTTGTGACACAATCGCAGTCCGGGGGCATTTGTGACACACACCTTGTCCAATGGTGTCTGCGACACACACACTGTCCATTGGTTTTTGAGATATACACACTGTCCAGGGAGAGTTGTGACACACACGCTGTCCAGGGGGGTTTGTGACACAGACGCTGTCCAAGGGGGTTATTGAAACACACACTGTCCAAGGGGGTTTGTGACATAAATACTGTCTAATGGGGTTTCTGACACACACAATTTGCAATGGGGTTTGTGAACACGCATTCTGTTCAGGGGTGTTTGTGACACACACCCTGTCCAATGGTGTTTATGACACACACGTTGCCAATGAGGTTTGTGACACAGGCAGTGTCCAATGGGCTTTGTGAGTCACACGTTGTTCAATGGGGTTTGTGACATGCACACTGTCCAATGGGGTATGTGACAAACACCCTATCCAGGGGCGTTTGTGACACACACACTGTCCAGGGGTGTTTGTGACACACGCTGTCCAATGGGGTTTGTGACACACACGCTCTCCAATGGGGTTTGTGACACACACACTCTCCAATGCGGTTTGTGACATACACGCTGTCCAGGTGTGTTTGTGACACACAATCAGTCCAATGGGGTTTGTGACACACACGCTCTCCAATGGGGTTTGTGACACACACACTGTCCAGAGGGGTTTGTGACACACACTGTCCAATGGCGTTTGTGACACATACACTCTCCAATGGGTTTTGCGACACACACCCTATCTAGGGGCATTTGTGACATACACGTTGTCCAGGGGTGTTTGTGACACACACAGTTTCCAGGGGAGGTTTGACACACTCTGTCCAATGAGTTTTGTGACACAGACACTCTCCAATGGAGTTTGTGACACACACGCTGTCCAGGGGCGTTTCTAACACAAACGGCTTCCAGGGTTCTTTGTTACACACACCCTGTGCAATGGGGTTTGTGAAACAACGGCTGTCCAATGGGTTTGTGACACACACGCTGTCCAATGGCGTTTGTACCAAACACAGTGTTCAATGGGGTTTGTGACACACCACCTGTCCAATGGGGTTTGTGTCACACACACTGTCCAATGGGGTTTGTGACACACAGACTATCCAATGGGATTTGTGACACACACACTCTCCAATGGGGTTTGCGACATACACACTCTGTCCAATGGGGTTTGTGACACACACTCTGACCAGAAACGTTTTTGACACAAACGGTGTCCAGGGGTGTTTGTGACACACACCCTGTCCAATGGGGTTTGTGACACACAAGCTGTCCAATGGGGTTGGGGACACACACTCTGTCCAGCGGCGTTTCTGACACACACGCTGTCCAGATGTGTTTGTGACACACACCCAGTCCAATGGGGTTTGTGACAGACACGCTGTCCAGGGGCGTTTGTGACACACACCCTGTCCAGGGGCGTTTGTGAAACAAACAGTGTCCAAGGGTGTTTGTGAAACACAAGCTGTCCAATGGGGTTTGTGAAACACACACTGTCCAATGGGATTTTGTGACACAATCGCAGTCCGGGGGCGTTTGTGACACACACCGTGGCCAATGGTGTCTGCGACACACACACTGTCCATTGGTTTTTGTGATACACACACTGTCCAGGGAGAGTTGTGACACACACGCTGTCCAGCGGGGTTTGTGACACACACGCTGTCCAAGGGGGTTATTGAAACACACACTGTCCAAGGGGGTTTGTGACATAAATGCTGTCTGATGGGGTTTCTGACACACAGAATTTGCAATGGGGTTTGTGAACACGCATTCTGTTCAGGGGTGTTTGTGACACACACCCTGTCCAATGGTGTTTATGACACACACGTTGCCAATGAGGTTTGTGACACAGGCAGTGTCCAATGGGTTTTGTGAGTCACACGTTGTTCAATGGGGTTTGTGACATGCACACTGTCCAATGGGGTATGTGACAAACCCCCTGTCCAGGGTCGTTTGTGACACACACACTGTCCAGGGGTGTTTGTGACACACGCTGTCCAATGGGGTTTGTGACACACACGCTCTCCAATGGGGTTTGTGACACACACGCTGTCCAGGGGGGGTTGTGACACACGCTGTCCAATGGGGTTTGTGACACACACGCTCTCCAATGGGGTTTGTGACACACACACTGTCCAGGGGGGTTTGTGACACACACTGTCCAGTGGAGTTTGTGACACACACGCTCTCCAATGGGTTTTGTGACACACACCCTATCTAGGGGCGTTTGTGACATACACGTTGTCCAGGGGTGTTTGTGACACACACAGTTTCCAGGGGAGGTTGTGACACACTCTGTCCAATGGGGTTTGTGACACAGACACTCTCCAATGGAGTTTGTGACACACACGCTGTCCAGGGGCGTTTCTAACACAAACGGCTTCCAGGGGTCTTTGTTACACACACCCTGTGCAATGGGGTTTGTGAAACAACGACTGTCCAATGAGTTTGTGACACACACGCTGTCCAATGGCGTTTGTACCAAACACAGTGTTCAATGGGGTTTGTGACACACCACCTGTCCAATGGGGTTTGTGTCACACACACTGTCCAATGGGGTTTGTGACACACAGACTATCCAATCGGGTTTGTGACACACACGCTGTCCAGGGGCGTTTGTGAAATAAACTGTGTCCAGGCGTGTTTGTGACATACACGCTGTCTAATGGGGTTTGTGACACACACACTCTCCAATGGGGTTTGCGACATACACACTCTGTCCAATGGGGTTGGTGACACACATGCTGTCCACGGGCGTTTGTGACACAAAGGGTGTCCATGGGTGTTTCTGACACACACAATGTCTAATGGGGTTTGTGACACACACACTGTCCAATGGGGTTTGTGACACACACCCAGTCCAGGGGCAGTTGTGACACAAAAGGTGTCCAGGCGTGTTTGTAACACACACCCTGTCCAATGGGGTTTGAGAAACAAACGCTGTTGAATGGGGTTTGTGAGACACACGCTGTCCAGGGGCGTTTGTGACACAGACCCTGTCCAGGGGCGTTTGTGACACAAAAGGTGTCGAGGTGTGTTTGTGACACACACCCTGTCCAATGGGGTTTGTGACAGACACGCTGTCCAATGGGGTTTGTGACACACAGGCTGTCCAGGGGCATTTGTGACACACACCCTGTCCAGCAGCGTTTCTGACACAAACGGTGTCCAGGGTTGTTTATGACACACAATCTGTCCAATGGGGTTTGTGTCAAAAACACTGTCCAATGAGGTTTGTGACACACACGCTGTGCAATGGGGTTTGTGACACACACAATATCCAATGAGGTTTGTGACATACACGCTCTCCAATGGGTTTTCTGACACACACACTGTTCAGGGGGGTTTGTGACACACACTGTCCAATGGGGTTTGTGACACACACGCTGTCCAATGGGATTTGTGACACAAACGCTGTCCAGGGATATTTTGGACACACACAGTTTCCAGGGGGGCTTGTGACACATGCTGTCCAATGGGGTTTGTGACATACACGCTGTCCAATGGGGTTTGTGACACAGACACTCTCCAATGGAGTTTGTGACACACACGCTGTCCAGGGGCGTTTCTAACACAAACGGCGTCCAGGGCTCTTTGTTACACACACCCTGTGCAATGGGGTTTGTGAAACAACGGCTGTCCAATGGGTTTGTGACACACACACTGTCCATTGGTTTTTCTGATAGACACGCTGTCCAGGGGCGTTTGTGACACACACACTGTCCAATGGGCTTTGTGAGACACACAAAGTGCAATGGGGTTTGTGACACACACTCTGTTCAGGGGTGTTTGTGATACACACCCTGTGCAGAGGCGTTTGGGACAAACACGCTGCCAGGGGTGTTTCTGAGACACACGCTGTCCTATGGGGTTTCTCACACACACGCTGTCTAATGGGATTTGTGACATACACACTTTACAATGAGGTTTTGTGACACACTAACAGTCCAGGGGCGTTTGTGACACAAAAGATGTCCAGGGGTATTTGTGACACACACTCTGTCCAATGGGTCTGTGATACACACACTGTCCAGTGGTTTTTGTGATACACACAATGTCCAGGGAGAGTTGTGACACACATGATGTCCAAGGGGGTTTGTGACACACACACTGTCCAATGGGGTTTCTGAAACACACCCTGTACAGAAACGTTTGTGACAAAAACGGTGTCCAGGGGTGTTTGTGACACACAACCTGTCCAATGGGGTTTGTGAAACACACACTGTCCAATGGGTTTTGAGACACACACGCTGTCCAATGGGGTTTGTGACAAACATCCTGTCCAGAAACGTTTGTGACGCAAACGGTGTCCAGGGTGTTTGTGACACACACCCTGTCTAATGGGGTTTGTGAGACACACGCTGTCCAATGGGCTTTCTAATACTAACAAAGTGCAATGGGGTTTGTGAGACGCACTCTGTCGAGGGGTGTTTGTGACACACACACTCTCCAATGGGGTTTGCGACATACACACTCTGTCCAATGGGGTTTGTGACACACACTCTGACCAGAAACGTTTTTGACACAAACGGTGTCCAGGGGTGTTTGTGACACACATCCTGTCCAATGGGGTTTGTGACACACAAGCTGTCCAATGGGGTTGGGGACACACACTCTGTCCAGCGGCGTTTCTGTCACACACGCTGTTCAGGTGTGTTTGTGACACACACCCAGTCCAATGGGGTTTGTGACAGACACGCTGTCCAGGGGCGTTTGTGACACACACCCTGTCCAGGGGCGTTTGTGAAACACAAGCTGTCCAATGGGGTTTGTGAAACACACACTGTCCAATGGGGTTTTGTGACACAATCGCAGTCCGGGGGCGTTTGTGACACACACCGTGTCCAATGGTGTCTGCGACACACACACTGTCCATTGGTTTTTGTGATACACACACTGTCCAGGGAGAGTTGTGACACACACGCTGTCCAGGGGGGTTTGTGACACACACGCTGTCCAAGGGGGTTTTTGAAACACACGCTGTCCAAGGGGGTTTGTGACATAAATGCTGTCTAATGGGGTTTCTGACACACACAATTTGCAATAGGGTTTGTGAACACGCATTCTGTTCAGGGGTGTTTGTGACACACACCCTGTCCAATGGTGTTTATGACACACACGTTGCCAATGAGGTTTGTGACACAGGCAGTGTCCAATGGGCTTTGTGAGTCACACATTGTTCAATGGGGTTTGTGACATGCACACTGTCCAAAGGGGTATGTGACAAACCTCCTGTACAGGGGCGTTTGTGACACACACACTGTCCAGGGGTGTTTGTGACACACGCTGTCCAATGGGGTTTGTGACACACACGCTCTCCAATGGGGTTTGTGACACACACACTCTCCAATGGAGTTTGTGACACACACGCTGTCCAGGGGGGGTTGTGACACACGCTGTGCAATGGGGTTTGTGACACACACGCTGTCCAATGGGGTTTGTGACACACACAAACTCAAACACGGTTTGTGACATGCACCCTGTCCAGGGGCATTTGTGACACACCTTGTCCAGGGGCGTTGGTGACTCACAGCCTCTCCAGGGGTGTTTGTGACCGAAATGGTGTCCATGGGTGTTTGTGACATACAACCTGTCCAATGGGATTTGTGGAACACACACTGTCCAATGGAGTTTATGACATGCACGCTGTGCAATGGCATTTGTGACACACACACTGTCCAATGGGGTTTCTGAAACACACCCTGTACAGAAATGTTTGTGACACAAACGGTGTCCAGGGGTGTTTGTGACACATACCCTGTCCAATGTGCTTTGTGACACACAGGCTGTCCAGGGGCATTTGTGACACACACCCTGTCCAGGGGCGTTTCTGACACAAACGGTGTCCAGGGTTGTTTGTGACACACAACCTGTCCAATGGGGTTTGTGTCAAACACACTGTCCAATGGGGTTTGTGACACACACACTCTACAATGGGGTTTTGTGACACACTAACAGTCCAGGGGCGTTTGTGACATAAAAGATGTCCAGGGCTATTTGTGACACACACCCTGTCCAATGGGGTCTGTGAGACACACACTGTCCATTGGTTTTTGTGATACACACACTGTCCAGGGAGAGTTGTGACACACACCATGTCCATGGGGGGTTTCTGACACACACGCTGTCCAGGGGCGTTTGCGACACACACCCAGTCCAGGGGCGTTTGTGACACAAAAGGTGCCCAGGTGTATTTGTAACACACACCCTGTCCAATGGGGTTTGTGACACACACCCTGTCCAATGGGGTTTGTGACACAAAACCTGTCCAATGGGGATTGTGAAACACACACTGTCCAATGGGGTTTGTGACACACACGCTGTCCAATGAGGTTTGTGACACACACCCTGACCAGAAACGTTTTTGACACAAACGGTGTCCGGGGGTGTTTGTGACACACACCCTGTCCAGTGGAGTTTGTGACACACAAGCTGTCCAATGGGTTTTGTTACACACACTCTGTCCAGCGGCGTTTGTGACACACACACTGTCCAATGGGGTATGTTGCACACACCCTGTCCAGGGGCGTTTGTCACACAAACGGTGTCCAGGCGTGTTTGTGACACACAACCTGTCCAATGGGGTTTGTGAAACATACACTGTCTAATGGGGCTTGTGACACACACACTGTCCAATGGGGTTTGTGACACACAGGCTGTCCAATGGGATTTGTTACTCACACAATGTGCAATGGGGTTTCTGACACACACAAACTCCAACACGGTTTGTGACACACACCCTGTCCAGGGGCGTTTGTGACACAAACGGTGTCCAGGTGTGTTTGTGACACACGTTCTGTCCAAAAGGGTTTGTGACATACACGCTGTCCAATGGGGTTTGTGACACACAGACTGTCCAGGGTCATTTGTGACACACACCCTGTCCAGGGGCGTTTCTGACACAAACGGTGTCCAGGGTTGTTTGTGACACACAACCTGTCCAATGGGGTTTGTGTCAAACACACTGTCCAATGGGGTTTGTGACACACAGGCTGTCCACTGGGGTTTGTGACACACAATGTCCAAAGGGGTTCGTGACACACACACTGTCTAATGGGGTTTGTGACACACACACTCTACAATGGGGTTTTGTGACACACTAACAGTCCAGGGGCGTTTGTGACATAAAAGATGTCCAGGGCTGTTTGTGACACACACCCTGTCCAATGGGGTCTGTGAGACACACACTGTCCATTGGTTATTGTGATACACACACTGTCCAGGGAGAGTTGTGACACACACGTTGTCCAGGGGCGTTTGTGACACACCCTGTTCTGGAGCGTTTGTGACAAACACCCTGTCCAATGGGGTTTGTGACACACAGGCTGTCCAGGGGCATTTGTGACACACATCCTGTCCAGGGGCGTTTCTGACAGAAACGGTGTCCAGGGTTCTTTGTGACACACAACCTGTCCAATGGGGTTTGAGTCAAACACACTGTCCAAAAGGGTTTGTGACACACACACTCTACAATGGGTTTTTGTGACACACTAACAGTCCAGGGGCGTTTGTGACATAAAAGATGTCCAGGGCTGTTTGTGACACACACCCTGTCCAATGGGGTCTGTGAGACACACACTGTCCATTGGTTTTTGTGATACACACACTGTCCAGGGAGAGTTGTGACACACACGACGTCCATGGGGGGATTTGTTACACACACGTTGTCCAGGGGCGTTTGCAACACACACCCTGTTCAGGGGCGTTTGTGACAAACACCCTGTCCAATGGGGTTTGTGACACAAAAGCTGTCCAATGGGGATTGTGAAACACACACTGTCCAATGGGGTTTGTGACACACACGCTGTCCAATGAGGTTTGTGACACACACCCTGACCAGAAATGTTTTTGACACAAACGGTGTCCAGGGGTGTTTGTGACACACACCCTGTCCAGTGGGGTTTGTGACACACAAGCTGTCCAATGGGGTTTGTGACACACACTCTGTCCAGCGGCGTTTGTGACACACACGCTGTCCAGGTGTGTTTGTGACACACACCCATTCCAATGGGGTTTGTGACAGACACGCTGTCCAATGGGGTTTGTGACACACAGGCTGTCCAGGGGCGTTTGTGACACACACCCGGTCCAGGGGCCTTTGTGACACAAACGCTGTCCAAGGGTGTTTGTGACTCAAAAGCTGTCCAATGGCGTTTGTGACACACACACTGTGCAATGGGGTATGTTGCACACACCCTGTCCAGGGGCGTTTGTGACACAAACGGTGTCCAGGCGTGTTTGTGACACACAACCTGTCCAATGGGGTTTGTGAAACACACACTGCCTAATGGGGTTTGTGACACACACGCTGTCCAATGGGGTTTGTGACACACAGGCTGTCCAGGGGCATTTGTGACACACACCCTGTCCAGGGGCGTTTCTGACACAAACGGTGTCCAGGGTTGTTTGTGACACACAACCTGTCCAATGGGGTTTGTGTCAAACACACTGTCCAATGGGGTTTGTGACACACAGGCTGTCCACTGGGGATTGTGACACACACTGTTCAATGGGGTTCGTGACACACACACTGTCTAATGGGGTTTGTGACACACACACTCTACAATGGGATTTTGTGACACACTAATAGTCCAGGGGCGTTTGTGACATAAAAGATGTCCAGGGGTGTTTGTGACACACACCCTGTCCAATGGGGTCTGTGAGACACACACTGTCCATTGGTTTTTGTGATACACACACTGTCCAGGGAGAGTTGTGACACACACGATGTCCATGGGGGGTTTGTGACACACACGCTGTCCAGGGGCGTTTGTGACACACCTTGTTCTTGGGCGTTTGTGACAAACACCTTGTCCAATGGGGTTTGTGACACAAAACCTGTCCAATGGGGATTGTGAAACACACACTGTCCAATGGGGTTTGTGACACACACGCTGTCCAATGAGGTTTGTGACACACACTCTGACCAGAAACGTTTTTGACACAAACGATGTCCAGGGGTGTTTGTGACACACACCCTGTCCAGTGGGGTTTGTGACACACAAGCTCACGAATGGGTTTGTGACACACACTCTGTCCAGCGGCGTTTGTGACACACACGCTGTCCAGGGGCGTTTGTGACACGCCTTGTTCTTGGGCGTTTGTGACAAACACCTTGTCCAATGGGGTTTGTGACACAAAACCTGTCCAATGGGGATTGTGAAACACACACTGTCCAATGGGGTTTGTGACACACACGCTGTCCAATGATGTTTGTGACACACACTCTGACCAGAAACGTTTTTGACACAAACGATGTCCAGGGGTGTTTGTGACACACACCCTGTCCAGTGGGGTTTGTGACACATAAGCTGACGAATGGGGTTTGTGACACACACTCTGTCCAGCGGCGTTTGTGACACACACGCTGTCCAGATGTGTTTGTGAACACACACCCAGTCCAATGGGGTTTTTGACAGACACGCTGTCCAATGGGGTTTGTGACAGACACGCTGTCCAGGGGCGTTTGTTACACACACCCTGTCCAGGGGCGTTTGTGACACAAAAGATGTCCAAGGGTGTTTGTGACACACACCCTGTCCAATGGGTCTGTGATACACACACTGTCCAGTGGTTTTTGTGATACACACAATGTCCAGGGAGAGTTGTGACACACATGATGTCCAGGGGAGTTTGTGACACACACGCTGTCCAATGGGGTTTGTGAAAGACATACTCTCCAATAGGGTTTGTGACACACATTCAGTCCAGGGGTGTTTGTGACACACACAGTTTCCTTGGGGGGTTGTGACACAAGCTGTCCAGGGGTGCTTGTGACACATACGCTGTCCAATGGGGTTTGTGTCACACACTGTCCAATGGGGTTTGTGACACACACAATGTCCAATGGGGTTTGTGACACACAGGCTGTCCAGGGGCGTTTGTGACATACACACTCTCCAATGGGGTTTGTGACACACATACTGTCTAGGGGCGTTTGTGACTTACACGGTGTCCAGGGGTCTTTGTGACAAACACGCTGTCTAATGGAGTTTGTGACACACACACTCTCCAATGGGGTTTGTGACACACACCCAGTCCAGGGGCGTTTGTGACACAAAAGGTGTCGAGGTGTGTTTGTGACATACACCCTGTCCAATGGGGTTTGTGACACACACGCTGTCCAATGGGGTTTGTGACACACGGGCTGTCCAGGGGCATTTGTGACACACACCCTCTCCAGCGGCGTTTCTGACACAAACGGTGTCCAGGGTTGTTTGTGACACACAACCTGTCCAATGGGGTTTGTGTCAAACACACTGTCCAATGGGGTTTGTGACACACACGCTGTGCAATGGGGTTTGTGACACACACAATATCCAATGAGTTTTGTGACATACACGCTCTCCAATGGGGTTTGTGACACACACACTGTTCAGGGAGGTTTGTGACACACACTGTCCAATGGGGTTCGTGACACACACGCTGTCCAATGGGGTTTGTGACACAAACGCTGTCCAGGGATATTTTGGACACACACAGTTTCCAGGGGGGCTTGTGACACATGCTGTCCAATGGGGTTTGTGACATACACGCTGTCCAATGGGGTTTGTGACACATACACTCTCCAATGGAGTTTGTGACACACACGCTGTCCAGGGGCGTTTCTAACACAAACGGCGTCCAGGGCTCTTTGTTACACACACCCTGTGCAATGGGGTTTGTGAAACAACGGCTGTCCAATGGGTTTGTGACACACACACTGTCCATTGGTTTTTCTGATAGACACGCTGTCCAGGGGCGTTTGTGACACACACACTGTCCAATGGGCTTTGTGAGACACACAAAGTGCAATGGGGTTTGTGACACACACTCTGTTCAGGGGTGTTTGTGATACATACCCCGTCCAGGGGCGTTTGGGACAAACACGCTGCCAGGGGTGTTTCTGAGACACACGCTGTCCTATGGGGTTTCTCATACACACGCTGTCTAATGGGATTTGTGAAACACACTCTTTACAATGAGGTTTTGTGACACACTAACAGTCCAGGGGCGTTTGTGACACAAAAGATGTCCAGGGGTGTTTGTGACACACACCCTGTCCAATGGGTCTCTGACACACACACTGTCCAGTGGTTTTTGTGATACACACAATGTCCAGGGAGAGTTGTGACACACATGATGTCCAGGGGGGTTTGTGACACACACGCTGTCCAATGGGGTTTGTGACACACACACTCTCCAATAGGGTTTGTGACACACACAGTTTCCCTGGGGGGTTGTGACACAAGCTGTCCAGGGGTGCTTGTGACACATACGCTGTCCAATGGGGTTTGTGTCACACACACTGTCCAATGGGGTTTTTGACACACACACTGTCCAATGGGGTTTGTGACACACAGGCTGTACAGGGGCGTTTGTGACATACACACTCTCCAATGGGGTTTGTGACACACATACTGTCCAGGGGAGTTTGTGACATAAACGGTGTCCAGGGGTCTTTGTGACACACACGTTGTCTAATGGGGTTTGTGACACACACACTCTCCAATGGGGTTTGTGACACACACCCAGTCCAGGGGTGTTTGTGACACAAAAGGTGTCCAGGTGTGTTTGTGACACACACCCTGTTCAATGGGGTTTGTGACACACACGCTGCCCAATGGGGTTTGTGACACACAGGCTGTCCAAGGGCATTTGTGACACACACCCTGTCCAGGGGCGTTTCTGACACAAACGGTGTCCAGGGTTGTTTGTGACACACAACCTGTCCAATGGGGTTTGTGTCAAACACACTGTCCAATGGGGTTTGTGACACACAGGCTGTCCACTGGGGTTTGTGACACACACTGTCCAAAGGGGTTCGTGACACACACACTGTCTAATGGGGTTTGTGACACACACACTCTACAATGGGGTTTTGTGACACACTAACAGTCCAGGGGCGTTTGTGACATAAAAGATGTCCAGGGCTGTTTGTGACACACACCCTGTCCAATGGGGTCTGTGAGACACACACTGTCCATTGGTTATTGTGATACACACACTGTTCAGGGAGAGTTGTGACACACACGTTGTCCAGGGGCGTTTGTGACACACATCCTGTCCAGGGGCGTTTCTGACAGAAACGGTGTCCAGGGTTGTTTGTGACACACAACCTGTCCAATGGGGTTTGAGTCAAACACACTGTCCAAAAGGGTTTGTGACACACACACTCTACAATGGGGTTTTGTGACACACTAACAGTCCAGGGGCGTTTGTGACATAAAAGATGTCCAGGGGTGTTTGTTACACACACCTTGTCCAATGGGGTCTGTGAGACACACACTGTCCATTGGTTTTTGTGATACACACACTGTCCAGGGAGAGTTGTGACACACACGATGTCCATGGGGGGTTTGTGACACACACGCTGTCCAGGGGCTTTTGTGACACACCCTGTTCTGGGGCGTTTGTGACAAACACCCTGTCCAATGGGGTTTGTGACACAAAACCTGTCCAATGGGGATTGTGAAACACACACTGTCCAATGGGGTTTGTGACACACACGCTGTCCAATGAGGTTTGTGACATACACCCTGATCAGAAACGTTTTTGACACAAACGGTGTCCAGGCGTGTTTGTGACACACACCCTGTCCAGTGGGGTTTGTCACACACAAGCTGTCCAATGAGCTTTGTGACACACACTCTGTCCAGCGGCGTTTGTAACACACACGCTGTCCAGGTGTGTTTGTGACACACACCCAGTCCAATGGGTTTTGTGACAGACACGCTGTCCAATGGGGTTTGTGACAGACACGCTGTCCAGGGGCATTTGTGACACACACCCTGTCCAGGGGCGTTTCTGAAACAAACGGTGTCCAAGGGTGTTTGTGACTCAAAAGCTATCCAATGGGGTTTGTGACACACACACTCTCCAATAGGGTTTGTGACACACAGTCAGTCCAGGGGTGTTTGTGACACACACAGTTTCCCTGGGGGGTTGTGACACAAACTGTCCAGGGGTGCTTGTGACACATACGCTGTCCAATGGGGTTTGTGACACACACACTGTCCAATGGGGTTTGTGACACACACACTGTCCAATAGGATTTGTGACACACAGGCTGTCCAGGGGCGTTTGTGACATACACACTCTCCAATGGGGTTTGTGACAAACATACTGTCCAGGGGCGTTTGTGACATAAACGGTGTCCAGGGGTCTTTGTGACACACACGCTGTCCAATGGGGTTTGTGACACACACACTCTCCAATGGGGTTCGTGACACACACCCAGTCCAGGGGAGTTTGTAACACAAAAGGTGTCCAGGTGTGTTTGTGACACACAACCTGTCCAATGGGGTTTGTGACACACACGCTGTCCAATGGGGTTTGTGACACACAGGCTGTCCAGGGGCATTTGTGACACACACCCTGTCCAGGGGCGTTTCTGACACAAACGGTGTCCAGGGTTGTTTGTGACACACAACCTGTCCAATGGGGTTTGTGTCAAACACACTGTCCAATGGGGTTTGTGACACACAGGCTGTCCACTGGGGTTTGTGACACACACTGTCCAATGGGGTTCGTGACACACACACTGTCTAATGGGGTTTGTGACACACACACTCTACAATGGGGTTTTGTGACACACTAACAGTCCAGGGGCGTTTGTGACATAAAAGATGTCCAGGGGTGTTTGTGACACACACCCTGTCCAATGGGGTCTGTGAGACACACACTGTCCATTGGTTTTTGTGATACACACACTGTCCAGGGAGAGTTGTGACACACACGATGTCCATGGGGGGTTTGTGACACACACGCTGTCCAGGGGCGTTTGTGACACACTCTGTTCCGGGGCGTTTGTGACAAACACCCTGTCCAATGGGGTTTGTGACACAAAATCTGTCCAATGGGGATTGTGAAACACACACAGTCGAATGGGGTTTGTGACACACACGCTGTCCAATGAGGTTTGTGACACACACCCTGACCAGAAACGTTTTTGACACAAACGGTGTCCAGGGGTGTTTGTGACACACACTCTGTCCAGTGGGTTTTGTGACACACAAGCTGTCCAATGGGGTTTGTGACACACACTCTGTCCAACGGCGTTTGTAACACACACGCTGTCCAGGTGTGTTTGTGACACACACCCAGTCCAATGGGGTTTGTGACAGACACTCTGTCCAATGGGGTTTGTGTCAGACACGCTGTCCAGGGGCATTTGTGACACACACCCTGTCCAGGGGCGTTTGTGACACAAACGGTGTCCAAGGGTATTTGTGACTAAAAAGCTGTCCAATGGGGTTTGTGACACACACACTCTACAATGGGGTATGTTGCACACACCCTGTCCAGGGGCGTTTGTGACACACACGGTGTCCAGGCGTGTTTGTGACACACAACCTGTCCAATGGGGTATGTGAAACACACACTGTCCAATGCGGTTTGTGACACACACACTGTCCAATGGGGTTTGTGACACACAGGCTGTCCAATGGGATTTGTTACACACACAATGTGCAATGGGGTTTGTGACACACAAAAACTCCAACACGGTTTGTGACACACACCCTGTCCACGGGCATTTGTGACACACCTTGTCCAGGGGCGCTGGTGACTCACAGCCTCTCCAGGAGTGTTTGTGACCGAAACGGTGTCCATGGGTGTTTGTGACACACAACCTGTCCAATGGGATTTGTGGAACACACACTGTCCAATGGAGTTTATGACATGCACGCTGTGCAATGGGATTTGTGAAACACACACTGTCTAATGGGGTTTCTGAAACACACCCTGTACAGAAACGTTTGTGACACAAACGATGTCCAGGGGTGTTTGTGACACACACCCTGTCCAATGGGATTTGTGACACACACTCTCTCCAATGGGGTTTGCGACATACACACTCTGTCCAATGGGGTTTGTGACACACACTCTGACCAGAAACGTTTTTGACACAAACGGTGTCCAGGGGTGTTTGTGACACACACCCTGTCCAATGGGGTTTGTGACACACAAGCTGTCCAATGGGGTTGGGGACACACACTCTGTCCAGCGGCGTTTCTGACACACACGCTGTCCAGATGTGTTTGTGACACACACCCAGTCCAATGGGGTTTGTGACAGACACGCTGTCCAGGGGCGTTTGTGACACACACCCTGTCCAGGGGCGTTTGTGAAACAAACGGTGTCCAAGGGTGTTTGTGAAACACAAGCTGTCCAATGGGGTTTGTGAAACACACACTGTCCAATGGGATTTTGTGACACAATCGCAGTCCGGGGGCGTTTGTGACACACACCGTGGCCAATGGTGTCTGCGACACACACACTGTCCATTGGTTTTTGTGATACACACACTGTCCAGGGAGAGTTGTGACACACATGCTGTCCAGCGGGGTTTGTGACACACACGCTGTCCAAGGGGGTTTTTGAAACACACACTGTCCAAGGGGGTTTGTGACATAAATGCTGTCTGACGGGGTTTCTGACACACAGAATTTGCAATGGGGTTTGTGAACACGCATTCTGTTCAGGGGTGTTTGTGACACACACCCTGTCCAATGGTGTTTATGACACACACGTTGCCAATGAGGTTTGTGACACAGGCAGTGTCCAATGGGTTTTGTGAGTCACACGTTGTTCAATGGGGTTTGTGACATGCACACTGTCCAATGGGGTATGTGACAAACCCCCTGTCCAGGGTCGTTTGTGACACACACACTGTCCAGGGGTGTTTGTGACACACGCTGTCCAACGGGGTTTGTGACACAGACGCTCTCCAATGGGGTTTGTGACACACACGCTGTCCAGGGGGGGTTGTGACACATGCTGTCCAATGGGGTTTGTGACACACACGCTCTCCAATGGGGTTTGTGACACACACACTGTCCAGGGGGGTTTGTGACACACACTGTCCAGCGGAGTTTGTGACACACAAGCTCTCCAATGGGTTTTGTGACACACACCCTATCTAGGGGCGTTTGTGACATACACGTTGTCCAGGGGTGTTTGTGACACACACAGTTTCCAGGGGAGGTTGTGACACACTCTGTCCAATGGGGTTTGTGACACAGACACTCTCCAATGGAGTTTGTGACACACACGCTGTCCAGGGGCGTTTCTAACACAAACGGCTTCCAGGGGTCTTTGTTACACACACCCTGTGCAATGGGTTTTGTGAAACAACGACTGTCCAATGAGTTTGTGACACACACGCTGTCCAATGGCGTTTGTACCAAACACGGTGTTCAATGGGGTTTGTGACACACCACCTGTCCAATGGGGTTTGTGTCACACACACTGTCCAATGGGGTTTGTGACACACAGACTATCCAATCGGGTTTGTGACACACACGCTGTCCAGGGGCGTTTGTGACACAATCTGTGTCCAGGCGTGTTTGTGACATACACGCTGTCTAATGGCGTTTGTGACACACACACTCTCCAATGGGGTTTGCGACATACACACTCTGTCCAATGGGATTGGTGACACACATGCTGTCCAGGGGCGTTTGTGACACAAAGGGTGTCCATGGGTGTTTCTGACACACACAATGTCTAATGGGGTTTGTGACACACACACTGTCCAATGGGGTTTGTGACACACACCCAGTCCAGGGGCAGTTGTGACACAAAAGGTGTCCAGGCGTGTTTGTAACACACACCCTGTCCAATGGGGTTTGTGAAACACACGCTGTTGAATGGGGTTTGTGAGACACACGCTGTCCAGGGGCGTTTGTGACACAGACCCTGTCCAGGGGCGTTTGTGACACAAAAGGTGTCGAGGTGTGTTTGTGACACACACCCTGTCCAATGGGGTTTGTGACAGACACGCTGTCCAATGGGGTTTGTGTCAAACACACTGTCCAATGAGGTTTGTGACACACACGCTGTCCAATGGGGTTTGTGACACACAAAATATCCAATGAGGTTTGTGACATACACGCTCTCCAATGGGGTTTGTGACACACACACTGTTCAGGGAGGTTTGTGACACACACTGTCCAATGGGGTTCGTGACACACACGCTGTCCAATGGGGTTTGTGACACAAACGCTGTCCAGGGATATTTTGGACACACACAGTTTCCAGGGGGGCTTGTGACACATGCTGTCCAATGGGGTTTGTGACATACACGCTGTCCAATGGGGTTTGTGACACATACACTCTCCAATGGAGTTTGTGACACACACGCTGTCCAGGGGCGTTTCTAACACAAACGGCGTCCAGGGGTCTTTGTTACACACACCCTGTGCAATGGGGTTTGTGAAACAACGGCTGTCCAATGGGTTTGTGACACACACACTGTCCATTGGTTTTTCTGATAGACACGCTGTCCAGGGGCGTTTGTGACACACACACTGTCCAATGGGCTTTGTGAGACACACAAAGTGTAATGGGGTTTGTGACACACACTCTGTTCAGGGGTGTTTGTGATACACACCCTGTGCAGGGGCGTTTGGGACAAACACGCTGCCAGGGGTGTTTCTGAGACACACGCTGTCCTATGGGGTTTCTCACACACACGCTGTCTAATGGGATTTGTGACATACACACTTTACAATGAGGTTTTGTGACACACTAACAGTCCAGGGGCGTTTGTGACACAAAAGATGTCCAGGGGTATTTGTGACACACACTCTGTCCAATGGGTCTGTGATACACACACTGTCCAGTGGTTTTTGTGATACACACAATGTCCAGGGAGAGTTGTGACACACATGATGTCCAAGGGGGTTTGTGACACACACACTGTCCAATGGGGTTTCTGAAACACACCCTGTACAGAAACGTTTGTGACAAAAACGGTGTCCAGGGGTGTTTGTGACACACAACCTGTCCAATGGGGTTTGTGAAACACACACTGTCCAATGGGTTTTGAGACACACATGCTGTCCAATGGGGTTTGTGACAAACACCCTGTCCAGAAACGTTTGTGACGCAAACGGTGTCCAGGGTGTTTGTGACACACACCCTGTCTAATGGGGTTTGTGAGACACACGCTGTCCAATGGGCTTTCTATAACTAACAAAGTGCAATGGGGTTTGTGAGACGCACTCTGTCCAGGGGTGTTTGTGACACACACACTCTCCAATGGGGTTTGCGACATACACACTCTGTCCAATGGGGTTTGTGACACACACTCTGACCAGAAACGTTTTTGACACAAACGGTGTCCAGGGGTGTTTGTGACACACAAGCTGTCCAATGGGGTTTGTGACACACAAGCTGTCCAATGGGGTTGGGGACACACACTCTGTCCAGCGGCGTTTCTGACACACACGCTGTCCAGATGTGTTTGTGACACACACCCAGTCCAATGGGGTTTGTGACAGACACGCTGTCCAGGGGCGTTTGTGACACACACCCTGTCCAGGGGCGTTTGTGAAACACAAGCTGTCCAATGGGGTTTGTGAAACACACACTGTCCAATGGGGTTTTGTGACACAATCGCAGTCCGGGGGCGTTTGTGACACACACCGTGTCCAATGGTGTCTGCGACACACACACTGTCCATTGGTTTTTGTGATACACACACTGTCCAGGGAGAGTTGTGACACACACGCTGTCCAGGGGGGTTTGTGACACACACGCTGTCCAAGGGGGTTTTTGAAACACACACTGTCCAAGGGGGTTTGTGACATAAATGCTGTCTAATGGGGTTTCTGACACACACAATTTGCAATAGGGTTTGTGAACACGCATTCTGTTCAGGGGTGTTTGTGACACACACCCTGTCCAATGAAGTTTATGACACACACGTTGCCAATGAGGTTTGTGACATAGGCAGTGTCCAATGGGCTTTGTGAGTCACACATTGTTTAATGGGGTTTGTGACATGCACACTGTCCAAAGGGGTATGTTACAAACCTCCTGTCCAGGGGCGTTTGTGACACACACACTGTCCAGGGGTGTTTGTGACACACACTGTCCAATGGGGTTTGTGACACACACGCTCTCCAATGGGGTTTGTGACACACACACTCTCCAATGGGGTTTGTGACACACACGCTGTCCGGGGGGGGTTGTGACACACGCTGTGCAATGGGGTTTGTGACAGACACGCTGTCCAATGGGGTTTGTGACACACAGGCTGTCCAGGGGCATTTGTGACACACACCCTGTCCAGCGGCGTTTCTGACACAAACGGTGTCCAGGGTTGTTTGTGACACACAACCTGTCCAATGAGGTTTGTGTCAAACACACTGTCCAATGGGGTTTGTGACACACACGCTGTGCAATGGGGTTTGTGACTAACACAATTACAATGAGGTTTGTGACATACACGCTCTCCAATGGGGTTTGTGACACACACACTGTTCAGGGAGGTTTGTGACACACACCCTGTCCAGGGGCGTTTGTGACACAAACGGTGTCCAAGGGTGTTTGTGACTCAAAAGCTGTCCAATGGGGTTTGTGACACACAAGCTGTCCAATGGGGTTGGGGACACACACTCTGTCCAGCTGCGTTTCTGACACACACACTGTCCAGGTGTGTTTGTGACACACACTCAGTCCAATGGGGTTTGTGACAGACACGCTGTCCAGGGGCGTTTGTGACACACACCCTGTCCAGGGGCGTTTGTGACACAAAAGATGTCCAGGGGTGTTTGTGACACACACCCTGTCCAATGGGTCTGTGATACACATACTGTCCAGTGGTTTTTGTGATACACACAATGTCCAGGGAGAGTTGTGACACACATGATGTCCATGGAGGTTTGTGACACACACGCTGTCCAATGGGGTTTGTGAAAGACATACTCTCCAATAGGGTTTGTGACACAAAGTCAGTCCAGGGGTATTTGTGACACACACAGTTTGCTTGGGGGGTTGTGAACCAAGCTGTCCAGGGGTGCTTGTGACACATACGCTGTCCAATGGGGTTTGTGTCACACACACTGTCCAATGGGGTTTGTGACACACACACTGTCCAATGGGGTTTGTGACACACAGGCTGTCCAGGGGCGTTTGTGACATACACACTCTCCAATGGGGTTTGTGACACACATACTGTCCAGGGGCGTTTGTGACATAAACGGTGTCCAGGGGTCTTTGTGACACACACACTGTCTAATGGGGTTTGTGACACACACACTCTCCAATGGGGTTTGTGACACACACCCAGTCCAGGGGCGTTTGTAACACAAAAGGTGCCCAGGTGTGTTTGTGAAACACACCCTGTCCAAAAGGGTTTGTGACACACACGCTGTCCAATGGGGTTTGTGACACACAGGCTGTCCAGGGGCATTTGTGACACACACCCTGTCCAGAGGCGCTTCTGACACAAACGGTGTCCAGGGTTGTTTGTCACACACCACCTGTCCAATGGGGTTTGTGTCACACACACTGTCCAATGGGATTTGTGACACACACACTCTACAATGAGGTTTTGTGACACACTAACAGTCCAGGGGCGTTTGTGACATAAAAGATGTCCAGGGCTGTTTGTGACACACACCCTGTCCAATGGGGTCTGTGAGACACACACTGTCCATTGGTTTTTGTGATACACACGCTGTCCAGAGAGAGTTGTGACACACACGATGTCCATGGGGGGTTTCTGACACACACGCTGTCCAGGGGCGTTTGTGACACACACCCTGTCCAGGGGCGTTTGTGACAAAAACGGTGTCCAGGGGTGTTTGTGACACACACCCTGTCCAATGGGATTTGTGAAACACACACTGTCCAATGGGTTTTGAGACACACATGCTGTCCAATGGGGTTTGTGACACACACACTCTCCAATGGACTTTGCGACATACACACTCTGTCCAATGGGGTTTGTGACACACACACTGTCCAGGGGGGTTTGTGACACACATTGTCCAATGGGGTTTGTGACACATACACTCTCCAATGGGTTTTGTGACACACACCCTATCTAGGGGCGTTTGTGACATACACGTTGTCCAGGGGTGTTTGTGACACACACAGTTTCCAGGGGAGGTTGTGACACACTCTGTCCAATGAGGTTTGTGACACACACACTCTCGAATGGAGTTTGTGACACACGCTGTCCAGGGGCGTTTCTAACACAAACGGCTTCCAGGGGTCTTTGTTACACACACCCTGTGCAATGGGGTTTGTGAAACAACGGCTGTCCAATGGGTTTGTGACACACACGCTGTCCAATGGCGTTTGTACCAAACACGGTGTTCAATGGGGTTTGTGACACACACACTGTTTAGGGGGGTTTGTGTCACACACGCTGTCCAATGGAGTTTGTGACAGACACACTGTCCAGGGGTGTTTCTGACACAAACAGTGTCCAGGGGTGTTTGTGACACACCACCTGTCCAATGGGGTTTGTGACACACACACTGTCCAATGGCGTTTGTACCAAACACGGTGTTCAATGGGGTTTGTGACACACACACTGTTTAGGGGGGTTTGTGTCACACACGCTGTCCAATGGAGTTTGTGACAGACACACTGTCCAGGGGTGTTTCTGACACAAACAGTGTCCAGGGGTGTTTGTGACACACCACCTGTCCAATGGGGTTTGTGTCACACACACTGTCCAATGGGATTTGTGACACACAGACTATCCAATGGGGTTTGTGACACACACGCTGTCCAGGGGCGTTTCTGACACAAACTGTGTCCAGGGGTGTTTGTGACATACACGCTGTCTAATGGGGTTTGTGACACAGACACTCTCCTATGGGGTTTGCGACATACACACTCTGTCCAATGGGGCTGGTGACACACATGCTGTCCAGGGGCATTTGTGACCCAAAGGGTGTCCAGGAGTGTTTGTGACACACACAATGTCTAATGGGGTTTGTGACACACACACTGTCCAATGGGGTTTGTGACACACACCCAGTCCAGGGGCAGTTGTGACACAAAAGTTGTCCAGGCGTGTTTGTGACACACACGCTGTCCAATGGGGTTTGTGAAACACACGCTGTTGAATGGGGTTTGTTAGACACACGCTGTCCAGGGGCTTTTGTGACACAGACCCTGTCCAGGGGCGTTTGTGACACAAAAGGTGTCGAGGTGTTTTTGTGACACACACCCTGTCCAATGGGGTTTGTGACACACACGCTGTCCAACGGGGTTTGTGACACACAGGCTGTCCAGGGGCATTTGTGACACACACCGTGTCCAGCGGCGTTTCTGACACAAACGGTGTCCAGGGTTGTTTGTGACACCCAACCTGTCCAATGGGGTTTGTGTCAAACACACTGTACAATGGGGTTTGTGACACACACGCTGTGCAATGGGGTTTGTGACACACACAATATCCAATGAGGTTTGTGACATACACGCTCTCCAATGGGTTTTGTGACACACACACTGTCCAGGGGGGTTTGTGACACAAACGCTGTCCAGAATTTTGGACACACACAGTTTCCAGGGGGGCTTGTGACACACGCTATCCAATCGGGTTTGTGACACATACACTCTCCAATGGAGTTTGTGACACACACGCTGTCCAGGGGCGTTTCTAACACAAACGGCGTCCAGGGGTCTTTGTTACACACACCCTGTGCAATGGAGTTTGTGAAACAACGGCTGTCCAATGGGTTTGTGACACACACACTGTCCATTGGTTTTTCTGATAGACACGCTGTCCAGGGGCGTTTGTGACACACACCCTGTCCAATGGAGTTTGTGACACACACACTCTCCAATGGGGTTTGCGACATACACACTCTGTCCAATGGGGTTTGTGACACACACTCTGACCAGAAATGTTTTTGACACTAACGGTGTCCAGGGGTGTTTGTGACACACACCCTGTCCAATGGGGTTTGTGACACACACGTTGTCCAAGGGGGTTTTTCAAACATACACTGTCCAAGGGGATTTGTGACATAAATGCTGTCTAATGGGGTTTCTGACACACACAATTTGCAATGGGGTTTGTGAACACGCATTCTGTTCAGGGGTGTTTGTGACACACACCCTGTCCAATGGTGTTTATGACACACACGTTGCCAATGAGGTTTGTGACACAGGCAGTGTTCAATGGGCTTTGTGAGTCACACGTTGTTCAATGGGGTTTGTGACATGCACACTGTCCAAAGGGGTATGTGACAAACACCCTGTCCAGGGGCGTTTGTGACACACACACTGTCCAGGGGTGTTTGTGACACACGCTGTCCAGTGGGGTTTGTGACACACACACTGTCCAGGGGGGGTTGTGACACACGTTGTCCAATGTGGTTTGTGACACACACGCTCTCCAATGGGGTTTGTGACACACACACTGTCCAGGGGGGTTTGTGACACACACTGTCCAATGGGGTTTGTGACACATACACTCTCCAATGGGTTTTGTGACACACACCCTATCTAGGGGCGTTTGTGACATACACGTTGTCCAGGGCTGTTTGTGACACACACAGTTTCCAGGGGAGGTTGTGACACACTCTGTCCAATGGGGTTTGTGACACAGACACTCTCCAATGGAGTTTGTGACAGACACGCTGTCCAGGGGCGTTTCTAACACAAACGGCTTCCAGGGGTCTTTGTTACACACACCCTGTGCAATGTGGTTTGTGAAACAACGGTTGTCCAATGGGTTTGTGACACACACGCTGTCCAATGGCGTTTGTACCAAACACGGTGTTCAATGGGGTTTGTGACACACACACTGCCAGGGGTGTTTCTGACACACACGCTGTCCTATGGGGTTTCTGACACACACGCTGTGCAATGGGGTTTGTGACACACGCGCTGTGCAGGGGCGTTTGTGACACAAACGTTGTCCAGGGGTGTTTGTGACACACACGCTGTCTAATGGGGTTTGTTACACACACACTTTATAATGGGGTTTTGTGACACACTAACAGTCTAGGGGCTTTTGTGACAAAAAAGATGTCCAGGGGTGTTTGTGACACACACCCTGTCCAATGGGGTCTGTGACACACACACTGTCCACCGGTTTTTGTGATACACACACTGTTCAGGGGTTAGCTGTGACACACACGATATCCAGGGGGGGTTGTCACACACACGCTCTCCAATGGGGTTTGTGACACACACACTCTCCAATAGGGTTTGTGACACACAGTCACTCCAGGGGTGTTTGTCACACACACAGTTTCCTTTAGGAGTTGTGACACAAGCTGTCCAGCGGTGCTTGGGACATATAGGCTGTCCAATGGGGTTTGTGACACACACACTGTCCAATGGGGTTTCTGAGACAAAAGCTGTCCAGAGGTGTTTGTGACACAAACACTGTCCAAGGGGGATTGTGACACACACGCTGTCTCATGGGGTTTGTGACATACACAATGTCCAATGGGGTTTGTAACATGCACGCTGTCCAGTGGGGTTTTTGTCACACATGCTGTACAATGGGGTTTGTGACACACACCCTGTCCAGGGGCATTTGTGACACACACGGTGTCCAGGGGTGTTTCTGACAGACACCTTGTGCAATGGGGTTTGTGACACACACAGTGTCCAATGGGGTTTGTGACACAAACCCTGTCCAGGGGTGTTTGTTACACACACAGTTTCCACGGGAGGTTGTGACACACACGCTGTCCAATGGGTTTTCTTACACACACGCTGTCCAATAGGGTTTGTGACACACACAGTGTTCAATGGGGTTTATGACACACACACTGTCCAAAGGGGTTTGTGACACACGAAATGTCCAATGGGGTTTGTGACACAAAAGCTGCCCAGAGGTGTTTGTGACACAAACACTGTCCAAGGGAGATTGTGACACACACGCTGTCCCATGGGGTTTGTGACACACACAATGTCCAATGGGCTTTGTGACACACACAGACGGTTTAGGGGGGGTTGTGATACACATGTAGTCCAATGGGGTTTGTGACACACACACTTTCCAATGGGGTTTTTGACACACATCCTCTCCAGGGGCGTTTTGACAAAACAGTGTCCAGGGGTGTTTGTGACACACACAATTTCCAGGGAGGTTGTGACACATGATGTCTAATGGTGTTTGTGACACATACCCTGTCCAATGGGGTCTGTGAGACACACATTGTCCATTGGTTTTTGTGATACACACACTGTCCAGGGAGAGTTGTGACACACACGATGTCCATGGGGGGTTTGTGACACACATGCTGTCTAGGGGTGTTTGTGAGACACACTCTGTTCAGGGGCGTTTGTGACACACACACTGTCCAATGGGGTTTGTGACACAAAACCTGTCCAATGGGGATTGTGAAACACACACTGTCCAATGGGGTTTGTGACACACACGCTGACCAATGAGGTTTGAGACACACACCCTGACCAGAAACGTTTTTGACACAAACGGTGTCCAGGGGTGTTTGTGACACACACCCTCTCCAGTGGGATTTGTGACACACAAGCTGTCCAATGGGGTTTGTGACACACACTCTGTCCAGCGGCGTTTGTGACACACACGCTGTCCAGGTGTGTTTGTGACACACACCCAGTCCAATGGGGTTTGTGACAGACACGCTGTCCAATGGGGTTTGTGACAGACACGCTGTCCAGGGGCGTTTGTGACACACACCCTGTCCAGGGGCGTTTGTGACAGAAACGGTGTCCAAGGGTGTTTGTGACTCAAAAGCTGTCCAATGGGGTTTGTGACACACACACTGTCCAATGGGGTATGTTGCACACACCCTGTCCAGGGGCGTTTGTGACACAAACGGTGTCCAGGCGTGTTTGTGACACACAACCTGTCCAATGGGGTTTGTGAAACACACACTGTCTAATGGGGTTTGTGACACACACACTGTCCAATGGGGTTTGTTACACACACAATGTGCAATGGGGTTTGTGACGCACACAAACTCCAACACGGTTTGTGACACACACCCTGTCCAATGGGGTTTGTGACACACCTTGTCCAGGGGCGTTGGTGACTCACAGCCTCTCCAGGGGTGTTTGTGACCGAAACGGTGTCCATGGGTGTTTGTGACACACAACCTGTCCAATGGGATTTGTGGAACACACACTGTCCAATGGAGTTTATGACATGCACGCTGTGCAATGGCATTTGTGACACACACACTGTCCAATGGGGTTTCTGAAACACACCCTGTACAGAAACGTTTGTGACACAAACGGTGTCCAGGGGTGTTTGTGACACATACCCTGTCCAATGGGGTTTGTTACACACACGCTGTCCCATTGGGTTTGTGAAACACACCCTGTCCAGGGGCGTTTGTGACAAAAACGGTGTCCAGGGGTGTTTGTGACACACAACCTGTTCAATGGGGTTTGTGAAACACACACTGTCCAATGGGTTTCGAGACACACATGCTGTCCAATGGGGTTTGTGACACACACACTGTCCAATGGGGTTTGTGACACACACTCTGTCCAGAAACGTTTGTGACGCAAACGGTGTCCAGGGTGTTTGTGACACACACTCTGTCTAATGGGGTTTGTGAGACACACGCTGTCCATTGGGCTTTCTGATACTAACAAAGTGCAATGGGGTTTGTGAGACGCACTCTGTCCAGGGGTGTTTGTGATACACATACTTTACAGGGGCGTTTGTGACACACACACTGTCCAGGGGTGTTTGTGACACACACACTGTCCAATGGGGTTTGTGACACACAGCCTGTCCAATGGGGTTTGTGACACACACACTCTCCAATGGGGTTTGCGACATACACACTCTGTCCAATGGGGTTGGTGACACACACACTGTCCAGGGGCGTTTGTGACACAAAGGGTGTCCAGGGGTGTTTGTGACACAAAGGGTGTCCAGGGGTGTTTGTGACACACACAATGTCTAATGGGGTTTGTGACACACACGCTGTCCAATGGGGTTTGTGACACACACCCAGTCCAGGGGCAGTTGTGACACAAAGGGTGTCCAGGGGTGTTTGTGACACACACCCTGTCCAATGGGGTTTGTGACACACGCGCTGTTAAATGGGATTTGTGAGACACACGCTGTCCAGGGGCGTTTGTGACACACACCCTGACCAGAAACGTTTTTGACACAAAAAGTGTCGAGGTGTGTTTGTGACACACATCCTGTTCAATGGGGTTTCTGACACACACCCTGTCCAATGGGGTTTGTGACACACAGGCTGTCCAGGGGCATTTGTGACACACACACTGTCCAGGGGTGTTTGTGACACACACTCTTTCCAATGGGGTTTGTGACACACACGCTGTCCAATGGGGTTTGTGACACACACGCTGTCCAATGGGGGTTGTGACACACACGCTGCCCAGGGGGGGTTGTGACACACACGCTGTCCAATGGGGTTTGTGACACACACCCTGTCCAATGGGGTTTGTGAGAGACACAGTCTCCAATGGGGTTTGTGACACACACCCTGTCTAAGGGTTTTTGTGACACACACACTGTCCAGGGGGGTTTGTCACACACACGCTGTCCAGGGGGGTTTGTCACACACACGCTGTCCAGGGATATTTTGGACACACACAGTTTCCAGGGGGGCTTGTGACACATGCTGTCCAATGGGGTTTGTGAGACACACCCTGTCCAGGGGCGTTTGTGACACAAACGGTGTCTAGGGGTGTTGTGTCGCATACCTGTAGGTAGTTAGGGTCTGGAGGCCGGAAGATCTCGCGCTGTACAGAAAGATAGTAGCCCCTCCCTAAATAGGTAGGAGTATGTGAGGTAAGCAGATGGACGTGACGTTGTAAACCTAAGGTATATAACGCTGTGTTACTTGTTAATAAACGCCATTTGCTTTCCACTACAGTGGCGTCTGTGTGCTGATGGACCGAGCGACCTGGGATGTGGTCGCCGTGCTGTCTCTGAACCAGGTCGTCACTGCCCACTGAGAGGCAACAGGAAGGGAAGAGAACAAAGGGACTGAGAAACAAAGCAAAGTTTAGATCAAAATGAAGAGACTGGAAAGGGAAAACATGCAGCAATGAGCTGGAGGAAGAGGAAAAGAGGGCTGAGGAGCAGGAAAGAGGATGAGAAGACAAAGAAAAGGCAGAGCCAGGTGGACAGGGAAGATACAGCGAGAGGGGATGGGGCTGGGAACAGGCAAGGAAGACAGAAAGACAAACAGGACAGAAAGACATCAAGAAGGAAAAGGGGCAGTAGTCTGGACAGAGATGGAGAAAGAAGCAGCAGGGAAAGGGCAGACAGGCAGAAAGACAGAGAGGGAGCAGGAGAGAGAAAGAACAATAAGGGTTGGGGCAGGATAGAGATTGGGAAAAAATCCTGGGGTGGGCAGCAAGAGGAAGAGGGAGTAAAAAAGAAGAGGGGCAGGAATAGGCGCAGGGAGCAGGACAGAGGGATACAGTGAGAAATGATGGGGCACGGAGCGGGACAGAGCAACAGACAAGAATGACGACAAAGAGAAACCGGGGATGATGAGAACACAGAGGGGTGGAGACGGAGAGGGAGATACGAGAAACCCTGCACAGAGATTCAGAAGGGTGGGGGAATAGGTGAGGAAGCAGCAGAGGGCCAGAGGGAGAAGAGATGAAGAGGAAGAAGGGCACAGCAGGAAAGAGGAGGGAGCAGGGAGGGACTGGGACACAAAACAGGGTGAAATGTCCCCAAAGGCCCAGGACTCACCGCACTTCCTGCTCTCTGCACTGCCAGGCAAGCTGTGGAGATCAGGCACTTCTGTCTGTGAGAAATGCAGTTGTGATTGGTGCTGAGACGTTTGATGTTTACAGATACAACCAAATGAGGCTCGGGCTCTGAACCTGCAAAAAGGAAAAGGTGGGTAAGTTCTACATAAAAATTTTGAAACTTGTTTATGAGGTTATATTGATAGAGGGAGCTAACATTTTCAGGGTTAACCAACCACGTAATAAGGGCCTACTAACGAACTAACACCCAGCGCTGTTTTGCTTATGGTCTAACGAACAAGTGTTTAAGGAATACAATTAAGGAATTGAATTAAACGTTGTTTATCCATAGAAAAAGCCTAAGTTATTTATTTCATTGCTTTACAACAAGTGATTGAATCTGCTATAGAAAAGTTCAACCCCCTCCTCTATAGCAAAGGACAAAAGAAAGTATGGATTTTTGTTGCATCTAATCCATAATGCAAGTACCAATTAAAACGTGTCTGCTGGAGTGGATATCCTGGACACGAACAGGCAGGTTCCTGGTGTTGTGCCCATGGTCATTCATCCACTGTGGCCGTGGGTGTCAGGCCTTGTTACAACAGACACAAAACCTTGGGAGAGAGGTGATCACAGTAAAACGCTTAAAGATAATGAGCTAGCACACTTGATTTAGTCTTTATTTAAAAATACACACGGCTGCTGTCTTTTTCCAGTTTAGCTACGATGGGCTCCAATATCTCTATTAATTCTAACTACAACACGTGACAAACATTAAGGGGGGAAAGCTTTGTTTTTACAACGGTAAATACAGTCTAAATCGTAATTTGGGAAACAGATAAAGGGGTGTAGCAGATGAGGCACAGACTCTCTTTAAGATGCAGAGAGACATTTAATACAAACTCAGGTTTGCATTTGAAACATCGCGGACCTCTGTCCTTGATGTACCGATCCTGTATCAATCCCTCTGTCCCTGATGTACCCACCGCGTATCAATCCCTCTGTCCCTCATGTACCAACCCCGTATCAGTCCCTCTGTCCCTGATGTACCAATCCCTCTGTCCCTGATGGTTTATGTCCCACACAGTCCTTGCTGCTTGTGTTGTTCCACCAGCACTTGTTCTCACACTGTGACTCTTGCAATTTCTCACGGGCCTGATGTCACAACCCTGCCACATCTCCCCTTCTTTGTTTAACAATTGCAGCCATAGCAGTGTGTCACTGCACAGCCATTGCACCATTAAAGCTTTTTTCAACCATTCGTTGTGCACAAGAGAAGACACACATCAATAAGTACAGACTCCACATACAAACATTCTAAGCAGCAGGTTAAAGGGCCGTGTTTCGCAATTTTTGTGGCTCCCATAACTGTTACAGAATCGCTACTTAATATTCCCTGCATAGTGTTTAACACAGAATAATGAGCTCCCAGTCAACTAAGAATTCTCATTCTCTGTTCTCCAAGTCAGGATCTACATTAATATATTACTGAGCTGTCGGTTTAAGAGGGTGTAAAAACTCCGTGGGAGACTCCTCACGATCCTGTTTAATCTCAGAAGGTTTTGGCGTATTTACAGCTTTAGGCGCAGCGTGTCTAATCCCGTATAAAATGCACTGGCGATACCAATGCAGCCTGTGCCCCGATATAAGGATATCAGGATCCCACCCTGGACTGACCGAGGGACAATTTTGATCTCATGTTCTCTGTGTATTCTACACCAATAGCTGTTCTTCAACAAACCTTTTACTGGTTTGCATTTCTTTCCCTGATTATCCTTTTTCAAAACACATGGATCTGAAGGGGACAAAGACAATGCATATGTAACATTATGTATTGTGTAACATGCCTTATGTAATAGGCAATATATGATTTAAAATAGATATCTTACTACATATTACATGTAGCACATTACTATACTACAGATCTCAAAGTATACCCACCTAGACCTGTGCAGCATATTAATATTATTTACAGTGGCCACCATTAATTACAATATTCAATCAGATTCTCCCTGGTTGACGCCCTGTTGAACAGCAAACGATCCTTTTCCAATGTCAGAAAACACAGCCTGGGGGGGATTTCTCACGAATCCTCCTGCCGATTGTCCGCTACCTACTTCACAATCACAATAACAGACAATTGGTGAACCCTAAGTACTGGACTATAAAATCCCCCAAGACACAAGTAACAACAACAACAAACCACTAAAGCCAGAAACAATTATACAATTGCTAAGGCACAAACAGCAAAATCATTAAAGGTACCTTTATCAAATTGCTGTTCCCTCGTTTTTCTCTTTAATTTATTGTTTTCTCATTTTCCTCTTTAATTTTTTATTTCTTTCTTTTTTTAAGTTACCCAGTTTACCAAAATGCGCAGACGCGAATGCGCAGACCCAACGCGCTGGTGTCGCCCACGTCTCGCGCAGGCAGCGTGCCAACCCAACCAGACAATGAAAGTGCCTTATCTCATTGATGGGGTTTTACCCGCGTCCCGAGCTGGTCCGAGGAGCTGTGGTCCCTTCCAGGAATTCCCCGGTGCCGGCACAAGGTCCCAGAGATCCTGGGATCCACGGGAGGTCAGGCAGATTATCCCATCCTCGTCGCCAGAAATGATACCGAAAAGTCATCAAACAGACTCTTTAACACTCTTTTGAAAGTGTTAAAAAGCAGGCACTTCTATTACAGCGCGCTGGGGGATCGCTCCTCTAATCGAGCGTGCGTTCCGCTTTCCTCTGGTTTTACAGATCATGGAACTCCTCAAACAGCAAAACATGCCAAACAATGTTACAGACGTCTCGTGCTCTTTCACCAGCGCGTGCAGCAGCAACGAGAAATCTGGAATGAGCGTCTACAGAAACACGTACGTATTTACCCAATTCAGAACAATGCGTTACATCCGCTGGCCGTACTTCATTGGCAGTAACCCCTCCTGGATTAACACCCTCTGTGGATGGCGCGGGTGCCAACTGTTGGCAATCAGGGCAGGACATAAGAACGCTCCTGGCCTGATCCACTGTAATTTGAAGTTGTCGTTTTAACGCCTTTGCACTCTGGTGAAAGAATTTATGCGATCATTTAGCTTGCTCCAAGGCTTTAGGCACAGTGAGCGGCACAGCTCGTGCATCGGCCCTCCTACTGCCTTCCGCAAGTGGTCCTGGAAGGGCCACTGCGAGAGCGGGTGTGCATTGCATAATACCTATGATGTCTATGATTTATTAGAAACCATAGCATTCTCAATTCAGCCATCAAAAGAGGATTATCCTCTTCCTTAAGAAAAGAAGCTTCCAGGTGGTTAAGTATGCCAGCCGCATAATATGAGCCAGTTACAACATTCAAAGGCTTGTTACAGAACACCTCAAAGCGATCCTAACAGCTGGCAGCTCAAGAACTTGTTTGACTCTTGGTCTCTTTTTCTACCTTGCGTTTGCAGCACTGGGTATCTGAGTTTAGCCATGTAATTACAACTTTATGTGAGCGACCAGAAGCATCAGTAAATAGAGTCTTGTCGCTTACTGGTCGTTGCTGACAGCAGCATGTATTGCGAATTCTCCTTCGTTGTAGGAAGAAATATACCTTCAGGTCTACCCCATACATAGCATATAAACATTCTCTGCCTTTAATTATTGGTTTTGCATATATTTCTTTTATTATCCAAACTGTTTTCATTGGTGTGTGTGCTAGAAAAACCCATACAGCCACAGTCACCTTTCTCCCTCCTTGAGCTCTCCTGACCTGCGGTTCCACCACTGGTGTCTTCTTTCTTGATCCCTCTTGACTGGCAGGTGCGCTCCAACCCTCTTTATCCATCACTCTTCCTCATGGGTTCACCTCCTTCCTTGCTTTTCCTTTGCATGCTGCTCCCCCTGAAGAGAAACACACAGAGGACTGAGCTACACTAGCCCAAGGGCACTACAGTCAGACAGGGGCTGAGTCCGGGGCTGACACCTCCCCACACCCCACAGCGCGCCCACCTTGCCTTGGCACCAGCCCCTCGCACAGCCCTTCCCCTCAGCTCTGCAGCTCAAGGAGCTGCAGCACAGCTTCCGCAGGTGCCCTGCTCAGGCTGGACCCCAATGTCACGGGTTAGAGATGTCACAGCTCAGTACAAGTGCCCACGGTCCTCACCTGCTCTTTGGTACTTGCGGAGGGTCAGGTCGCTGTGCCCCAGGGCACTGGCCTGCACGGCCCTGCCCGGCAGCGGGACCGTCTGGAGCTGCCGGCTGGTTCTCCAGCTTTAGGGTCACCCGCAGCAGCCCGCTCTCCTCAGCTCTGCACACCCAGCCAGTTGCGCCGCCCAGGCAAAGTCAGCTTCACCCTCTGCCCTACACCTCACCTGCAAACAGCCAACTCTTCAGCTGACAACCGTCCAAAACCCACCAACAAACCCTCCAAATCTCAGCCTTTCGCTTTCAACTGCTGCCTCTAGTGCATCTCACAGACAAGCCTCCAAAATCCCCTCATCCTGCAATAATACTCCAGCACTCATCGCCTGCGGGAACAACCGCCACAATACCATGCAAACACCAACCAGCTCTGGCACGGAAATATCGCTTTGTCCTCCAGATCCCACCTACACCAACTGCTGACAAACACACGCTGTCCTCACCAAAGCCAAACGCTGCAACAACCAGCGACAACTCAAATGTGCGTGTGCGGCGCAAAACCGCACGTGTGAGCTAACGCAGAGCTGGGCTTGACAGCTGCACAGTGTGCACCCTGTGGCTTAACGTGGCCAGTCACTGCCATTCCGCCTTCTCCCTGGGAGAAGCGCATGAGCACAGGCTGCTTCAAGGCACGATGCGAACGGTTTGGATCTCCGGGTCTCTGAGGGCGAGAGCGATAAATGTGATCTGTGTGTGGCGCAGGAACTTCCCGTCCACTTGCTCCTCCATTCAGTCAGGTGCTGCAAGAGAGGGACAGAGAAAGAAACGGTTAGGACCGGATTAACAACCTCGTCATCCCTGTCCCCAAACCCGCAGGCGTCCTAGGAGGCCTGATCTAAGTTTGGCTCTTCTCCCGCTCTTTGCTGGAATACTTCACTGCACAAATTTCTGTCATGAACACTCTCTTAACCAGTCTGATGTGTTCATAGTTCCCAGCCCAGCGTCCATTCCTCAAGGTACCTCAGCATTTCCCTTTGAAACCAGACCTGAGTGCCATCCCGTCCTGAGCTCCCTCAGCATTGCCCCCTGCAGCCTCCCCGATGCCATCTCCTCCCCGAGGTCCCTCAGCCTTTCCCGCCAAAGCCTCCCCGATGTCACGCCCTCCCTGAGGTCCCTCAGCCTTTCCCACCAAAGGCCCCCCGATGTCACCCCCTCCCCGAGGTCCCTCAGCCTTTCTCGCCAAAGCCCCCCCGATGTCACCCCCTCCCCGAGGTCCATCAGCCTTTCCCGCCAAAGCCTCCCCAATGTCACCCCCTCCCTGAGGTCCCTCACCCTTTCCCGTCAAAGGCCCCCCGATGTCACCCCCTCCCCGAGGTCCCTCAGCCTTTCCCGCCAAAGCCCCCCCGATGTCACCCCCTCCCCGAGGTCCCTCAGCCTTTCCCGCCAAAGCCTCCCCGATGTCACCCCCTCCCTGAGGTCCCTCAGCCTTTCCCGCCAAAGCCTCCCCGATGTCAACCCCTCCCTGAGGTCCCTCAGCCTTTCCCGTCCAAGCTCCTTCCGCGCCGTCCCGCCCTCAGGCTCCTCCGCCGCTCCCCCCGTTCCCGGCCCCTCCCCGCGGCAGCGCCGCCCCCGCCCCTCGCGCCCCCTGGCACCGCCCCGGCACCGCCCCCTCCCGCTCGCCTTCCTCCCTCTGCCCTGTGGCATCACGGGCTCCCCCCTTCGCCCCACGGCCCCGCCCGAGCCCCGCGCAGCGCTCAGCCCGGGGCTCCCTTCCCTCACAGCCGCCCGCGTGTTTCCCCCTCGCCCCTTGCTCGGCCCGGCCCGGGGCCGCGCTGTTGCGGCTGCCTGCCCCTCGCCTTCCTCCTGCCCAAACCAGCCCGTCCCTCCCCCTCCAGCCTCCCCCCTCAGCCGGGACCGGGGCGGCCCCGGCCGGTCTCCCCGGTGTCCGCCCGCCCCTCGCTCACCGCCGGCCCCGCCGCTCCTCGCAGTCGGTTGCTCATCCTCCTGTTCATTCCTTAGCACTGCAGCAATCGGTTTTTATACGACGTGTCAGCAGAGGCGTTTGAAAAACCCCAAACAAAACTTATTCCAGTCCACGGACCCCCTCGCTGCCCCCCCTCACCCTGAGCCCCACGATCAGCACTTGGTGTGGGAGAGGAGCACAGCTCGACATGTTGTATCTGGGATGCTGTATCTATTACGCTGTACCTAGGATGCTGTATCTAGGATGCTGTATCTGGGATGCTGTACCTGGGATGCTGTATCTGGGATGGCGTATCTGGGATGTTGTATCCGGGATACTGTATCTAGGATGCTGTATCTAGGATGCCGTATCTAGGATGCCGTATCTAGGATACTGTATCGAGGATGCTGTATTTGGGATGCTGTATCCGGGAAGCTGTATCGGGGATGCTGAATCTGGGATGCTGTATCTGGGATGCACCCGACCAGGTGCCTTTGTGTGAACACGAAACAGCCGTTTATACAGAGCTCCCTTGAATCTGTCCGCGTGAGAAATGCAGGACTGGGCAACGTCGTGCAACACGCGGAACCTGGCCAAAACACGGTGCAGCTGTGCACTCACTCCAGCTTAAGCACGAATGGAGCCTGCAAAAAGGCACACTCATGTGGACAGAAAATCGTTGGTAGACACACACGCTTTCACGCACACGGTCGTCCAAGTACAGGGACGTATCTGCACGTACCCTCCAAAAGAATATTCTCGTGCAGCCACGTATGCGTGATGCAGTACGCCAACCATCCACGCACACCTGTTTACCCTCAAGCATGTCATCACGTTTTGCGTACGTCATTCAGTCCATAGATGGGAGTGGGCGCGCTTGTGGATGTGTGCATGTGTGTGGCCAAGCGTTTCCTTAGGCATCGGTGTGTGAAAAGGAAGGTGCTTTTCTCTAGCTGCGTTCGTGCGCACGAGGTGGTGGGTGCACCTACCTGGGAGCTTGTGGAATGGTTTCTGCTTGGTTTTCAGTGGGGAATCGTGTGTGTTCACGTGGACAAACAGAAGGCGTAGCAACTAGGTTCCAGCTCAGAAAACGCAAGTTTTCCCATGCACTCTCTTTCTCTCCCTATACCGAGTCGTGTATAGAAACCGCTAAGCCTGCGATCGGCAAGTAAGCTACCAAGAAGTATGCCGTACGGAGAAAACACCCACAGATCCTCGGTCCACACATCGTTTCTGATACATGCTTGAACGCAAATACCTTCGTGCTGCTGTGGCATAAAAGACGGCTGTCAGAATATGTGATTGTGCGCACCTGTGCAATTGCTTGGTTATGCATTCAGTCCTGGTGTGCGGGGCTTTCAGAACTGGTTCTGTGGAATCCTCTGCGGAAATGCCGCTGACGGAACACGCACCCTCGATTGTTAACCAAAATATAGGCAGACGCGTTTTACCACGTCGTTCAGCATGCAGAGAGCTACGTCTGTTCCGAAGAGACAAGGGAAACGCGTGTGCACGCACAGAAGAAAAAACCGACCAGGTGCCTTTGTGTGAACGTGAAACAGCCGTCTATACACTCGCAGACACGGGAAGGTGCATCAATGCAGTCACACAGCCACCAGCTTTTGAGCACAGGCTCTGCTGGTTTTCGCACTTTTCAGGCACAATCCCGAAAGCCGCGCACAATGCAGTTCATTCGCTAAATGTCGTCTAGGGAAGCATTTCTCCGGTCGATCTACCGCTCAGCTTTCTTCTGGTGTTACTGAGAAACGTCAGCGCAGGGAATCCGTCTCTGTCGAGCACACGTCAATCCCTCTTCGGTTTTCCTTTGTTGACTCTGCCTAGATGATTTCCCTGGTTTCTCTTCACCGAGGCAGTCGTGGCTGTGCTGTGTTACACACAGGCACAGCCAACGCACAACAAGTGTCAAGAGACACACTCCGCTGAGCTCAACACTAGCACAGATGCACATGTGCGACGAAATCAGCACACATGCTTGTGGAGAGAAAGACATGGACTCACACGCGTGTGGAGCGACGGATAGATACCGCAGGCGCCAGGAACACAGACTGACTTCCAGGCACACTGTCCTCACACCAACACGGACCGCTCTGCAGCTATCCTAGACGTTGATTATCGAACTAGCCACACTGACCTGCGCGAAACTCCCAGACTATTCCAGGCAAGACACAATCTCTCCGACAAGCACACAAGTATTCGCTCTCAGCTGTAGATCAGGGAGAAGAAGCACACAAGTATTCGCTCTCAGCTGTAGATCAGGGAGAAGCTTTCGCAGTGACGCCCTGTTGCTCTTTCGCATTAAGGCATGATCTGTTTCGTTTCTCTTGTACATCGGCTGCGGAACACTCTTCCTCGCGCCACTGTGAAGCATTTGCCAAGGGTGAGAAGTAGCTCGGAGCAGCATTCAGTTCTGGCTACGACTGTCTTTGCTCCTTTACTAGCAGAGCTCCCGTGCATCTGTACGCATGAGAAATGCAGGACTGGGCAACGTCGTGCAACACGCGGAACCTGGCCAAAACACGGTGCAGCTGTGCACTCACTCCAGCTTAAGCACGAATGGAGCCTGCAAAAAGGCACACTCATGTGGACAGACAATCGTTGGTAGACACACACACTTTCACGCACACGGTCGTCCAAGTACAGGGACGTATCTGCACGTACCCTCCAAAAGAATATTCTCGTGCAGCCACGTATGCGTAATGCAGTACGCCAACCATCAACGCACACCTGTTTACTCTCAAGCATGTCATCACGTTTCGCATACGTCTTTCTGTGCATAGATGGGAGTGGGCGCGCTTGCGGATGTGTGCTTGTGTATGGCCAGGCGTTTGCTTAAGCATCAGTGTGTGAAAAGGTAGGTGCTTTTCTCTAGCTGCGTTCGCGGGCACGAGGTGGTGGGTGCGCCTACTTGGGAGCTTGTGGAAAGGTTTCTGCTTGGTTTTCAGTGGGGAATCGTGTGTGTTCACGTGGACAAACAGAAGGCGTTGCAACTATGTTCCAGAGCAGAAAAGACAAGTTTTCCGATGCGCTCTCTTTCTCTCCCTATATGGATTCCTGTATAGAAACCGCTAAGCCTGCGATCGGCAAGTAAGCTACCACGAAGCGTGCCGTACGGAGAAAATACCAACAGATCTTCGGTTCACACATTGTTTCTGATACGTTCTTGAACTCAAATACGTTCGTAATGCTACGGCATAAATGACGTCCCTCAGAATATGTGATTGCGCGCACTTGTGCAATTGCTTGGTTATACATTCAGTCCTGGTCTGCAGAGCTTTCAGAAATGGCTCTGGGGAGTCGTCTGCGGAAATGTCGCTGACGGAACACGCATCCTCGATTGTTAACCAAAATATAGGCAGACGCGTTTTACCACGTCGTTCAGCATGCAGAGAGCTACGTCTGTTCCGAAGAGACAAGGGAAACGCGTGTGCACGCACAGAAGAAAAACCCGACCAGGTGCTCTTGTGTGAACGTGAAACAGCCGTCTATACACTCGCAGACACGGGAAGGTGCATCAATGCAGTCACACAGCCACCTGCTTTTGAGCACAGGCTCTGCTGGTTTTCGCACTTTTCAGGCACAATCCCGAAAGCCGCGCACAATGCAGTTCATTCGCTAAATGTCGTCTAGGGAAGCATTTCTCCGGTCGATCTACCGCTCAGCTTTCTTCTGGCGTTACTGAGAAATGTCAGCGCAGGGAATCCGTCTCTGTCGAGCACACGTCAATCCCTCTTCGGTTTTCCTTTGTTGACTCTGCCTAGATGATTTCCCTGGTTTCTCTTCGCCGGAACAGTCGTGGCTGTGCTGTGTTACACACAGGCACAGCCAGCGCACACCAATGTCGAGAGACACACTCCGCTGAGCTCAACACTAGCACAGATGCATATGTGCAACGAAATCAGCACATATGCTTGTGGAGTGAAAAACATGGACTCACACGCGTGTGGAGGGCCGAATAGATAGAGCAGGCGCTAGGAACACAGACTGACCTACAGGCACACTGTCCCCACACCAACAGGGACCGCTCTGCAGCTATCCTAGACGTTGATTATCGAACTAACCACACTGACCTGCCCCAAACTCCCAGACACTTACAGGCAAGACACAATCTCTCCGACAAGCACACAAGTGTTCGCTCTCAGCGATAGATCAGGGACAAGCTTGCGCAGTGACGCCCTATTACTCTTTCGCGTTAAGGCATGATCTGTTTCGTTTCTCTTGTCCATCGGCTGCGGAACACTCTTCCTCGCGCCACTGTGAAGCATTTGCCAAGGGTGAGAAGTAGCTCGGAGCAGCATTCAGTTCTGGCTACGACTGTCTTTGCTCCTTTACTAGCAGAGCTCCCTTGCATCTGTCTGCATGAGAAATGAAGGACTGGGCAACGTCGTGCGACAAGGGGAGCTTTACCAACAAACGGCGCAGTTGTGCACTCACCCTGGCTTGAACACGAAATGAGCCTGCAAAAAGGCACACGCATGTGGACAGACAATCGTTTGTAGACACACATGCTTCCATGCACACAGTCGTCCAAGTACAGGGACGTATCTGCACGTACCCTCCAAAAGACTATTCTCGTGCAGCCACGTATGCGTGATGCAGTACCCCAACCATCAATGCACACCTGTTTACCCTCAAGCATGTCAGTACATTTCGCATACGTCTTTCTGTGCATAGATGGGAGTGGGGGCGCTTGCGGATGTGTGCTTGCGTGTGGCCAGGCGTTTTCTTAAGCATTAGTGTGGAAAATTAGGTGATTTCTCTAGCTGCGTTCGCGTGCACGAGGTGGTGAGTGCGCCTACCTGGGAGCTTGTGTAAAGGTTTCTGCTTGGTTTTCAGTGGGGAATCGTGTGTGTTCACGTGGACAAACAGAAGGCGTAGCAACTAGGTTCCAGCTCAGAAAACGCAAGTTTTCCCATGCACTCTCTTTCTCTCCCTATACCGAGTCGTGTATAGAAACCGCTAAGCCTGCAATCGGCAAGTAAGCTACCACGAAGCATGCCGTACGGAGAAAATACCCACAGATCCTCGGTTCACACGTTGTTTGTGATACTTGTTTGAACGCAAATACGTTCGTAATGCTATGGTATAAAAGACGTCCGTCAGAATATGTTACGAGCGCACCGGTGCAATTGCTTGGTTCTACATTCAGTCCTGTTGTGCGGAGCTTTCAGAACTGGCTCTGCGGAGTGGTCTGCGGAAATGCCGCTGACGGAACACGCACCCTCGATTGTTTACCAAAATATAGGCAGACGCGTTTTACCACGTCATTCAGCATGCAGAGAGCTACGTGTGTTCCGAAGAGACAAGGGAAACGCGTGTGCACGCACAGAAGAAAAACCCGACCAGGTGCTCTTGTGTGAACGTGAAACAGCCGTCTATACACTCGCAGACACGGGAAAGTGCATCAATGCAGTCACACAGCCACCCGCTTTTGAGCACAGGCTCTGCTGGTTTTCGCACTTTTCAGGCACAATCCCGAAAGCCGCGCACAATGCAGTTCATTCGCTAAATGTCGTCTAGGGAAGCATTTCTCCGGTCGATCTACCGCTCAGCTTTCTTCTGGCGTTACTGAGAAATGTCAGCGCAGGGAATCCGTCTCTGTCGAGCACACGTCAATCCCTCTTCGGTTTTCCTTTGTTGACTCTGCCTAGATGATTTCCCTGGTTTCTCTTCGCCGGAACAGTCGTGGCTGTGCTGTGTTACACACAGGCACAGCCAGCGCACACCAATGTCGAGAGACACACTCCGCTGAGCTCAACACTAGCACAGATGCACATGTGCGACGAAATCAGCACACATGCTTGTGGAGAGAAAGACATGGACTCACACGCGTCTGGAGTGACGAATAGATAGATCAGGCGCTAGGAACACAGACTGACCTACAGGCACACTGTCCTCACACCAACAGGGACCGCTCTGCAGCTATCCTAGACGTTGATTATCGAACCAGCCACACTGACCTGCGCCAGACTCCCAGACACTTACAGGCAAGACACAATCTCTCCGACAAGCACACAAGTGTTCACTCTCAGCGGTAGATCAGGGACAAGCTTGCGCAGTGACGCCCTATTACTCTTTCGCGTTAAGGCATGATCTGTTTCGTTTCTCTTGTCCATCGGCTGCGGAACACTCTTCCTCGCGCCCCTGTGAAGCATTTGCCATAGGTGAGAAGTAGCTCGGAGCAGCATTCAGTTCTGCCTACGACTGTCTTTGCTCCTTTACTAGCAGAGCTCCCTTGCATCTGTCCGCGTGAGAAATGAAGGACTGGGCAACGTCGTGCGACACAGGGAGCTTTGCCAACAAACGGCGCAGCTGTGCACTCACTCCAGCTTGAGCACGAAATGAGCCTGCAAAAAGGCACACGCATGTGGACAGACAATCGTTTGTAGACACACATGCTTCCATGCACACAGTCGTCCAAGTACAGGGACGTATCTGCACGTACCCTCCAAAAGAATATTCTCGTGCAGCCACGTATGCGTGATGCAGTACCCCAACCATCAATGCACACCTGTTTACCCTCAAGCATGTCAGTACATTTCGCATACGTGTTTCTGTGCATAGATGGGAGTGGGCGCGCTTGCGGATGTGTGTTTGTGTGTGGCCAGGCGTTTTCTTAAGCATTGGTGTGGAAAATTAGGTGCTCTTCTCTAGCTGCGTTCGCGTGCACGAGGTGGTGAGTGCGCCTACCTGGGAGCTTGTGAAAAGGTTTCTGCTTGGTTTTCAGTGGGGAATCGTGTGTGTTCACGTGGACAAACAGAAGGCGTAGCAACTAGGTTCCAGCTCAGAAAACGCAAGTTTTCCCATGCACTCTCTTTCTCTCCCTATACCGAGTCGTGTATAGAAACCGCTAAGCCTGCAATCGGCAAGTAAGCTACCACGAAGCATGCCGTACGGAGAAAATACCCACAGATCCTCGGTTCACACGTTGTTTGTGATACTTGTTTGAACGCAAATACGTTCGTAATGCTATGGCATAAAAGACGTCCGTCAGAATATGTTACGAGCGCACCGGTGCAATTGCTTGGTTCTACATTCAGTCCTGTTGTGCGGAGCTTTCAGAACTGGCTCTGCGGAGTGGTCTGCGGAAATGCCGCTGACGGAACACGCACCCTCGATTGTTTACCAAAATATAGGCAGACGCGTTTTACCACGTCATTCAGCATGCAGAGAGCTACGTGTGTTCCGAAGAGACAAGGGAAACGCGTGTGCACGCACAGAAGAAAAACCCGACCAGGTGCTCTTGTGTGAACGTGAAACAGCCGTCTATACACTCGCAGACACGGGAAAGTGCATCAATGCAGTCACACAGCCACCCGCTTTTGAGCACAGGCTCTGCTGGTTTTCGCACTTTTCAGGCACAATCCCGAAAGCCGCGCACAATGCAGTTCATTCGCTAAATGTCGTCTAGGGAAGCATTTCTCCGGTCGATCTACCGCTCAGCTTTCTTCTGGCGTTACTGAGAAATGTCAGCGCAGGGAATCCGTCTCTGTCGAGCACACGTCAATCCCTCTTCGGTTTTCCTTTGTTGACTCTGCCTAGATGATTTCCCTGGTCTCTCTTCACCGAGGCAGTCGTGGCTGTGCTGTGTTACACACAGGCACAGCCAGCGAACAACAAGTTGTCGAGAGACACACTCCGCTGAGCTCAACACTAGCACAGATGCACATGTGCGACGAAATCAGCACACATGCTTGTGGAGAGAAAGACATGGACTCACACGCCTGTGGAGTGACGAATAGATAGAGCAGACGCTAGGAACACAGACTGACCCAAAGGCACACTGTCCCCACACCAACAGGGACCGCTCTGCAGCTATCCTAGACGTTGATTATCGAACCAGACACACTGACCTGCCCCAAACTCCCAGACACTTACAGGCAAAACACAATCTCTCCGACAAGCACACAAGTGTTCGCTCTCAGCTGTAGATCAGGGACAAGCTTGCGCAGTGACGCCTTGTTGCTCTTTCGCGTTAAGGCATGATCTGTTTCGTTTCTCTTGTAGATCGGCTGCTGAGCGCCTTTCCTCGGGCCCCTGTGAAGCATTTGCCATAGGTGAGAAGTTTCCGCTCGCTGCTCAGGAGATTCCGCGTCTGGGGCCGTGAACTGAGGAAGAACGTTTGCGAGTTGGAGGACGCTACAAGATATTCCCCGTGGAAGCCAGAGAAGAGGCAAATTGGCTGCCAGTGGAGCTGTGTTCCGTGCAGTCTTCAGTTTAGGACGTTCAGTTTGTCCTTCCAGAAAAGGAGCAGTCATTGGTAGGCCTGAGAGAGGCCATTAAGTGCGTGATCAGAATTGAAGCCAGATTGCACTCGACGTTGCTGCCGTCGGTCTTGGCTTTCGGTGGTTTCCCCACGGCTGCCTAGTGTTTGGGAGCACGGAGGGGGCGTTTTTTCTTCCCCAAGGAGAGGCTGTGCTTAAAAAAGAATTTGTTTCCTCAGAGAAGTGCAAGTCCGTGTGTGTAAGCCAGCCAAAATCGCCAGCCTAGTCAAGTTCCGAGTGTGCATCTGTCAGACGGCCGCTTGCCGTTGCCGAGTTCCCAGCTGTGCAGTTGTACTGGCGAAGGGCAATGCAGGACGGAAGGGTTTTTTCTGCTGCGGGGACCCAGCCGCCCCTCTTTTCAGCGGAAAGCAGGGGAGAGCGGTTTATTGTTCCCTTTGCAACGCGGCTGCTGGCGCGGGAGGGCTGGAGGGCTGGAGGGGCGGAGCGCTGGTTGGCTGCCTAGGCACGTCAGTCGCCACTCTGTCCGCCTATCAGGTTGCCAAAGGGGCGGGCGTTGAGGTCTCCGTACTGCGCATGCCCGACTCGCGAGCGCTGCTAGGCGGCGAGAGAGGTGATTGACGTGTCCTAGGCAGCCAACCGGGACGCGGCAAGGGGCGGGTGCTGCGGTCTCGCTACCGCGCATGCCCAAAGCACGAGCGCCTGGCGGGAGCGGAGCGGCGAAAGAGGCGGCAGGTGAGTGCGGCCGCGGCGGGGGTGACCGTGCCGGTGGAACGGGGGGGGCGGGATTTGCCGGCGCGGCGCGGAGGCGTTCGTCTCCGATTCCCCCCCGCCGAGCTGGCGAAGCTGGCCGGAGGCGTGTGACCCTGCGGGCAGGTGCGCTGAAGGCTGGCGGTCTGGAGCCGTGTCTCCCTCCGGCGCAGCGCCCGTGCCCGGTCCGGCGGTCCCTCCGGGAGCGGTGCAGCTCCCGTTAGTCGGGGGGACGTTGAAAAGCAGAGCTGGTGGCGTGGCGAGTGGGGCGCCGCTTCGGCGGGAGCTCGAGGCGAGGCGCGGCGGGTTCTGTGTCCTGTGGGCGCGGCTTTCGCGCCGCGGCTGTCTGTGTGCTACACGCCCTGAGTCCTAAGAAGATGTGTCTTTTAGGATTCGTTCTACAAGTCAAAGAGAGGAGCCGAATATGTGCTGAATGTTATAGTTAGAACTGATATTGTGTGAAGAAGTGAAGTGGTCTGAAAAAAATACACATTTCTTAAAAGCTAGTGCAGCATTGTATATCTTCACATGAATCGACTCAAACATCCCCCCCGTAAATAAAACCCAACTCCCTCCAGAAACAACATAGAAGAAACGAGCTAGCAGAGCTCCTGTGACAAAAGGAGGTCAGTATTTTTCCCTCAGTTTTTTCCTTATTTGAAGAAATCAAAGAGAATTTTAGATCGTATTTTTTCTGTCTAAATCAAGTGTTGGCGTAGACTTTTGTGTTCAGATAATCAACATTGTCTGTAAAGAATTGTTTAACAAAAACAAGCAGAAACCAAAACCAGGTTCAGACCTGTAAGAAACATAGAATAATTTCGTTTGTAAGAGACCATCTAGGGGGGTCATCTTGTTGAATTGCCTTCACAATGAGATCAGGTCACTGAATGCCTTGTCTACTGAAATTCTGAATATCTCCAAGGTTGGGGATTCCATGGGCTCCCCGGGAAGCTGGTGCTTAACCATTTGTGTCACCAAACATGCTAAAAAAATACCTCACTAGTTAGCTTTGTTTTACCATGAGAAGCTTTTGTTCTCTTCATAGGTGTTGTAACCATCATTATTGTGGGTGATGAAGGAGCTTCTGGGGTGGTTGGGATAGCACATTCATCCCAGCATGTTCTGATTGGAGAACCTTCAGGAAATTATAATGGGACTGCTCTTATTAGGTGAGTACATCACTCATTTATCCAAAACAGCTCTGTTTCAAAAGCTATGAGGCTCCACATTTGGCAAGAATTAATTGAATGCTGCATTTCATTCTCACTTCTAAAATCATAAGTATTTTTAAAATTAGATGCTTGTTTTTTAAGAAGGGCAGAACATACTACGTAGGTGTCTTTTCAGTATTGCTGAGGAGCTTTAGATATGTCTTCCAATTATTTACAACATAGATTCATTAAAGGAAAGAGGATTCTAATCAAAGGAATAGGGGAAGGCAGTCAATTATATTTGAAGATGCTTTGTGCTTTTCAGGATTCAGTTCAGGATTGGTGCTTGAACTGAAATTCGGTACATTGTTACGATGATCAGCATAACCAAAGCAGCACTGGGTCTTAGTTGAAACAAGATGCAATTCTTTCACTGCATTCAGTCAGCTGAAAACAAGATGAAGAAATCACAATGTTACCATACCTTCTAACAGAATTGGAGAAAAAGTATTACAACACTGTCCCTTAGCGAAACAGCAAATATAAGCAAGAAAACAGATTCTCATGCTGCCCTGAGAATCCCAACAGACAAAGGGATGCTTTGTGCAGCACCAGTTTAGAACATGTACTAGATCATGGTATAGACAATTTCTTGCCATGCTTCAGTTCACCGAGAATGTCATGAGTAGGATTAGCCTCTAGGTTTTTAGACAAGCAGCACACAGAACATCTCTCAAGTGATCTCATAGTACTATTCTCGTATCTTTCTGCCTTCAAAGCCAAATTACCTCTGGGTGCTACCCGTAAGTCCCATTTCCCTTCTGTTTTGCATGTCTATTTCCTGAAAAGCAGAAAGACAGCTCAGTTTTCAGCTGCCAACTTTGGGCTGTATGCACAAAGAAACTATAAAGTGCTCTGGGTAAAAATACAGCTCAAGATGCCTCCCAACACGGGGAAGTAAATCAGAACTGCAGACACGTTATTGCTCTGAAGAGGTTATGGTCAAGATCTTAATAGTGACTTAATAGATTAAAATTCAAGCTTCACAGTGCTGGTAACATTTCTTCCGTGCACAACAATATCTATGCTTTATATCTCTGGATTTGGTATCAAATATTAAAGGTAGAAGATTAAATCTGTGTTTGCATTCTGCAGCCTGACACGTGGCCCAGGGATTTTTGGTGAAATCATAATATATTGGAATATAACACCCCGTCATCACACAGAATTTATTGAGACGTCGGGGACCTTGACAATGCGAGACAGGCAGTGTGCAGCAGTGGTTCTGATACAGGTACAAGAGATTTTACACCAGTAGCTATTTCAGGTTCTTCCTTTTATCTAGCCAGCATCTTGATTAGAAATTAGTTATACCTCTCTACCTGGAAATGGTTAATTGGTTCTTCTCCCTAGGCTGTCGATGATAACCGTCCTGAGGAGAAGCATTACTACACATTTGAATTAACTGGGATCAGTGATGGAGGACTCATAAATGAATCTAGCAGCACAGCAAATATTACCATGGCTGCCAGTGATTTTCCATACGGAGAGTTTACATTTTCACGAGCAATATTGCTGACAACAGAAGAAGAAAAATGGGTATATGGTTAAAATTCCTTCTTACGTAAAATATCGATAGATATCAATATTGTCGGTAGATTTATACTTAACTTGAGGAAAAAAAAAAAAAAGGCAGAGATTTATTCTGCATTTATCATAGCATAGTCCATCTGAGGCTTTTGGTGTTTTTAATACTCTGAGAAAGATGCCTGTCTGTTAAATTATGTGTATTCTGCACTTACTGCAGCAAATTGTCAGCTGGCAGAACCGTTGAGAAGGTGCCTATAGAACAGTCTCAGAATGGTAACAGAAAAGCAAAGCCATTTTTTAAAGCAAATGTCCTCTCTCCCTCAGGTTAACATCACTGTTTTGTGTTCAAGGGGATCCTATGGCAAAGTGCGTCTTTGCTTCCAGAGAATAAATAGGACTGCAGAGGAGGGAGTTGATTTCACCCCCACAGTAAGGGAACTGTTATTTGAACCACATGAGGAGAGTAGAATGATTTCGGTTGAAATTCATGATGACGACTTTCCTGAAGGTCCTGAAGACTTTTCAGTGATGATTACCAAAGTGGAACTCCAAGGAAGGTCAAGATAAAATTAATGATAAGATAAAATTAATTAAAAGCAGGAGATCAAACTGTATTTGGAATCTGATCTACCTGCATAAAGGCACCGCTGGATTTCAGGTGTTTTACTGTAAAATTTCATATGGCAGCTATAATAGTAATAATAATACAAATTGGATGTATGGCAATCCAAATTCTTTCAACATTAATTTTAAGATTTTGCTGATTCAGATTTATTAAAGCTGAAAGTCCATCCGTTACATAGAAGTTGTCAAATCACATGAAACTCAAAGAAGAAGATAAAATGTGAAAGAAAAAGCGAAAGATCCACATTTCTGTGAAAAAACTGCCAGTTTTGCAGATATAGTTTGAAAAAGTGTGACCAAAAATCTTCAGTGGTAACTGTCAGAAAATAAAAGTATTTGTGGTAATTGAAAATTGTCATACTTGCATTACAATACTTTTGCAAGATTTTTTTTTAATCTAATATTCCTTTTTATGTTCTTGCAAGTGGATTTGATTTCACCGTAAAGGAAAATGATCTACAGATAGATCAACCCCCAGTAATAGGAAATATCTCCACAGTACGAGTCACTATAGCAAAAAGTGATAATGCAGAAGGCATCATAGAATTTGATCCACAGTATATCCTTCTACAGGGTCAGTTTACCAGAGGTTTTCACTATGGTTTAGAGGATAAGCCTGTGGCTCTCTCACAAATTTTGAAATAAAATAACTTTTTTTCCCAATTTTTCTTGAAGTGCAAGAGGATGCTGGATTAATCATGATTCCTGTTGTGAGAAAGCGTGGAACGTATGGCGATGTAACAGCCGATTTCCTTTCTCGAAGTATTTCTGCACTTCCGAACGTTGACTACATCATCCATAATGATTCTGTCATTTTTTATCGTGGCCAGAACCAGACTTTTATCTATATCTCTATCACAGATGATGAAGAAAGGTAATTATTTTTTTCAGATATTTATTCACTAATCTACTTCTGAGAAACCGTTTTTTAGCACGTGCAGTATGCCTGTCAGCAGAGTTTGAATTGAAAAGTAAATTTCTGCAGCCCTGAAATATTTAAAGGGAGGGAAAAGAAGCTATTATTGGAGTTTCATAGTGCCTGTTAAATTTTATGCAAACAACTACATTCGTTTTACCTAGATTATCAGAAAGTTTGGGTGTTAATAGTACTGCTGTGAATAATAAAATATTTTGCTGGTTGTTTTTTTTTTTTTTTAAATTTAGCACATGTGGAAAATAAAACAATATTTTTATTTCAGATATCACCATTCTCTGCAAATGGGGGGAATCTTCTGCTGTATGCTTACAGAGATGACTTCTGTATATCTTTAAACAGATCCAGCTGGACGCATGGTTGAATGACAAATCATAATTTTAATTTTTTGTTCTTGTGTGTCTCAGAAGGTCTTTTTTTCTGTTTTTTTTCCATGCAGCGAATTTGCAGAGCAATTTGAAATCCAGCTGACGGGAGCCACTGGTGGAGCAGCCCTTGGGCTCCATCGACTGAGCCAGGCCACCGTTGCCAAAAGCGACTCCCCCCAGGGCATCATCCGATTTCTCAGCCAAAGTCGAATTACTCTTCCCAACCCCGATACACCGACAACAGTGTCGCTGGTGCTGGAAAGGACAGGAAATTGTTTGGGGAGACACAGGTGGGCCCTGGTTCTCAAAAACTGAACGTTTTCCAGTGACAAGGCCAAAAATCTTCTTTTTTTTTGCCGTCAGGGGCTTCCTTGTGACTGATTTCTAATGGGATAGTTGCAGCTTTTCATTAAGTGTGAATTCTGTATAGTTGCAGAAGAACAGAAAATATTGTTACTTTTTTGATCTTCTCTTTGTCCTCCTGCTTTTCTCCTTTTATTATGGTCTGGTGTACTTTATTTTGAACTATCTCCCAATCTCATTGAAAATACAGTTAATTTCATGCACCACCGCTAATTTAATTGAACTCAGTTAAATTACTTCCTGAAGCTGGTCAATTTATTTTTATTTTCAGTAAATTGTTTACTATGAGGCCTCTAGACTTCTTTTTAGTCTGTATGTATCACTGCCAAAGTGAAAGTATAAATATGAACCAAGATAAGGCTTCCACAGTCTGGGCAAATGATTGGAAAATTGGCATTAAAGGCCATGAGCTACTGCTCTCCTCATGTGAAAACTGCCGTGGTCTTCTTGGACTTTTCCTAGAAGTCATTGAAGAAAAGTGAAAAACAATTAAGTGTCAAAATAATAATTTTAAGATGCTGAATAGGACCCCTTCAAAACCAATCTAATTTGTGGGAAATTTTGAAAATATTCTAGCTTTTAATCAGCCTGAGGAAGTGTGAATCGTGATTTGAGGCATTAAAAACTTCTATTGCAGAAAATATTTGTCGTTCTCAGTCTCGATATCACACTTGCCAGGGAATGTTTCTGGTCAGGATACTTATTTGGTGAGCTTTTCAAAACAACTTGTGAAAGGAAGAGAAAAGTAAACTGGCCTGTGCGTTTCCTGTTACGTGCTACAGAAACCTCAGTTTATTTTCTTTTCTGTAACTAATATCTAGAATTTAATAAAATGGCATTGTGGCTAACTAGCACTTCAGAATTTCTATTTTTAATGTTTATTTTTCTCCAAAGGATTATATATTTTCCCACATATAATCAATTATTAATATGTTGTGTTCTGTAAAAAGAGCACATATTTAAATGTAGCTTGTTAGCAGATGCAAGAATTTTTATGTCGCTTGTGTTACTCTGTCACTTCCCCCGACCTGGGAGGCAGTTATAATATGTCACTACTGTAAATCTGAAACTGGTATCTCCCACAGATTAATTGGGACATCTTGGGACCCAATTCAGAAGAGGTTTTATCTCCCCTGAATAGTGACATTGGTGACCCTGTGAACGGATCATTCTATTTTGGAGAAGGGGAAGGAGGGCTGAGAACTATTAATCTACAAATCCATCCTCGTGAAGAAGTTGAAGTTCAGGAGATCTTCATTATTAGGCTGAGCCTTATGAAAGGTGAAGCAGAACTAGATCCTAAGGCAAACAGCATTACACTAATAGTAAGTCATTATTGCTTTTCTTCCTCTTGAGATCTCTGTTATTGGTATTTATCCTGCAAAGCTTTGAAGGGTAATCATAATGATTGAATAGCTTGTCATTTGCCTCTTTTTCTTTTGCCTCCCCTACTACATGGGTGTGATGGTCGTGGTCAACGGGGCAGAGTCCAGTTGGGGCCTGTATCTAGTGCAGTCCCTCAAGAGTCAGTACTGGGGCCTGTATTATTCAATATATCCATCAATGACTTGGATGAGGGAACAGAGTGACTGTCAGCAAGTTTGCTGATGACACCAAGCTGAGAGGAGTGGCTGACACTGGAAGCTGTGCTGCCATTGGGAGACCTGGACAGGCTGGAGAGTTGGGCAGGGAGAAATTTAATGAAATAGAACAAGGGCAAGCGTAGAGTCTTGTGTCTGGGCAGGAACAACCCCAGGTTCCAGTATAAGTTGGGAAATGACCTATTAGAGAGCAGACTCTCTCAGACTCTCTTCTAAATACTGGTGTACTCTTGAGTCTTCTTAAGAGGAGAAAACTCAAGAGGAAGAACTAATTGATACATTCCCTATAGCATCTAGCAATGAAAATCTCAATGTTTCAAACAAGAATACTATTCACTTTACATTTCTGATTGTTTAATTTTTTTTTATTCAATTACTTCCTTAAAGATACAGAAGTTTGGTGATCCCAACAGAATGGTACAGTTTGCTCCTGAATCGTTAACTGAGAAAAACTTCACAGAACCCTCTGCAGTGGAAGGGCCACAAGGTATTACACTGTTTGTCAGACGAATCCAGGGCACCATGGGAAACATAACGGTATTCTCACTCTCTTCCTAATCAACATTATAATCTGAAATAATCCTCTGTATCAGTGCATGGAGGGAGATCTTATTCTGTGCCTTTCAATTGCGTATTTCTCAGATTTTGAAATGTCGCCTTTTAGACTGAGTTTAGCAAGGGCTCAGCTCTAGTAGTTGTGGTTTGTAGAGTCAGATTCAGTCTCCCCTGGTCAGTGAAAAAAACAGAAAACCAGCACTGGAGTGCTTGTCTTGCTTTCTCTCTCCCTCTGCTCCTGTGCTTTTGATGGGAGAACAGGAGAGACCAGACTTTCATAGTGAGCTTTCTTTGAGATCTTCACAATTTACTCTTTTTCAGCCATATGTAAAGGTAAGAATCAGACATTTTAGAATCATCACTTACATTGTCTTTACCTAAAGTTGTTTGCAAGTCAGCATTTTCACAAGTACTCATTTATTTCAAAAAAAAAAAAAATTAATAAAAAGCATCTAATGTGTTTAATGAGAACTCTTCACACCTTTCTGTTGTGAGGAATTCTGGAAACTGGAAAAACAGCAAGGATATCTTGGTGTAAAAATAGAAATAATTTCAAGCAATTGTTCAGAGATTCCGTATAGTTTTACGTAGGTGTTCAGAAGATATACAAAGGTAATCTTTGCATTCACAGTACTGCTGGAAGAACAACACACCACTTTGTAAGATAGTCTATGTGCTTCTTTCTATGCATACTTAAACAAATTTGTATTTTACCCATTTAAACCCAACCTATTCCGTATGCAATCTATAATGAACCATGAATGTGAAAGTTTCCGACTCTGTGGGTGATATTGCCTTCATTTTGTGCATTTTCTAAATAAATTTCAGGTTTACTGGGAAATACGTAGTGAATCTGACATCACGGGTGACTTTCTTAGGACAGAGGGATCTGTTGTCATTGCTGACCAGGAGAGCACAGCTGAGATAATCATCTACCTGTTACCTGACGATGTTCCAGGACTGGTTGAGAACTATGTGGTGCAGCTGATTTCAGTAGAAGGTGGAGCAGATTTAGACCAAGAGAAAAGAATTTCGGAAATCAATGTGTTTGCAAATGATGACCCCTATGGAGTGTTCGCCCTGTACTCTGACCAGCAGTCAGTACTCGTAGAGAGGAACCTGGATCGTCGGTATGTTCAGATCAATGTAACTCGGCATGCTGGAGCATTTGGAGAAGCAATTGTGGAGTACCATATCACATCTCATTGTGAAGAAGCACTAATTGAGCCTGAGAATGAGGTGGGATACCTCACAATAAAAGACGGTGCCAGCTTTGGAGTGAAAAGAGTGCCAATAAGCAACCAGGTCTGTATTATCCTTTTAAGTCACGTGGTATCTATTGTTTCCATTTGTGTTCATCACAATACAAATGTGCTGGAATAAGATACTGAACTCTCAATACTGTCCACTGTCAAGAAGCAGAAAAGAGAGTTTTGGTATAATGAATTTCCTATTTATGGACTAGAAGTGGGTTCAAATATCACATTTTCAGGTAATAACTGCAAAATCACTCTATGCATGCGTTCAAATATCCAGTGTTTCCTTCCATCATTGCTTTGTGTTACTATCAGTTCAATATTTTGTTATTTTATGTATTCAAATATTCTTATTAACCCTAAGAGTTAAGATCAAGCTGAGACCCACTATGTTAGATACAGTTCAGTAAAATGGCAATACTTGCTCTATAAACTCATCTTTCAATTAACTGCTGGTAAATTACAATCACAATATTGCCGTTTTAACTGTGTTTCTTTATAGAAAGATAATCAACAAAACGCTTGACTTGAAAACACTGCTTTTTCATGCAAACAACAAAATCTGCTGATTTTTCTGCCACTTAACTCTTTGAACGGGTGGTTATCGTGTTTTCAGTGGAATTACATTGCCACCATTTTAATTGCATTCTTCCTCTCAAAGGCGTTTATTGTACTGGGCTTGAATTTTACCCTGGAACTGACTAACGTAAGCCTGGTTGGGACAAGTGCCAAGGATGTGCCAAAATATTAGGAAAAGCGAAGTCAGCCATTCTGCTTGTTCCTGAGGAAGCTGCCAATTCACAGGTCAGTAGACTGACTGCAGTGTAATTTTCTACCGCAGAAGGAAGGTACACTTCATTACAAAAGGCAGCCGCTATAAGAATTCAGTTTGCTCCTTAAAGTTTTCATCATTGCAACCAATTTAACGACCGACAAGACTGTTCCAGTTATTACTTGTACTGTATATTGTCTTTTCTCTGATACAAATTCATATAGAGATGTGTAAATGCAGTTTGAAAAGGTCTCTTCATCTATAAAATGTAAATAGCATAAATATGATGATTTACTTATACTTTTGTTTACATGAAGTGGAAGTTCTGAGACTTAGAGGAAAATAGCTAGTTCTGGACGATGTTATTCCTTTAAGTACAGCAGCCCCAAAGTAGATAAGAGCATGCATGCAGTATCATGTGCAAAAAGAAGTGGAGGTCATGCTGCGTTTTAGTGCAGTTGACAGTACCTTTGACTAATCACTGAGTGGGGAATTTTCCATTTGTCTGCTTTGTATGAGACAGAAAAAATATACTATACCTGTTCCAATATGGCATATGTGCTACAGTTCCCTTTTTATGTGGCAAGCAAAGACAACAGCATGCTGAGTTTTTGTCTCTTAAATTTTATTGAAGTCTTTATGTAATGATTTTAATTCTCTTGACACACTGTTTTGTCTTTCAATTTGGAATTGAACTTAATTCAAATGGTCTTTCTGTAAACATTGTTTACTACCATACATCCACTTATCATTTTAGAATGTGTGAATTATCTTTTCATTCCCGTTTTTTGGTCAAAGAAAGAAAAGTACATCATACTATCAAGAATGTTTTTGTGAACAATGTAATGTGACAACAACTTACTTTCACTGGATAGACAAATAATACTTTATTTTAGACCTGTGTGTATCTGTATGGTACCACAGCCATTGCATGTGAGCATTAAGGGCAGGTTGGTTTGTTTTCCTTTTGAATGACAGACACAAAATGCTATAGTCAGTGTTTTCAGTACCAAAATGTCATTCATACTGGTTCCTTTTTTTCCCTGATATCTAATTCTCAGAAGTCTAAGATTTAGAAATGTTGAAGAGTTGTGAAGAAAGCATTTATATATATATATATATATATATATACACAAACATATATAGACATGTACATACATATATTTATATGCATGTGTAACTACTGTTAAGATGCCTACCTTACAAAATATAGTACTCTTTCATATATGTTATTGTCCACTTTCATTCCATTTTCTATAACAAAATCCATTATGTTTCCACAGGTTAGCTTTGAATCTGTGATTTTACGACTTACAGACATTATAGCAGGGACAGGCCAGGCTGTCATCACCAGAAAAGGAGTTTATGGCTCTGTCATCGTGAGCTGGATCTCAGGATACCCAGCAGACCTGATCACTGACTTTGCTCAGTCAGGCAATATTACTCCTCTGTTTGGTGAGTAACAGTCTGAGGAAACAGCTACGAAAGTTGCCTAAGTGATGATACCACCTTTTAGTTATATATACCTCTGTATGCTCTCTCTATTAATAAAGCGTCATTAGATTGAAATGGTATGGTCTAATTTTTAGCTATAAGGGATGTGTTCATTTTATAAGCAAAAAAACCCTTCAACTTCATAGATACATGTCTGGGAGGCAGGCACGATGCTGTGGCCATGAAGGACAGCTTCATATAGGAAAGACCCTTATCCAGTTTTCTTCTTCCTAAATGGAGTGGAATTGTGATTAAAGTCTGTACTTTAGCGCATTCCCAGGTAAAAAGAGGATTCCTATTGGATTATTTTGACTTTTGCTCTCTCTCACTCTCTCTTTCCTTCAGGTACTGTTGCATTTTCCTCTGGTGAGCAAAGTAAAGTGATTTCATTTCAGGCCACTCCAAGCCTAAATAAATGTGAGTCATTTGCCATCACTTTAACAGCAGCGCACAGCCATGTGTCTGGTGGGGCTCGCCTGAGGTAAGGATGCTACTTGTATTTTTGAGTCGCACCAATGCCATAAGAATTATGACCTGTGTACAGATACAAAACTTATACAAATCCCTGTTGTTATTATTATAGGCAGCTAGTAACTTGTAGTCCATTCTTTGATAAATTTGTATAGCTTGTCTCAGGTGAGAACAAAGTGATCTAGATCTGACCTGTTCAGAACTGAGGCTTTTATCCAACTCCAGTCTATTTCATAGGTGCCTAGAATAACGGAGACAGTCAAGAAAATGAAGATCAACAGTTTTAGCCGGGAAGCTGAAGACTGAAAGCAACTCTTAACAGTTTTCATTGGTGTCCCTAAAAATCCATATTTAGAAGGTCTTACATAACAAATTATTTATAATAAGAAAAATAAAACAAGAAATGTTCTGAAAATACCTAATTTATATAAACCTCCTTTTTATTTTTTAAAAAAACAAAACCATTACGTTTAATGTAGTTTTCCATCTCAGATAAGTTATCTGTTCTTCAAGCTATTTTATTTTCATTCATCCTTAGCCATTAATAGCTAGAAGTGGTATAAAAAGAATGGACATGGAGTAACACCACGTATGGAGAAAGGTTTTGGCTTCACCATGTTACAATTACAGTGGCAAATCTGAAGGAAGTCAGGAGTGAAATGGATGGATAAATCCTGAGATTGAGCCCTTCTCCTGGGCTTGTCTGTCCTGTGGACTGGTGTCCTCAGAGCCCCTATTTACCCTGTGAATCAAGTACATTAAGTATGTGAGAATGACCTTTCCTAGAAAACTGAAGATGACATCCCATGGAGGGTAAAGGTGACTTTGAAGAGCTTTTGGCTCCCTTAGTGGTGGAAATGGTCTAGTTTTTTGACCAAAATCACTGTAATTTTAGTGCCATTTGATAGCCTCTAGCACTGAATAATAGGTCAGTTCTGCAGACAGGTATAAGACACAAGATTTAACGAAGCGTTTTGCCTCTATGCTTATTTTCTAATAAGAAAGGGATATATTTAATATGAATGAAGTAGAGCTTAAGTTTATATTGATCACAGGGCTCAGATCTGGAAAAAAAAATCCTGTGAGGGGGCAGTTAGTATTTCAAAGCCCCACTGTAAGTTTTAAAATAACTTCCTCTCATTCTCTAGCTTCCTGGCTCTAACTGTAGATCTGTTAGGATCTGTCTATCCCTCAGTTTTCCTTTGAAATGGGAAGTTTGTTCTATAGATAAAACTGGTATTACTCGGGGTGGCTGTATTTGTAATGTATCTTCTTTCATTGTGTCCACAACGGAAAAACATCATACTTTCCTTTGCTTCTCCATTTTCTCAGGAAGACTTTATTTTATTTAAACTTTACTCTGTATCCTGTGCTGATTCGGGTGCATTGCATCTGAGGAGGGCTGTTCGATCCTATTATTACCAAATCATTTTTCAGGCAATCATGTTACATCTTGCTTTGGTATGGTTGCTATTTCTTCCCTCTGCTATTAGACATTTGTTTAATCCGCTTTCTTACAGCCATCATTGATTGTTCACTGGAAATTATTCTGCTTTAATGTTTTACTTTTCTTCACGCTTCGTATTTCCTCTGTCAACTTTGGTGTCTTTTCTGTTTCAGATCGGGTTTTACAACAGCTGAAATTGAGCCAATGGGGATCTTCCAGTTTGCTCTTAACTCAAGGTCTGTTTCAGTTGAAGATGATGTTTGGGCAGTCACACTCCATGTCCAAAGATTGTTTGGTTTTCAAAGTAATCTCACTAAATTGACATATCAGACCATTCCAGGAAGTGCCAAACCACTAGAGGACTTTGTAGCCATCTACAATGGAGAGCTTATGTTTTTACATTTTCAGACAAACGCTGTGATAGAAATATCAATAATTGATGACTCTGTCTCTGAAATTGAGGAATTTTTTTTTGTAAATTTGACTTGTGTGGAAATTTTGGATGTTCAACCTGTGAACCTTGCCTGGAGTCCACGTCTGAATCCAGCTTTCAGTGTTGCAACAGTTAATATCCTCGCTAATGATATTCTTCATGGAATACTAAGTTTGGGGCCAGAGTTTATTTATGTTGAAGAAGATGCCAACAACAGTACCCCCAACACAGCGATACTTCATATCAGAAGGACCAAGGGTTTTACTGGTGATGTTGAAGTAACCATTAAAACCTTTGGGGGAGTGAGTGCACAAAGTGGAGCAGATTCATATCCTTTTATGAAGGATTTCCTTCCGTTTATGGAAGATCCAACTTCACTTGGGCAATGGAAGGGGAAGATTTTGAGGAACAGTCAGTCTCTTTGACTTTGCTGGATGGACAAAGAGAAAGCAGGGTGTCCATAAAGATTTTTGACGATGATGAGCCTGAAGGACAGGAATTGTTTTATGTTTTCCTCTCAAATCCTGAATATGGAGCTCAGATTGTAGAAGGAAAGGATGAATATGGATTTGCTGCTTTTGCAACAGTAATTATTGCAGGTAATATTATTTCCCTGGGAAAATTAATAACAGTAAATGACTATGTTTTCATAGCAATTTTCATGTAAAGATTGGCAATCTATTTGACGATAAGCAGGGTATTCTATTGTGAAATCTTGAGTTTTCCAGAGCAGAGGAAGCATCTAATGTACAAAGCTACTACGCGTCCCTTAGCAACGTAGCTCAAAATACATTTAGAGATTATGCTTATCTCTGTTCTTGCCCTGTTTTACTCTTTAAGGGAAAAGACTAATCTTGAGTAGTTTTTATGTAGATCCAGTAGCATTGCAGGCATTTTGGATTTTTACTTTTGCCATTTTGTCACTTTTACATACAATGGGGTTTGTGCAAAGTATCAGTCTCTATATTGACATTCAGCATGCACTGGTAAGTAAAGCCATTGCTACCTGTAAAGGAGAAATCCTTTAGTAACAAGATTTAATGGGGCACTGTGAAGACATTAGCTTCCCCTCATTAAACCTGGATTTTTTTTCCATACACTGCTGTTTTGCCAAAGATGTTTACATTCCCATGAGAACAGTGAAGTATTGTGCAGCTCCATACTTGCACACACGGAATTAAAGATGCAGAAGAAAAGCTGATGTGACAATTTGGAAAAATTAATGGCTTCAACAAGAGTATGAGTGGGACGAATAAGAAAGCTGTCCTTGGAAGCCCATCTTCATCCCGTACCCTACTATATCTGCTTTCAAAAGTACTTCTTCTACTGGTTAAAATAAAATTTAGAAATGCCAACATTTAAAGTTCTGGATAACTATGTAGTGTAAATTAAACCCAGAAATATTATAATAAATTTTCTCAAGGTGTCCCCAGATGATACTTTGTAGCATTGTTTTGATACCTATTTTAAATTTTTTTTAGTGGTTATTCACATGAAGGTTATAATTTAGTCTCAGCTTAACTTTCTTGCTTACTTTCATGGACTGTTTCCTCTATAGGAAGTGATCTCCAGAATGGCATTTTGGGATTTGTTCCAGAAGTACAAAGCGCTCTCGTACTTGATGAAGACTCGGAGAACAGAGAGGTGCTGCTGATTGTCACAAGGCAACCAAACAGGTGCAGGCAGCAGCCGATTCGAATGTGCTTCCCACATGTTGTAACATGCTGTGTTGTTAACCACAGGAGCTGCTGTTAGTGGAAGAGTTTATCAAAGAGTTTTAAAATAAATCTGCCTTTCAGCTGCTTTAGTAACTTCTCAGAAGTTGATGAACTGGCTTTAAGTTGTGAATGTGAGTAGGTCTGTCACTCTACTGTGATAAAGCAGAGACAGGAAAAACAAGTATTTTCCAACTTACACTATAAGGCTACAAGTGTGAAAGATTTGCTTGAGTTAAAATATTTGCCCTGCTCGAGGTGTAATTCAAATTCTCAACTCCCCGTGTAGTACAATGTAGGTATGAATACTAAAATGAGCAATTAAGAAGGCACCTGAGTGTCAGCACTATGATAATGTTTTCAGTCACACAGACACTATATTTTTTCTAATTAGCACATATATATATCTCTATATATCTATATGTTGCACATTGATGTGTACTTTTAATCAAATATGCTCAAGTACTTCACGTTCCTTAAACTTAGAGGAAAGACAAATCCTACCTGGTTTTCCAGGCGAACGGTCACTGTAGTATTAAGGAAGGTACACGGGCAACTCCCTTCCAAGAACCAGTGTCTCTTATGCAGCTGATGTCATGTTTTCTGAAATAAAAATTGAGAATAACCTAGCTCCGTGTAATTGCTTTATTTTCTTCCTGTGTGATGTTTTTGTGATCTAAACACACGTCAGGTGAAGGAATTTAAATTAAAAAAGAGAAGTTTTCATCCTACAGCAGTTTGTTCCCTGGTGATAAGCTTTGAATCATAACAGAAAACGTGTGTTACCTCCGTGGTTTATGTTTCCTAAAACAATAGTGATCTCCTTCAGTACATATATACTCTCGATTTGCTTATCGGGCTTTTGAAGAGGTGAAGATCTTTTGGCGTGTGACCTTTAATAAAACAGCTGTTGTCCTTCTGAAGGATGGCGTGAACTTGGAGAATGAACTTGTATCCGTGGTGGGATCCACTACCTGCATGGCAGGTCAAACGTTGTGCAACATCTCCATTGAACTAAAGCCTGAGAATGTAAGTAATTATTACTCATTTGTGTATAGCCCTGTGGTGTTGAATTGCAGCTTATCAAGACTGAAAAAACCCTCTGATCTGGAGGAAGTGATGTATGGGGCCCAGTCTGGAGATGGTAACTTGACATCTGCTCAGCTCCTCTGCAAATACATGTTTATTTACAGACTTGTGCTGCGTCCATGGTGACTGCTAAAAACTTGGGAAGATGAGTATTTAATTTGAAGAGTAAAATGCAGATCTTTTATAGAACCATAAGAAAAAAGAATGGAGTTATCTCAGTGAGATGTGTATTCATTTGCTGCATTCTTATCCTCCACACGGTAAATTTTTAATCAGTTAAAGGACTTCTTAGGGTGTTTTATAGAAAGCATATCCTGCAACTAATAACACCTCATTCTACAAAAAAAAAAAAAAAAAAAACCAAAACGCTTTTATTGCAACAATTTTTACTGGAAACACAAGGAAAAAATAATTTTGTTTGAACACCTGGTGCTTAGAACAGTCCCTTAAGAAAGGAAAGATTAATGTTTGTCATTCTTTCAGAGTGAAGAGTTTGAAATTTTCCGATAAACTATCTGAACCGTCAGGCTAGTGGCAAAGCTGAGGTCTGGGGAATGGAAGAAAGACAATATGAGAAGGTTTCTACAGTTTGTCTGACTACACTTTAGAAAACAACGCAAGATGTAGGATGTGGGAAACAATCATTTCCCACTAGGGAACTGTGTGCATTCCCTTAGCTCAGAGGGCTATTTTCCTTCTGCATCTTCGGATGTAATTTTTAAATTACAGAGCCAAGGAATAAAATATATGCATGAGCGGATCACAGGTGGCCTCGCTGAGCAAACTGGGATTTTGAACCTGTTTATTCCAGAGGAGTGTCTTCATTATTTAATGACAGCGGACTGGCAGCGTTAGAAACATGCATTTATACCACATGAAGCACAAGCGTGTGCCACTCAAACAGGTGCTAATGGAAGGTTAGTTCCCTGTGGCGCTACAGTGAATTTGTGCCTGTCATCCATTAGTCAAGATCATTCCATGTAAATAATTACTTGATGACTACTCGATTAAAAATATATGCTGTTTAGCCCCCCCAAATATTCTTTAATTCTTCTTCCAGTTCTTCTTCCATAAAATAGCTTATAAATTAGCAACAAATACATTATGAAATGATGAAGTAATAAATGCATTCAATAAATATTTTACGTTTTTATGGCGTACGGTATGACATCTAGCTTTTAGAAAGTTTTTGCTTGGTCAGTTGCACTGACTTCATTTGCTAAGAGCTGGATCCTGCTTTCCTAGAATTACAGTAGAATTTCCAAAAATCCAGACCCGGAACAAAAATCTATACTTGAAATCGTCTTCAATTACCAACTTTTTTTTTATAATGCTGTTGTCTTGTAAAGAACTATGGAGGGTTTTTTTGCTGGTTTGCTGCTTCCTCAGTGCATCTAATAGGTTCGGATGCCATATTTCCAATTATTTATGGAATCTCAGGAATCGGATATCTATTTTTAAACATGTTATATCTGTAGTGTAGATAGAAAATCAAAGGTAGGGCAACACGTCATAGTGTAATTTAATATTGCTACCTTATTTTCAATAAACAGGCATTCAGTTTGTAGAAATTCCTAGACTAATTCTTTGACATGTGAACGCTGAAATTCAATAGCCTGTATTTCCAGACTATTCAAAACTGTGGTTAGCAGAGTTCAATATAAAAATACAGTCAATATTAACTGAAGATTCAAAACTGCATACTCACTCTTCTATGGAGTTTTTTACACAGGTAAGAAGGTGGGTACATGCCTTTTCATAAGGCAAAAATTAAGTGAAAGAGCAAATTCCTTACAAAATGTACAGCTGTGTAACTCCATAATCTGGAAAATTGAGCTCTTAAAGCATTTACCGTCTTGTCTTATGGCAAATTTACGGTAACAATACGTGTAGTATACAAATAGCTGTTTTATTGCGGTAGAGTCCCATGCAAAAATTCACGATGTCATTATTGCACGTGGCATTGCTGCAACATTATTATTTTTAGGATATATTCATACTTCCTTGCACTTACTGCACATTTCAAGAGGCATGCTTATAGTGTTAGTATCCATTGTGCATACAAAATAATGCAAACTTTTTAAAAACAAATAATTAGTGGGTCTTATAATGACATGAAAATCATCCCTCCTTTACAGGTACCTGAATTTGAGACGTATTTTTTTGTTGAGCTTTATGCTGTAAGCACAGGAGCTGCAGTGAACAGCAGTGCCAGATTTGCTTTTATAACCGTCCTTGAAAGCGACGCTCCTCGTGGTTTAGTGTATTTTGCTGTGGGATCTCGTTTTGCTGTGGCTCACAAGAAGACAACTTTAATCAGCCGGCAAGTGCATAGAGATTCTAGTACATCGGTCACCACAGTGGTCAGCTCCAGCATGCAGGTAAAGCGTCTGTTGCTGGTTTTATAATTTAACTTATTTTTTTGCTAGTAAATCGTTCATTCTGTAAAGTGAATCTGGCTGTAATCAGCATTTTTTTCAGGAAGCAGTCAAGCATTTGCTGGGCCCATGCATTATAATTTTGTTTGTTTTCCACTAGTAAAAAGGCCTTGTTCACTCTTGTATTATCAAGAGTGATTTGTTTCATAGTACCTTTCAGTTACCTCAAAGACAACGGGCAGGCAGGCATTAAATACATTTCTTTCTTTGTCCTAAAGTTCTTGAAATACTCAAATTTTTGAGGCTTTTTTCTCTCAAATTAAGTTTTTATTATGTGTATGCCTGTCAAGATTCAGATGCCAACACACTTGCTGTTTTAGGTGAAAAATGTATTAATACACAGAGCACACTGAGGAAAAGAGAAGGAGCGCTTTCATCAGATTTTATTGCATTTTCTTGAAGTTCTAAACTAAAATTATCTGATTAAAAAATCTCACGTGCTTAAGCCTATTTTACCATCCCCTTTCATTTTTTTGGTTATGTTTACAGCTGTAACATCAGACACTTCTAACTTGGGACCCTTTTATCTCTAAATGACTACCTCATCATTAACTGACAGATTATGAAGATTCTCCTTTAGCAGAAGTAACACAACTGCAAAAACATGATTCCTTCCTTGATTTCAACGTCAAGGAACAGGCTGCAAGAGGGGTGTAATTCCATCAACCTTTACAGTAAAATGCTTTGCATTCTATTGCTGTATTGGATGCATATTTATTTCAACTGCATGGGATTACGTGATATTTCCATCCATTTCTTATAGCTGACCAGTGCAATTTTTGTTGAATTGCGTGATAACAAATTTTCACATTCTTTCCAGCCAAAAGTTCATTATAATTTAGATGTTAAATGGAGAAGAAATTGCTACTGTCTAGTGTATATTTAGCCTGAAATATAGGGAGCATTTCTTTACCTGTTTATAATTTTTATATAGCAACCCTTCTTCGGATATTTTTAGGTAATGAGTGTGCGTGACCACACACCAAATTATTGGTGCTCTTGGTACCTGTAAAATAAGAAGCCGTGGCAGACAGGAAACAGATGTTGATCTCATTTCTACAAAGGTTTCTTAAACAATGCTCTTGCCACTGGTGCTTTTATTACCACTTATCGCTCCATTTCCTAGTTCTCGATTGGAAGGGGTAAACAAAAGGAAACTTCTTACTGAAATTTGCACAGATGATGTGATTTTGTTCTAGAGCAATTTTGAAAGAGATACACACTGCATTGATTTACTAAGTTCTCTGAACTCAAAAAAAAATTCTGATTTATTCCATAAGTAAACTCTACTAATTAAAGCAAAATGTTTTCAAAAGCGGTCTAGTATTTCACAAATAAACATCTTTGCTTAATAGTCAGTATACAATCAGTTCTTACTAAATTAAGAAATACGATTGAATTTGAATAATAGCCCGGAATGTTAGTTTCCACTTAAGGAAAGTTTGTTATATTACGAGATATAATACCAGGGTTATGGCAACTGACAAAAGCAGTAAGGATATGAAGAATCTGCAGACCTCGTGGAAGGTGAAAAGAGTGCTACTTCACAGAAGAAATGAGGCCCTATAGCATTCCTAGGTATCTTTACTGGGACTAAAAATATCATGAACTGATATTAATTTGGGCACAGGTTTCCAGAGTGGTTTATTTTTTTCCTTTTGTTTAGTTTTTATGTATCTGTAATGCCTGCCTGTACCATGAACCGAGGGAATTTCATGCTACAGACCTAAACTTACATTGTGCCCTCTGGAATTCACCTTACAGATGTGCTAACGTTTCTGTAACATCTGTTCACCCAGAAAAAGCTTTGTGATTTTTGTTTTGCAAAAGAACGAGAGGGATCCTGTACACTATCGACAATATATATAATTCTTTCCCTGGGTAGTCAGTGATTACAGGTGACAGATTGCTACTTCAGGGAGATATTTCATTTAAGGTAATTGTTATATAATTCTTAACTGCATTTTGAAAGAGGGTTTCTTTTTTTACACACTTAAATTTTACCTATTTACAACAGGAGTTCTACAGCAGCTGTTTTTGAACGATTGTATCTATCATAATGTTACCCCAAACTCTTCTGATTTGTTTTAAGGAGCTACGGAAACCTGAACCTATTGGCCGGACCTTCATATCTCCAGCTGTGGCAGGATAAGATTTTGCCAGATCTGAGGGTTTATTGACTTTTGAACCTGGACAGAGAAATATGTTCCTGGATGTGACCCTGACTCCAAAGACAGGATCTTTAAAACCATCTCCAAAGCGTTTCCAGGTTGTACTTTCTAATCCCACAGGCGGTGCCAGGGCAGATGACGTGTATGGCATTGCTAAGGTCACCATTGTGTCAGATTTGGACTCCTTGCCAGCTTGGGGGCTCACTGATCAACTCCATCAGCCTCTTGATGACACCATCTTACACAGAGTCCTCCAGAATCTGAATGTCAAAGTGGCTACAGAAACCACAGAAGAGCAGCTTACTGCTGTGATGCATATAATAGATAAGGTAAACCTTTCCTGCTCTTTCTTGAATGACCAATGACTTTAATAAGAGTAAAATAACACACAGGCCTGTGATAAGATCAAGGACAGCATCCACAGCAGGGACCCAGGGATCCAGGGACCCAGACAAAGGTAAAAATAGAAGCTGTGAAGTCCCAGTCATGGAAGACGTTTGCCTGCTACAAGTTAGGATGGTGGCCGGCAATCAACAATCAAATAGGTTGAAAAGAACAACTGGTATTGATTTTGTGTATGTACCTATAGCACGATGTTTTGTGCTGTGCCACATTTTCCCTTTGGTGTCACGCTTTCACAGAGCTTGTTACGATTTCTTGATTCTCAGGGCATATCTTTGTTGGTTTTAGCCCTGGCACAAGGCAGTGAGGCTCAGGGTTCACAGAATCACAGATTCACAGAATGTCAGGGGTTGGAGGGCCCTGGAAAGCTCATCCAGTGCAATCCCCCCATGGAGCAGGAACACCCAGATGAGGTTACACGGGAAGGTGTCCAGGGGGGTTGGAATGTCTGCAGAGGTGGAGACTCCACAAGCTCCCTGGGCAGCCTGGGCCAGGCTCTGCCACCCTCACCGGGAACAAGTTTCTTCTCAAATTTAAGCAGAACCTCCAAAACTCCTGTGTTCCAGTTTGTACCCATTCCTCCTTGTCCTACCATTGGTTGTCACCGAGAAGAGCCTGGCTCCATCCTCCTGACGCTCCCCCTTGCCATATTGATCCCCATGAATGAGTCACCCCTCAGTGTCCTCTTGTCCAGCTCCAGAGCCCCAGCTCCCTCAGCCTTTCCTCACACGGGAGATTCTCCACTCCCTTCAGCATCTTGGTGGCTGCGCTGGACTCCCTCCAGCAGTTCCCTGTCCTGCTGGAACTGAGGGGCCACAACTGGACACAAGGTTCCAGGTGTGGTCTCCCCAGGGCAGAGCAGAGGGGCAGGAGAACCTCTCTGACCTACTGACCACCCCCTTCTAACCCACCCCAGGTACCATTGGCCTTCCTGGCCACAAGGGCCCAGTGCTGGCTCATGGTCATCCTGCTGTCCCCAGGACCCCCAGGTCCCTTTCCCCTACACTGCTCTCTGATAGGTTGTTCTTATCTTCACATTTGAATACAGTCAACACACCAGCAAGTCCTACCAGGACCAGCTGGAGTCTTCTGCTGTTGTCTTAACCAGGCCTGCATATTCTTTTCCTTTTTTTTCCTCTGCATTATCTCTGGCAATCGGGCTGGCAAGTACCTGAGCACTTCAGCATTGCCCTGAGTTCTGTGAAAACCCTGGGACTAGTTTTGTGGCTTCCTGGCTCTTCTGGACTTGTGGAGCAATGCAAAATGCATCTGGAAAGTGTTTAAATGTGGAGCTGGAAAATGTTTAAATACCTAGACACAAAACAGTATAAAAATATTAAGGAAGAATAATTCATTTGTGACTGTTGCCATTTTGACACAGAAATCATATCAAGAATCCTCAGGGCGCAACGATCTTTGACTTGCGAAGGAATGAAAAGTCCCACATGGTTTCTTTAATAAATCCACATTAGTAAGGATATCTTTGTGTAGTTTTGACATAGACTGCACCTGATGCCTTGGCCGCAGTGATCAAGAAATGAAAAATATGCTGAACTTTCAGAATGAACACTGGGATAAATGTTCGTTTTATGAGGAAATGTTACAAGCAGACTTGTGTGCATAAAATGTTCGATTTCTTCTCCTCCCTTTAGGTGACAGATGTTGGTGAGAAACAGTTACTCACTGATAAAAGTAGAAGCCTTTTCTATGAGATACTCTGCACCCTGGCTAGCCCAAAAGGCGAGGACACACGAGGATATAGCCTGCTTGCTGCGGTGACCGGGAAATTTGCCTTTTCCCTGTTGACAGGGGTAATGTGTGGGTCACCGGGAGAAAGGTAAGTAACCTTGAATTCAAAATACGTTTTGAAAATACCAGAAAGCTAATACAGTAAAAATGTAAATGATGTTTTTTTAGAAAAGGGACTTGTTACCTGTATGAAAACGTGTTGCACTCTGTCGGAATCTTACAAAGCTCTAAGAGCTGGTGTCACAAATGCGGGGTAGCTCTGAGAGTAGAAGTCAGGAGATCTGGGATGTATTAAGTCACTATTAGCTTAAATATTGCTTAGAAAAGGATTAATTAATCTTGCTAAGAAAATAACGTAATTATATGATGGAGAGCTTTCCTTTGAGATGTAGGTGACAGTAAGTAACCCAAAATTTCTACTGGCATTCTCTAATTTCTGTGTACATGGTTTTGCTCACTTGAACATTATTTAGAATTGCCTGAAAGCAACTCATAGTTTTTACATGTAGTTTCAAATTCCTAGTTTTTTCTGCAAGTGCATCATAACCTATGGCCAGGCTAATGGGCAGGGAAAATAGATGACTGCAGAAACAAATGACAGTTTTATGACACAAACACTTTTCAACAGTGGGTTTCTCCCACTGTGAACCTATTAAAAAACCGGTAGTTGAATCTAGAATTAAAAAATACCTTTTTTCTTTACTCCCGTCAGGTGAAAATCAGCATGCTTTAGATTTCTTTCTCAGTTTCTTTTGGAGATGCAACTTTCTGTGACATTGCATAAGTTATAGGGGTTAAGATGCCCATCTCAGCCAAAAGACAGTAAATGGCATAAATAACAGTGCTATGTGGAACAGTGTCCAGAACTTGAAAGTTCAAATTCCTTATTGCAAGATTTTTGTGTCATCTCTTGGGAATAAGAGCTAGATCATCCATTTTAATGCTTCTCCTTGTTATTGACTCTTCTCTACATCAAGTTATAAAGATGAATATTATGATAACCTGTTTTACCATGGGATGGTTTTTCTTACAGATCATAGTGAGCAAAATCCAGAGGAGAAATGGAGAAGCCAAAATACATAATAATTCCGCCCCTCCTTTTTTTCACAGAAACGGAAGCTGTCTTTTTATTAAATGTAATAAAGCCTAAAATGATGAAGGAATAAAATATTAATTACGCATACATTTTAGAGTAATTATGTGAAGCATAGTGAAAGTTCAGTTCCACTTACCAGCCCTGTTGCTTTTCCTCTTCAACAGAGGTAAAAATAGCCTTGACAGCTGCCCGTACATTGCAATAATGGCTCACAACTGGTTTCCTTAGCAAATCAACGGACACAGATTTGATGGAAAAGATGGAGATTTTATTCAAGTACCTGAACATTTGTTAAAGGTCTCTGTTGTGTTATCCCCTCTTCAAGAAGAGAGCTGTGAATCTGTACAGTTCACAGAATATAGCAGTCAGCAGTGGTTCCTTACTGGAGACAAAGAGCTTGCCTTGAAGAACAAGGTTTGAAGATAATGCAATTTATTTTTTCAATAAATTAATTTATATATTACTCGAACCATCTTAAATGTCTTTAAAATAATGTGAGCGTTTTAGTGTGTTGGTGATTAAAATGAGCACTGACTGTTGAATTTTAATATTAAGTTTGTGTTTATGTTGTGTGTATTGTTTCAGGCTTTTTCTATGAGTTTGAAGGGTCAGAGTTCATACCCTTTGAAAGATAACAATGAAGTTGTTTATCGGATTTATGCTACAGGAAGTCGGATTGTTCCACAAAAGTCTCTATGTCTCCTCTGGAGCCAAGCTGCTGAAAGGTTGTTTTATTAATCTGTTTAGTTTTCCAGTTTCTACCATGTGTATTTGTATAAAATCCCATCAAGTCCGATCAGATCGCCTGCAAGTACGAAATTGATCTATTTCTTATCCATCTTTTTCCCTTAACTTTTCTGGCCTTTGTACCAGCACGTAAAACATTCTGTATAATAAAATGTGTAGTTATTCTAACTTAGAGATTTCTCAGACTTCTACTATTGATTTTTTTTCATTACAGTACTGTTTAGTTTACGTAATGATGTGTTGGGCAATGCTGAGAGGCCATAAATTCCAGAATGGCATCACTTCATTAATATTAGCCTCTTTTGTACTCTTTACAGTTGTTATCAGACAACATTTTGAGTCCATTCTTACAAAGAATTAAACCTGCGTCTCTGGTATTGCTTCAAGTCACTGAAAGAGAATATTCCTTATTTGCTAATATCCAGAATTTTGGCATAACTTTTGACGATGATCTCTGTAGGGCTCTTACTTTTTGACAGAAAGGCCATCTCCTGGTAGTTTTTAATATTGCTGCTGCTAGCTTGACTTGATGTATCCTGGTTTTCAGAAGTGGTGAACTGCTGATCATTTTCCATTCTTATTGCTACTCACACCATTGCAAGCGATGTGCTAAAGTTTTCTGTGTATTCCCTTCAATGCCCTATTATTTGATTTGCCTATTTCTTTCCTGTTCACACAGTATAAATGAAATTAGAGAGAGTTACATTCTATATCCTGCAGACAACTAGTTAGTTTAGATATGATTTCATTAGATGGTCTGGATTATATCAGTCTGTCACTGATATAAACTATTCAGGAAGGAGATGCAGCAGAATTTACCTGCATACTCTCCTTTTATCTAGACACTGTATCACAGAACAATGTGGTTTCCACTAGAAATGGCTTAGGATGTCACCTGTAGTATCCTTTTCCAAAGTTTTCAACAATACTGAAGGAGAACATGTATTTTAGTTTCAAAACAGCAAACAGCAAGTGTTCTTCAGAATGGGCTAAAGCACTGTGCAAGTATAAGCAACACACTATTTAAAAATTCAGATGGGACTGTGAATCTTGTGTAAGTTTTAAAACATGGCCACAAAAAAAATTTCTAGCAGAAAAACAAAGTTCATTACTATATACTTATATTTTTTTAATAATATATTTTTTTAAAAGCTGTTTTAATTTTATGTAAATATGCTATTCTAAAAACTGCACATGAAAGATGTGCAATAGATGAAGATAAACTTATGCAGTAGTTTAGAAAACCCGGTGTTTTCAGAGATACAACAATTTTCAAGCCTGTTTACCGTGTGAATTAGACAAGTCGATTTCCAGCTTTGTGAACATTTTGTTTTGCAGCTGGCTGTCCGACAGCGGGTTCTGCAAAGTGGTTGACGACACATCAGACTATGTGGAATGCTCTTGTTCTCATACGTCCATTTATCCAGTTTATGCCCAAACAGATAACTTGTCTTCATACAACGAGGCTTTTTTTTCTTCTGGATTCATCTGCATTTCAGGTCAGTTATGTAAAACAGTTTTCTCATTAATAACAACTGACGAGCAGTAAGACTGATTTTTAACCATTTCAGTAACTGATAACAATCTGTTTATATAGATGGGTATTGGAGGAATGTCAACTAACTTCATGATATTTTAGTTGCCATCTGATCCAATATTTGTACAGTGACAAATTTTGCCACTGAAAAGAAACAAAAGTCCAGCAAAGAAATGTGGTTTTTTTGTGAACCTTTACTTAACTATATAAGAGAGAAATACATAATTCATTTAAGGAAAGAAACTTAAAAACCCAAAATTCACCTGCGTGCGGGATTAAAGTAAATTTTCCTTCTGGCGTTGATAGTCACTGTGCAAGGAGGAATCTCAGAGCAGGGGGGTCACTGAGAAAACCAGCTAAATGACTTCTTAATTCGACCTTAGGGCACTTAAATGAGGTTCTGGGTCTGCTTCTTGTGAGGTTTGTAGCCTCTATACTAGATCATCAGTGTGTGAGTAACAAAAACAGTGCAAGCAGCTAAATCTCTTATTGATCCCCTCAACTAGAAGAAATAAAGACCTGCATACCTTCAGTGTTGGTTTTTTACTGTAGTAATCTGTGTGTCCAGTGGGGTTTGTGACACACACACTGTCCAGGAGGGTTTGTGACACACACAGAGTCCAATGCTGCTTGTGACTCACATGCTGTCCAATGAGGTTTGTAAACACATACGCTGTCCAATGGGGTTTGTGACACACACGCTGTCCAGAGGGGTTTGTGACACACACACTGTCTAATCGGGTTTGTGACACACACAATGTCCACTGGTGTTTGTGTCACACACACTGTACTATGGGGTTTGTGAGACACACGTTGTTCAAAGGGGTTTCTGACACACACACTGTCCAATGAGGTTGGTGTCACACACACTGTCCTATGGGATTTGTGACACATACTTGGTCCGATGGGGTTTGTGACACACACGCTGTCCAATGGAGTTGGTGACACACACACTGTCCAGGAGGGTTTGTGACACACACAGAGTACAATGGTGTTTGTGACACACACACTGTCCAAGGGGGTTTGTGACACACACATTGTCCAATGGGGTTTGTGCCACACACACTCTCCAATTGGGTTTGTGACACACACTCTGTCCAATGGGGTTTGTGACACACACACAGTCCAATGGGGTTTGTGACACACAGGCTGTCCAATGGGGTTTGTGACACACACACTGTCCAATTGGGTTTGTGACACACACTCTGTCCAATGGGGTTTGTGACACACACACAGTCCAATGGGGTTTGTGACACGCACACTATCCAGTGGTGTTTTGACACACACAATGTCCACAGGGGTTTGAGACAGACTCATTGTACAATGGGGTTTGTGACACACACGCTGTCCGGGGGGGGTGTGACATAAGCTGTCCAATGGCTTTTGTGACACACACTCTGTCTAATGGGGTTTGTGACACACACACTGTCCAATGGGGTTTGTGACACACAGGCTGTCCAATGGGATTTGTTACACACACAATGTGCAATGGGGTTTGTGACGCACACAAACTCCAACACGGATTGTGACACACACCCTGTCCAGGGGCATTTGTGACACACCTTGTCCAGGGGCGTTGGTGACCCACAGCCTCTCCAGGGGTGTTTGTGACCGAAACGGTGTCCATGGGTGTTTGTGACACACAACCTGTCCAATCGGATTTGTGCGACACACACTGTCCAATGGAGTTTATGACATGCACGCTGTGCAATGGCATTTGTGACACACACACTGTCCAATGGGGTTTCTGAAACACACCCTGTACAGAAACGTTTGTGACACAAACGGTGTCCAGGGGTGTTTGTGACACATACTCTGTCCAATGGGGTTTGTGACACACACGCTGTCCAATTGGGTGTGTGAAACACACCCTGTCCAGGGGCGTTTGTGACAAAAACGGTGTCCAGGGGTGTTTGTGACACACAACCTGTCCAATAGGGTTTGTGAAACACACACTGTCCAATGGGTTTTGAGACACACATGCTGTCCAATGGGGTATGTGACACACACACTGTCCAATGGGGTTTGTGACAAACACCCTGTCCAGAAACGTTTGTGACGCAAATGGTGTCCAGGATGTTTGTGACACACACCCTGTCTAATGGGGTTTGTGAGACACACGTTGTCCAATGGGCTTTCTGATACTAACAAAGTGCAATGGGGTTTGTGAGACGCACTCTGTCCAGGGATGTTTGTGATACACATACTTTACAGGGGCGTTTGTGACACACACACTGTCCAGGGGTGTTTGTGACACACACTCTGTCCAATGGGGTTTGTGACACACACACTCTCCAATGGGGTTTGCGACATACACACTCTGTCCAATGGGGTTTGTGACACACACCCTGACCAGAAACGTTTTTGACACAAACGGTGTCCAGGGGTGTTTGTGACACACATCCAGTCCAATGGGGTTTGTGACAGACACGCTGTCCAATGGGGTTTGTGACACACACAAACTCAAACACCGTTTGTTACACACACCCTGTCCAGAGGCATTTGTGACACACCTTGTCCAGGGGCGTTGGTGACTCACAGCCTCTCTAGGGGTGTTTGTAACAGAAACGGTGTCCATGGGTGTTTGCGACATACAACCTGTCCAATGGGATTTGTGGAACACACACTGTCCAATGGAGTTTATGACATGCACGATGTGCAATGGGATTTGTGACACACACACTGTCCAATGGGGTTTCTGAAATACACCCTGTACAGAAACGTTTGTGACACGAACGGTGTCCAGGGGTGGTTATGACACATACCCTGTCCAATGGGGTTTGTGACACACATGCTGTCCAACTGGGTTTTTGAAACACACACTGTCCAATGGGTTTTGAGACACACACACTGTCCAATGGGGTTTGTGACAAACACCCTGTCCAGAAACGTTTGTGACGCAAACGGTGTCCAGGGTGTTTGTGACACACACCCTGTCTAATGGGGTTTGTGAGACACACGCTGTCCAATGGGCTTTCTGATACTAACAAAGTGCAATGGGGTTTGTGAGACGCACTCTGTCCAGGGGTGTTTGTGATACACATACTTTACAGAGGCGTTTGTGACACACACACTGTCCAGGGGTGTTTGTGACACACACCCTGTCCAATGGGGTTTGTGACACACACATTCTCCAATGGGGTTTGCGACATACACACTCTGTCCAATGGGGTTTGTGACACACACTCTGACCAGAAACGTTTTTGACACAAACGGTGTCCAGGGGTGTTTGTGACACACACTCTATCCAATGGGGTTTGTGACACACAAGCTGTCCAATGGGGTTGGTGACACACACTCTGTCCAGCGACGTTTCTGACACACACGCTGTCCAGGTGTGTTTGTGACACACACCCAGTCCAATGGGGTTTGTGACAGACACGCTGTCCAGGGGCATTTGTGACACACACCCTGTCCAGGGGCGTTTGTGACACAAAAGGTGTCCAAGGGTGTTTGTGAAACACAAGCTGTCCAATGGGGTTTTTGAAACACACACTGTCCAATGGGGTTTTGTGACACAATCGCAGTCCGGGGGCGTTTGTGACACACACCGTGTCCGATGGTGTCTGCGACACACACACTGTCCATTGGTTTTTGTGATACACACACTGTCCAGGGAGAGTTGTGACACACACGCTGTCCAGGGGGGTTTGTGACACACACGCTGTCCAAGGGGGTTTTTGAAACACACACTGTCCAAGCGGGTTTGTGACATAAATGCTGTCTAATGGGGTTTCTGACACACACAATTTGCAATGGGGTTTGTGAACACGCATTCTGTTCAGGGGTGTTTGTGACACACACCCTGTCCAATGGTGTTTATGACACACACGTTGCCAATGAGGTTTGTGACACAGGCAGTGTCCAATGGGCTTTGTGAGTCACTCGTTGTTCAATGGGGTTTGTGACATGCACACTGTCCAAAGGGGTATGTGACAAACACCCTGTCCAGGGGCCTTTGTGACACAAACGGTGTCCAGGCGTGTTTGTGACGCACAACCTGTACAATGGGGTTTGTGAAACACACACTGTCTAATGGGGTTTGTGACAGACACGCTGTCCAATGGGGTTTGTGACACACAGGCTGTCCAGGGGCATTTGTGACACACACCCTGTCCAGGGACGTTTCTGACACAAACGGTGTCCAGGGTTGTTTGTGACACACAACCTGTCCAATGGGGTTTGTGTCAAACACTCTGTCCAATGGGGTTTGTGACACACAGACTGTCCACTGAGGTTTGTGACACACACTGTCCAATGGGGTTCGTGACACACACACTGTCCAATGGGGTTTGTGACACACACACTCTACAATGGGGTTTTGTGACACACTAACAGTCCAGGGGCGTTTGTGACATAAAAGATGTCCAGGGGTGTTTGTGACACACATCCTGTCCAATGGGATCTGTGAGACACACACTGTCCATTGGTTTTTGTGATACACACACTGTCCAGGGAGAGTTGTGACACACACGATGTCCAATGGAGTTTGTGACACATAGGCTGTCCAGGGGCATTTGTGACACACCCTGTCCAGGGGCGTTTCTGACACAAACGGTGTCCAGGGTTGTTTGTGACACACAACCTGTCCAATGAGGTTTGTGTCAAACACACTGTCCAATGGGGTTTGTGACACACACACTCTACAATGGAGTTTTGTGACACACTAACAGTCCAGGGACGTTTGTGACATAAAAGATGTCCAGGGCTGTTTGTGACACACACCCTGTCCAATGGGGTTTGTGACACACACCCTGTCATATGGGGTTTGTGACACAAAACCTGTCCAATGGGGACTGTGAAACACACACTGTCCAATGGGGTTTGTGACACACACGCTGTCCAATGAGGTTTGTGACACACACCCTGACCAGAAACGTTTTTGATACAAACCGTGTCCAGGGGTGTTTGTGACACACACCCTTTCTAGTGGGGTTTGTGACACACAAGCTGTCCAATGGGGTTTGTGACAGACACGCTGTCCTGGGGCGTTTGTGACACACACCCTGTCCAATGGGGTTTGTGAATCACACACTGTCCAATGGGGTATGTTGCACACACCCTGTCCAGGGGCGTTTGTGACACACACGGTGTCCAGGCGTGTTTGTGACACACAACCTGTCCAATGGGGTTTGTGAAATACACACTGTCCAATGGGGTTTGTGACACACACACTGTCCAATGGAGTTTGTGACACACACGCTGTCCAATGGGATTTGTTACACACACAATGTGCAATGGAGTTTGTGACACACACAAACTCCAACACGGTTTGTGACACACACCCTGTCCAGGGGCGTTTGTGACACACACGGTGTCCAGGGGTGTTTGTGACACATACCCTGTCCAATGGGGTTTGTGACACACACTCTGACCAGAAACGTTTGTGACACAAACAATGTCCAGGGGTGTTTGTGACACACACCCTGTCCAATGGGGTTTGTGACACACAAGCTGTCCAATGGGGTTGGGGACACACACTCTGTCCAGTGGCGTTTCTGTCACACACGCTGTCCAGGTGTGTTTGTGACACACAAGCTGTCCAATGAGGTTTGTGACAGACACGCTGTCCAGGGGCGTTTGTGACACACACCCTGTCCAGGGGCGTTTGTGAAACACAAGCTGTCCAATGGGGTTTGTGAAACACACACTGTCCAATGGGGTTTTGTGACACAATCGCAGTCCGAGGGCGTTTGTGACACACACCGTGTCCAATGGTGTCTGCGACACACACACTCTCCATTGGTTTTTGTGATACACACACTGTCCAGGGAGAGTTGTGACACACACGCTGTCCAGGGGGGTTTGTGACACACACGCTGTCCAAGGGGGTTTTTGAAACACACACTGTCCAAGGCGGTTTGTGACATAAATGCTGTCTAATGGGGTTTCTGACACACACAGTTTGCAATGGAGTTTGTGAACACGCATTCTGTTCAGGGGTGTTTGTGACACACATCCTGTCCAATGGTGTTTATGACACACACGTTGCCAATGAGGTTTGTGACACAGGCAGTGTCCAATGGGCTTTGTGAGTCACACGTTGTTCAATGGGGTTTGTGACATGCACACTGTCCAATGGGGTATGTGACAAACCCCCTGTCCAGGGGCGTTTGTGACACACACACTTTCCAGGGGTGTTTGTGACACACGCTGTCCAATGTGGTTTGTGACACACACGCTCTCCAATGGGGTTTGTGACACACACACTCTCCAATGGGGTTTGTAACACACACGCTGTCCAGGGGGGGTTGTGACACATGCTGTCCAATGGGGTTTGTGACAGACACGCTGTCCAATGGGGTTTGTGACACACACAAACTCAAACACGGTTTGTGACATGCACCCTGTACAGGGGCATTTGTGACACACCTTGTCCAGAGGCGTTGGTGACTCACAGCCTCTCCAGGGGTGTTTGTGACCGAAAGGGTGTCCATGGGTGTTTGTGACATACAACCTGTCCAATAGGATTTGTGGAACACACACTGTCCAATGGAGTTTATGACATGCACGCTGTACAATGGCATTTGTGACACACACACTGTCCAATGGGGTTTCTGAAACACACCCTGTACAGAAACGTTTGTGACACAAACGGTGTCCAGGGGTGTTTGTGACACATACCCTGTCCAATGGGGTTTGTGACACACACGCTGTCCAACTGGGTTTGTGAAACACACCCTGTCCAGGGGCGTTTGTGACAAAAACGGTGTCCAGGGGTGTTTGTGACACACAACCTGTCCAATGGGGTTTGTGAAACACACACTGTCCAATGGGTTTTGAGACACACACGCTGTCCAATGGGGTTTGTGACAAACACCCTGTCCAGAAACGTTTGTGACGCAAACGGTGTCCAGGGTGTTTGTGACACACACCCTGTCTAATGGGGTTTGTGAGACACACGCTGTCCAATGGGCTTTCTGATACTAACAAAGTGCAATGGGGTTTGTGAGACGCACTCTGTCGAGGGGTGTTTGTGACACACACCCTGTCCAATGGGTTTTGTGACACACACACTCTCCAACGGGGTTTGCGACATACACACTCTGTCCAATGGGGTTTGTGACACACACTCTGACCAGAAACGTTTTTGGCACAAACGGTGTCCAGGGGTGTTTGTGACACATCACCTGTCCAATGGGGTTTGTGTCACACACACTGTCCAATGGGGTTTGTGACACACATACTATCGAATGGGGTTTGTGACACACACCCTGTCCAGGGGAGTTTCTGACACAAACTGTGTCCAGGGGTGTTTGTGACATACACGCTGTCTAATGAGGTTTGTGACACAGACACTCTCCAATGGGGTTTGCGACATACACACTCTGTCCAATGGGGCTGGTGACACACATGCTGTCCAGGGGCGTTTGTGACACAAAGGGTGTCCAGGGGTGTTTGTGACACACACAATGTCTAATGGGGTTTGTGACACACACACTGTCCAATGGGGTTTGTGACACACACCCAGTCCAGGGGCAGTTGTGACACAAAAGGTGTCCAGGCGTGTTTGTGACACACACCCTGTCCAATGGGGTTTGTGAAACACACGCTGTTGAATGGGGTTTGTGAGACACACGCTGTCCAGGTGCGTTTGTCACACAAAAGGTGTCGAGGTGTGTTTGTGACACACACCCTGTTCAATGGGGTTTGTCACACACACGCTGTCCAATGGGGTTTGTGACACACAGGCTGTCCAGGGGCATTTGTGACACACACCCTGTCCAGCGGCGATTCTGACACAAACGGTGTCCAGGGTTGTTTGTGACACACAACCTGTCCAATGGGGTTTGTGTCAAACACACTGTCCAATGGGGTTTGTGACACACACGCTGTGCAATGGGGTTTGTGACACACACAATATCCAATGAGGTTTGTCACATACACGCTCTCCAATGGGGTTTGTGACACACACACTGTTCAGGGGAGTTTGTGACACACAGTGTCCAATGGGGTTCGTGACACACACGCTGTCCAATGGGGTTTGTGACACAAACACTGTCCAGGGATATTTTGGACACACACAGTTTCCAGGGGGGCTTGTGACACACTCTGTCCAATGGAGTTTGTGACACATACACTCTCCAATGGAGTTTGTGACACATACGCTGTCCAGGGGCGTTTCTAACACAAACGGCATCCACGGTTCTTTGTTACACACACCCTGTGCAATGGGGTTTGTGAAACAACGGTTGTCCAATGGGTTTGTGACACACACACTGTCCATTGGTTTTTCTGATAGACACGCTGTACAGGGGCGTTTGTGACACACACATTGTCCAATGGGCTTTGTGAGACACATAAAGTGCAATGGGGTTTGTGACACACACTCTGTTCAGGGGTGTTTGTGATACACACCCTGTGCAGGGGCGTTTGGGACAAACACGCTGCCAGGGGTGTTTCTGAGACACACGCTGTCCTATGGGGTATCTCACACACACGCTGTCTAATGGGATTTGTGACACACACACTCTACAATGGGGTTTTGTGACACACTAACAGTCCAGGGGTGTTTGTGACATAAAAGATGTCCAGGGCTGTTTGTTACACACACCCTGTCCAATGGGGTTTGTGACACACACTCTGTCCAGCGGCGTTTGTGACACACACGCTGTCCAGGTGTGTTTGTGACACACACCCTGTCCAATGAGTCTGTGATACACACACTGTCCAGTGGTTTTTGTGATACACACAATGTCCAGGGAGAGTTGTGACACACATGATGTCCAGGGGGGTTTGTGACACACACGCTGTCTAATGGGGTTTGTGACAGACATACTCTCCAATATGTTTTGTGACACACAGTCAGTCCAGGGATGTTTCTGACACACACAGTTTCCGTGGGGGGTTGTGACACAAGCTGTCCAGGGGTGCTTGTGACACATACGCTGTCCAATGGGGTTTGTGTCACACACACTGTCCAATGGGGTTTGTGACACACACACTGTCCAATGGGGTTTGTGACACACAGGCTGTCCAGGGGCGTTTGTGACATACACACTGTCCAATGAGGTTTGTGACACACAGACTGTCCAGGGGCGTTTGTGACATAAACGGTGTCCAGGGGTCTTTGTGACACACACGCTGTCTAATGGGGTTTGTGACACACACACTGTCCAATGGAGTTTGTGACACACACGCTGTCCAATGGGATTTGTTACACACACAATGTGCAATGGAGTTTGTGACACACACAAACTCCAACACGGTTTGTGACACACACCCTGTCCAGGGGCGTTTGTGACACACACGGTGTCCAGGGGTGTTTGTGACACATACCCTGTCCAATGGGGTTTGTGACACACACTCTGACCAGAAACGTTTGTGACACAAACAATGTCCAGGGGTGTTTGTGACACACACCCTGTCCAATGGGGTTTGTGACACACAAGCTGTCCAATGGGGTTGGGGACACACACTCTGTCCAGTGGCGTTTCTGTCACACACGCTGTCCAGGTGTGTTTGTGACACACAAGCTGTCCAATGATGTTTGTGACAGACACGCTGTCCAGGGGCGTTTGTGACACACACCCTGTCCAGGGGCGTTTGTGAAACACAAGCTGTCCAATGGGGTTTGTGAAACACACACTGTCCAATGGGGTTTTGTGACACAATCGCAGTCCGAGGGCGTTTGTGACACACACCGTGTCCAATGGTGTCTGCGACACACACACTCTCCATTGGTTTTTGTGATACACACACTGTCCAGGGAGAGTTGTGACACACACGCTGTCCAGGGGGGTTTGTGACACACACGCTGTCCAAGGGGGTTTTTGAAACACACACTGTCCAAGGCGGTTTGTGACATAAATGCTGTCTAATGGGGTTTCTGACACACACAGTTTGCAATGGAGTTTGTGAACACGCATTCTGTTCAGGGGTGTTTGTGACACACATCCTGTCCAATGGTGTTTATGACACACACGTTGCCAATGAGGTTTGTGACACAGGCAGTGTCCAATGGGCTTTGTGAGTCACACGTTGTTCAATGGGGTTTGTGACATGCACACTGTCCAATGGGGTATGTGACAAACCCCCTGTCCAGGGGCGTTTGTGACACACACACTTTCCAGGGGTGTTTGTGACACACGCTGTCCAATGTGGTTTGTGACACACACGCTCTCCAATGGGGTTTGTGACACACACACTCTCCAATGGGGTTTGTAACACACACGCTGTCCAGGGGGGGTTGTGACACATGCTGTCCAATGGGGTTTGTGACAGACACGCTGTCCAATGGGGTTTGTGACACACACAAACTCAAACACGGTTTGTGACATGCACCCTGTACAGGGGCATTTGTGACACACCTTGTCCAGAGGCGTTGGTGACTCACAGCCTCTCCAGGGGTGTTTGTGACCGAAAGGGTGTCCATGGGTGTTTGTGACATACAACCTGTCCAATAGGATTTGTGGAACACACACTGTCCAATGGAGTTTATGACATGCACGCTGTACAATGGCATTTGTGACACACACACTGTCCAATGGGGTTTCTGAAACACACCCTGTACAGAAACGTTTGTGACACAAACGGTGTCCAGGGGTGTTTGTGACACATACCCTGTCCAATGGGGTTTGTGACACACACGCTGTCCAACTGGGTTTGTGAAACACACCCTGTCCAGGGGCGTTTGTGACAAAAACGGTGTCCAGGGGTGTTTGTGACACACAACCTGTCCAATGGGGTTTGTGAAACACACACTGTCCAATGGGTTTTGAGACACACACGCTGTCCAATGGGGTTTGTGACAAACACCCTGTCCAGAAACGTTTGTGACGCAAACGGTGTCCAGGGTGTTTGTGACACACACCCTGTCTAATGGGGTTTGTGAGACACACGCTGTCCAATGGGCTTTCTGATACTAACAAAGTGCAATGGGGTTTGTGAGACGCACTCTGTCGAGGGGTGTTTGTGACACACACCCTGTCCAATGGGTTTTGTGACACACACACTCTCCAACGGGGTTTGCGACATACACACTCTGTCCAATGGGGTTTGTGACACACACTCTGACCAGAAACGTTTTTGGCACAAACGGTGTCCAGGGGTGTTTGTGACACATCACCTGTCCAATGGGGTTTGTGTCACACACACTGTCCAATGGGGTTTGTGACACACATACTATCGAATGGGGTTTGTGACACACACCCTGTCCAGGGGAGTTTCTGACACAAACTGTGTCCAGGGGTGTTTGTGACATACACGCTGTCTAATGAGGTTTGTGACACAGACACTCTCCAATGGGGTTTGCGACATACACACTCTGTCCAATGGGGCTGGTGACACACATGCTGTCCAGGGGCGTTTGTGACACAAAGGGTGTCCAGGGGTGTTTGTGACACACACAATGTCTAATGGGGTTTGTGACACACACACTGTCCAATGGGGTTTGTGACACACACCCAGTCCAGGGGCAGTTGTGACACAAAAGGTGTCCAGGCGTGTTTGTGACACACACCCTGTCCAATGGGGTTTGTGAAACACACGCTGTTGAATGGGGTTTGTGAGACACACGCTGTCCAGGTGCGTTTGTCACACAAAAGGTGTCGAGGTGTGTTTGTGACACACACCCTGTTCAATGGGGTTTGTCACACACACGCTGTCCAATGGGGTTTGTGACACACAGGCTGTCCAGGGGCATTTGTGACACACACCCTGTCCAGCGGCGATTCTGACACAAACGGTGTCCAGGGTTGTTTGTGACACACAACCTGTCCAATGGGGTTTGTGTCAAACACACTGTCCAATGGGGTTTGTGACACACACGCTGTGCAATGGGGTTTGTGACACACACAATATCCAATGAGGTTTGTCACATACACGCTCTCCAATGGGGTTTGTGACACACACACTGTTCAGGGGAGTTTGTGACACACAGTGTCCAATGGGGTTCGTGACACACACGCTGTCCAATGGGGTTTGTGACACAAACACTGTCCAGGGATATTTTGGACACACACAGTTTCCAGGGGGGCTTGTGACACACTCTGTCCAATGGAGTTTGTGACACATACACTCTCCAATGGAGTTTGTGACACATACGCTGTCCAGGGGCGTTTCTAACACAAACGGCATCCACGGTTCTTTGTTACACACACCCTGTGCAATGGGGTTTGTGAAACAACGGTTGTCCAATGGGTTTGTGACACACACACTGTCCATTGGTTTTTCTGATAGACACGCTGTACAGGGGCGTTTGTGACACACACATTGTCCAATGGGCTTTGTGAGACACATAAAGTGCAATGGGGTTTGTGACACACACTCTGTTCAGGGGTGTTTGTGATACACACCCTGTGCAGGGGCGTTTGGGACAAACACGCTGCCAGGGGTGTTTCTGAGACACACGCTGTCCTATGGGGTATCTCACACACACGCTGTCTAATGGGATTTGTGACACACACACTCTACAATGGGGTTTTGTGACACACTAACAGTCCAGGGGTGTTTGTGACATAAAAGATGTCCAGGGCTGTTTGTTACACACACCCTGTCCAATGGGGTTTGTGACACACACTCTGTCCAGCGGCGTTTGTGACACACACGCTGTCCAGGTGTGTTTGTGACACACACCCTGTCCAATGAGTCTGTGATACACACACTGTCCAGTGGTTTTTGTGATACACACAATGTCCAGGGAGAGTTGTGACACACATGATGTCCAGGGGGGTTTGTGACACACACGCTGTCTAATGGGGTTTGTGACAGACATACTCTCCAATATGTTTTGTGACACACAGTCAGTCCAGGGATGTTTCTGACACACACAGTTTCCGTGGGGGGTTGTGACACAAGCTGTCCAGGGGTGCTTGTGACACATACGCTGTCCAATGGGGTTTGTGTCACACACACTGTCCAATGGGGTTTGTGACACACACACTGTCCAATGGGGTTTGTGACACACAGGCTGTCCAGGGGCGTTTGTGACATACACACTGTCCAATGAGGTTTGTGACACACAGACTGTCCAGGGGCGTTTGTGACATAAACGGTGTCCAGGGGTCTTTGTGACACACACGCTGTCTAATGGGGTTTGTGACACACACACTCTCCAATGGGGTTTGTGACACACACCCAGTCCAGGGGCGTTTGTGACACAAAAGGTGTCCAGGTGTGTTTGTGACACACACCCTGTCCATTGGGGTTTGTGACACACACGCTGTCCAATGGGGTTTGTGACACACAGGCTGTCCAGGGGCATTTGTGACACACACCCTGTCCAGGGACGTTTGTGACACAAACGGTGTCCAGGGTTGTTTGTGACACACAACCTGTCCAATGGGGTTTGTGTCAAACACACTGTCCAATGGGGTTTGTGACACACAGGCTGTCCACTGGGGTTTGTGACACACACTGTCCAATGGGGTTCGTGACACACACACTGTCTAATGGGGTTTGTGACACACACACTCGACAATGGGTTTTTATGACACACTAACAGTCCAGGGGCGTTTGTGACATAAAAGATGTCCAGGGGTGTTTGTGACACACACCTTGTCCAATGGGGTCTGTGAGACACACACTGTCCATTGGTTTTTGTGATACACACACTGTCCAGGGAGAGTTGTGACACACACGATGTCCATGGGGGGTTTGTGACACACACGCTGTCCAGGGGCGTTTGCGACACACCCTGTTCTGGGGCGTTTGTGACAAACACCCTGTCCAATGGGGTTTGTGACACAAAACCTCTCCAATGGGGATTGTGAAACACACACTGTCCAATGGGTTTTGTGACACACACGCTGTCCAATGAGGTTTGTGACACACACCCTGACCAGAAACGTTTTTGACACAAACAGTGTCCAGGGGTGTTTGTGACACACACCCTGTCCAGTGGGGTTTGTGACACACAAGCTGTCCAATGGGGTTTGTGACACACACTCTGTCCAGCGGCGTTTGTGACACACACGCTGTCCAGGTGTGTTTGTGACACACACTCAGTCCAATGAGGTTTGTGACAGACACGCTATCCAATGGGGTTTGTGACAGACACGCTGTTCAGGGGCGTTTGTGACACACACCCTGTCCAGGGGCGTTTGTGACACAAGCGGTGTCCAAGGGTGTTTGTGACTCAAAAGCTGTCCAATGGGGTTTGTGACACACACACTGTCCAATAGGGTATGTTACACACACCCTGTCCAGGGGCGTTTGTGACACAAACGGTGTCCAGGCGTGTTTGTGACACACAAACTGTCCATTGGTTTTTGTGATACAGACACTGTCCAGGGAGAGTTGTGACACACACGCTGTCCAGGGGGGTTTGTGACACACACGCTGTCCAAGGGGGTTTTTGAAACACACACTGTCCAAGCGGATTTGTGACATAAATGCTGTCTAATGGGGTTTCTGACACACACAATTTGCAATGGGATTTGTGAACACGCATTCTGTTAAGACGTGTTTGTGACACACACCCTGTCCAATGGTGTTTATGACACACACGTTGCCAATGAGGTTTGTGACACAGGCAGTGTCCAATGGGCTTTGTGAGTCACACGTTGTTCAATGGGATTTGTGACATGCACACTGTCCAATGGGGTATGTGACAAACCCCCTGTCCAGGGGCGTTTGTGACACACACACTGTCCAGGGGTGTTTGTGACACACGTTGTCCAATGGGGTTTGCGACACACACGCTCTCCAATGGGGTTTGTGACACACACACTCTCCAATGGGGTTTGTGACACACACGCTGTCCAGGGGGGGTTGTGACACACACGCTCTCCAATGGGGTTTGTGACACACACACTGTCCAGGGGGGTTTGTGACACACACTGTCCAATGGGGTTTGTGACACATACACTCTCCAATGGGTTTTGTGACACACACCCTATCTAGGGGCGTTTGTGACATACACGTTGTCCAGGGGTGTTTGTGACACACACAGTTTCCAGGGGAGGTTGTGACACACTCTGTCCAATGAGGTTTGTGACACAGACACTTTCCAATGGAGTTTGTGACAGACACGCTGTCCAGGGGTGTTTCTAACACAAACGGCTTCCAGGGGTCTTTGTTACACACACCCTGTGCAATGGGGTTTGTGAAACAACGGCTTTTCAAAGGGTTTGTGACACACACGCTGTCCAATGGCGTTTGTACGAAACACGGTGTTCAATGGGGTTTGTGACACACACACTGTTTAGGGGGGTTTGTGTCACACAAACTGTCCAATGGGGTTTGTGACACACAGACTATCCAATGGGGTTTGTGACACACACGCTGTCCAGGGGCGTTTGTGACACAAACTGTGTCCAGGGGTGTTTGTGACATACACGCTGTCTAATGGGGTTTGTGACACACACACTCTCCAATGGGGTTTGCGACATACACACTCTGTCCAATGGAGTTTGTGACACACACGCTGTCCAATGGCGTTTGTACGAAACACGGCGTTCAATGGGGTTTGTGACACACACACTGTTTAGGGGGGTTTGTGTCACACAAACTGTCCAATGGGGTTTGTGACACACAGACTATCCAATGGGGTTTGTGACACACACCCTGTCCAGGGGCGTTTGTGACACAAGCGGTGTCCAAGGGTGTTTGTGACTCAAAAGCTGTCCAATGGGGTTTGTGACACACACACTCTCCAATGGGGTATGTTGCACACACCCTGTCCAGGGGCGTTTGTGACACAAACAGTGTCCAGGCGTGTTTGTGACACACACCCTGTCCAACGGGGTCTGTGACACACACTCTGTCCAGCGGCGTTTCTGACACACACGCTGTACAGGTGTTTTTGTGACACATACCCTGTCCAATGGGGTTTGTGACAGACACGCTGTCCAGGGGCGTTTGTGACACACACCCTGTCCAGGGGCGTTTGTGACACAAACGGTGTCCAAGGGTGTTTGTGAAACACAAGCTGTCCAATGGGGTTTGTGAAACACACACTGTCCAATGGGGTTTTGTGACACAATCGCAGTCCGGGGGCGTTTGTGACACACACCGTGTCCAATGGTGTCTGCGACACACACACTGTCCATTGGTTTTTGTGATACACACACTGTCCAATGGAGTTTATGACATGCACGCTGTGCAATGGCATTTGTGACACACACACTGTCCAATGGGTTTTCTGAAACACATCCTGTACAGAAACGTTTGTGACACAAACGGTGTCCAGGGGTGTTTGTGACACATATTCTGTCCAATGGGGTTTGTGACACACACGCTGTCCAATTGGGTTTGTGAAATACACCCTGTCCAGAGGTGTTTGTGACAAAAACGGTGTCCAGGGGTGTTTGTGACACACAACCTGTCCAATAGGGTTTGTGAAACACACACTGTCCAATGAGTTTTGAGACACACATGCTGTCCAATGGGGTTTGTGACACACACACTGTCCAATGGGGTTTGTGACAAACACCCTGTCCAGAAACGTTTGTGACGCAAACGGTGTCCAGGGTGTTTGTGACACACATCCTGTCTAATGGGGTTTGTGAGACACACGCTGTCCAATGGGCTTTCTGATACTAACAAAGTGCAATGGGGTTTGTGAGACGCACTCTGTCCAGGGGTGTTTGTGATATACATACTTTACAGGGTTGTTTGTGACACACATACTGTCCAGGGGTGTTTGTGACACACACCCTGTCCAATGGGGTTTGTGACACACACACTCTCCAATGGGGTTTGCGACATACACACTCTGTCCAATGGGGTTTGTGACACACACTCTGACCAGAAACGTTTTTGACACAAACGGTGTCCAGGGGTGTTTGTGACGCACACCCTGTCCAATGGGGTTTGTGACACACAAGCTGTCCAATGGGGTTGGTGACACACACTCTGTCCAGCGGCGTTTCTGACACACACGCTGTCCAGGTGTGTTTGTGACACACACCCAGTCCAATGGGGTTTGTGACAGACACGCTGTCCAATGTGGTTTGTGACAGACACGCTGTCAAGGGGCGTTTGTGACACACACCCTGTCCAGGGGCGTTTGTGACACAAACGGTGTCCAAGGGTGTTTGTAACTCAAAAGCTGTCCAATGGGGTTTGTGACACACACACTGTCCAATAGGGTATATTGCACACACCGTGTCCAGGGGCGTTTGTGACACAAACGGTGTCCAGGCGTGTTTGTGACACACACACTGTCCATTGGTTTTTGTGATACAGACACTGTCCAGGGAGAGTTGTGACACACACGCTGTCCAGGGAGGTTTGTGACACACACGCTGTCCAAGGGGGTTTTTGAAACACACACTGTCCAACCGGGTTTGTGACATAAATGCTGTCTAATGGGGTTTCTGACACACACAATTTGCAATTGGATTTGTGAACACGCATTCTGTTCAGGGGTGTTTGTGACACACACCCTGTCCAATGGTGTTTATGACACACACGTTGCCAATGAGGTTTGTGACACAGGCAGTGTCCAATGGGCTTTGTGAGTCACACGTTGTTCAATGGGGTTTGTGACATGCACACTGTCCAATGGGGTATGTGACAAACACCCTGTCCAGGGGCGTTTGTGACACACACACTGTCCAGGGGTGTTTGTGACACACGTTGTCCAATGGGGTTTGTGACACACACACTCTCCAATGGGGTTTGTGACACAGACACTCTCCAATGGGGTTTGTGACACACACGCTGTCCAGGAGGGGTTGTGACACACACGCTCTCCAATGGGGTTTGTGACACACACACTGTCCAGGGGGGTTTGTGACACACACTGTCCAATGGGGTTTGTGACACATACACTCTGCAATGGGTTTTGTGACACACACCCTATCTAGGGGCGTTTGTGACATACACGTTGTCCAGGGGTGTTTGTGACACACACAGTTTCCAGGGGAGGTTGTGACACACTCTGTCCAATGAGTTTTGTGACACAGACACTTTCCAATGGAGTTTGTGACAGACACGCTGTCCAGGGGTGTTTCTAACACAAACGGCTTCCAGGGGTCTTTGTTACACACACCCTGTGCAATGGGGTTTGTGAAACAACGACTGTCCAATGGGTTTGTGACACACACTCTGTCCAATGGCGTTTGTACGAAACACGGTGTTCAATGGGGTTTGTGACACACACACTGTTTAGGGGGGTTTGTGTCACACAAACTGTCCAATGGGGTTTGTGACACACAGACTATCCAATGGGGTTTGTGACACACACGCTGTCCAGGGGCGTTTGTGACACAAACTGTGTCCAGGGGTGTTTGTGACATACACGCTGTCTAATGGGGTTTGTGACACACACACTCTCCAATGGGGTTTGCGACATACACACTCTGTCCAATGGGGTTGGTGACACACATGCTGTCCAGGGGCGTTTGTGACACAAAGGGTGTCCAGGGGTGTTTGTGACACACACAATATCTAATGGGGTTTGTGACACACACACTGTCCAATGGGGTTTGTGACACACACCCAGTCCAGGGGCAGTTGTGACACAAAAGGTGTCCAGGCGTGTTTGTAACACACACCCTGTCCAATGGGGTTTGTGAAACACACGCTGTTGAATGGGGTTTGTGAGACACACGCTGTCCAGGGGCGTTTGTAACACAGACCCTGTCCAGGGGCGTTTGTCACACAAAAGGTGTCGAGGTGTGTTTGTGACACACACCCTGTCCAATGGGGTTTGTGACACACACACTCTCCAATGGGGTTTGCGACATACACACTCTGTCCAATGGGGTTTGTGACACACACTCTGACCAGAAACGTTTTTGACACAAACGGTGTCCAGGGGTGTTTGTGACGCACACCCTGTCCAATGGGGTTTGTGACACACAAGCTGTCCAATGGGGTTGGTGACACACACTCTGTCCAGCGGCGTTTCTGACACACACGCTGTCCAGGTGTGTTTGTGACACACACCCAGTCCAATGGGGTTTGTGACAGACACGCTGTCCAATGTGGTTTGTGACAGACACGCTGTCAAGGGGCGTTTGTGACACACACCCTGTCCAGGGGCGTTTGTGACACAAACGGTGTCCAAGGGTGTTTGTGACTCAAAAGCTGTCCAATGGGGTTTGTGACACACACACTGTCCAATAGGGTATATTGCACACACCGTGTCCAGGGGCGTTTGTGACACAAACGGTGTCCAGGCGTGTTTGTGACACACACACTGTCCATTGGTTTTTGTGATACAGACACTGTCCAGGGAGAGTTGTGACACACACGCTGTCCAGGGAGGTTTGTGACACACACGCTGTCCAAGGGGGTTTTTGAAACACACACTGTCCAACCGGGTTTGTGACATAAATGCTGTCTAATGGGGTTTCTGACACACACAATTTGCAATTGGATTTGTGAACACGCATTCTGTTCAGGGGTGTTTGTGACACACACCCTGTCCAATGGTGTTTATGACACACACGTTGCCAATGAGGTTTGTGACACAGGCAGTGTCCAATGGGCTTTGTGAGTCACACGTTGTTCAATGGGGTTTGTGACATGCACACTGTCCAATGGGGTATGTGACAAACACCCTGTCCAGGGGCGTTTGTGACACACACACTGTCCAGGGGTGTTTGTGACACACGTTGTCCAATGGGGTTTGTGACACACACACTCTCCAATGGGGTTTGTGACACAGACACTCTCCAATGGGGTTTGTGACACACACGCTGTCCAGGAGGGGTTGTGACACACACGCTCTCCAATGGGGTTTGTGACACACACACTGTCCAGGGGGGTTTGTGACACACACTGTCCAATGGGGTTTGTGACACATACACTCTGCAATGGGTTTTGTGACACACACCCTATCTAGGGGCGTTTGTGACATACACGTTGTCCAGGGGTGTTTGTGACACACACAGTTTCCAGGGGAGGTTGTGACACACTCTGTCCAATGAGTTTTGTGACACAGACACTTTCCAATGGAGTTTGTGACAGACACGCTGTCCAGGGGTGTTTCTAACACAAACGGCTTCCAGGGGTCTTTGTTACACACACCCTGTGCAATGGGGTTTGTGAAACAACGACTGTCCAATGGGTTTGTGACACACACTCTGTCCAATGGCGTTTGTACGAAACACGGTGTTCAATGGGGTTTGTGACACACACACTGTTTAGGGGGGTTTGTGTCACACAAACTGTCCAATGGGGTTTGTGACACACAGACTATCCAATGGGGTTTGTGACACACACGCTGTCCAGGGGCGTTTGTGACACAAACTGTGTCCAGGGGTGTTTGTGACATACACGCTGTCTAATGGGGTTTGTGACACACACACTCTCCAATGGGGTTTGCGACATACACACTCTGTCCAATGGGGTTGGTGACACACATGCTGTCCAGGGGCGTTTGTGACACAAAGGGTGTCCAGGGGTGTTTGTGACACACACAATATCTAATGGGGTTTGTGACACACACACTGTCCAATGGGGTTTGTGACACACACCCAGTCCAGGGGCAGTTGTGACACAAAAGGTGTCCAGGCGTGTTTGTAACACACACCCTGTCCAATGGGGTTTGTGAAACACACGCTGTTGAATGGGGTTTGTGAGACACACGCTGTCCAGGGGCGTTTGTAACACAGACCCTGTCCAGGGGCGTTTGTCACACAAAAGGTGTCGAGGTGTGTTTGTGACACACACCCTGTCCAATGGGGTTTGTGACACACAGGCTGTCCAGGGGCATTTGTGACACACACCCTGTCCAGGGGCGTTTCTAACACAAACGGAGTCCAGGGTTGTTTGTGACACACAACCTGTCCAATGGGGTTTGTGTCAAACACACTGTCCAATGGGGTTTGTGACACACACGCTGTGCAATGGGGTTTGTGACACACACAATATCCAATGAGGTTTGTGACATACATGCTCTCCAATGGGGTTTGTGACACACACACTGTTCAGGGGGGTTTGTGACACACACGCTCACCAATGGGGTTCTTGACACACATGCTGTCCAATGGGGTTTGTGACACACACGCTGTCCAGGGATATTTTGGACACACACAGTTTCCAGGGGGGCTTGTGACACATGCTGTGCAATGGGGTTTGTGACACACACGCTGTCCAATGGGGTTTGTTAGACATACATTCTCCAATGGAGTTTGTGACACACACGCTGTCCAGGGGCGTTTCTAACAAAAACGGCGTCCAGGGGTCTTTGTTACACACACCCTGTGCAATGAGGTTTTTGAAACAACGGCTGTCCAATGGGTTTGTGACACACACACTGTCCATTGGTTTTTCTGATACACACGCTGTCCAGGGGTGTTTGTGACACACACACTGTCCAATGAGGTTTGTGAGACACACAAAGTGCAATGGGGTTTGTGACACACACACTGTCCAATGGGGTTTGTGACACACAGGCTATTCAGGGGCGTTTGTGACATACACACTCTCCAATGGGGTTTGTGACACACATACCGTCCAGGGGCGTTTGTGACACAAAAGGTGTCCAGGGGTGTTTGTGACACACACGCTGTCCAATGGGGTTTGTGACACACAGGCTGTTCAGGGGCATTTGTGACACACACCCTGTCCAGGGGCTTTTCTGACACAAACGGTGTCCAGGGTTGTTTGTGACACACAACCTGTCCAATGGGGTTTGTGTCAAACACACTGTCCAATGGGGTTTGTGACACACACACTGTTCAGGGGTGTTTGTGACACACACTGTCCATTGGGGTTCGTGACACACACACTGTCTAATGGGGTTTGTGACACACACACTCTACAATGGGGTTTTGTGACACACTAACAGTCCAGGGGCGTTTGTGACATAAAAGATGTCCAGGGGTGTTTGTGACACACACCGTGTCCAATGGGGTCTGTGAGACACACACTGTCCATTGGTTTTTGTGATACACACACTGTCCAGGGAGAGTTGTGACACAAACGATGTCAATGCGGGGTTTGTGACACACACGCTGTCCATGGGCGTTTGTGACACACACCCTGTTCAGGGGCGTTTGTGACAAACAACCTGTCCAATGGGGTTTGTGACACAAAACCTGTCCAACGGGGATTGTGAAACACACACTGTCCAATGGGGTTTGTGACACACACGCTGTCCAATGAGGTTTGTGACACACACCCTGTCCAGAAACGTTTGTGACGCAAACGGTGTCCAGGGGTGTTTGTGACACACACCCTGTCTAATGGGGTTTGTGAGACACACGCTGTCCAATGGGCTTTCTGATACTAACAAAGTGCAATGGGGTTTGTGAGACGCACTCTGTCCAGGGGTGTTTGTGATACACATACTTTACAGGGGCATTTCTGACACACACACTGTCCAGGGGTGTTTGTGACACACACCCTGTCCAATGGGGTTTGTGACACACACACTCTCCAATGGGGTTTGCGACATACACACTCTGTCCAATGGGGTTTGTGACACACACCCTGACCAGAAACGTTTTTTACACAAACGGTGTCCAGGGGTGTTTGTGACACACACCTTGTCCAATGGGGTTTGTGACACACTAGCTGTCCAATGTGGTTGGTGACACACACACTGTCCAGCGACGTTTCTGACGCACACGCTGTCCAGGTGTGTTTGTGACACACACCCAGTCCAATGGGGTTTGTGACAGACACGCTGTCCAATGGGGTTTGTGACAGACACGCCGTCCAGGGGCGTTTGTGACACACTCCGTGTCCAGGGGCGTTTGTGACACAAACGGTGTCCAAGGGTGTTTGTGAAACACAAGCTGTCCAATGGGGTTTGTGAAACACACACTATCCAATGGGGTTTTGTGACACAATCGCAGTCCAGGGGTGTTTGTGACACACACCGTGTCCAATGGTGTCTGCGACACACACACTGTCCATTGGTTTTTGTGATACACACACTGTCCAGGGAGAGTTGTGACACACACGCTGTCCAGGGAGAGTTGTGACACACACGCTGTCCAGGGGGGTTTGTGACACACACGCTGTGCAATGGGGTTTGTGAAACACACACTCTCCAATAGGGTTTGTGACACACAGTCAGTCAAGGGGTGTTTGTGACACACACAGTTTCCATGGGGGTTTGTGACACAACTTTCCAGTTGTGTTTGTGACACACACGTTGTCCGAAGTGAGTTTGTGACACACACGCTGTCCAATGGGGTTTGTGACACACAGGCTGTCCAATCGGGTTTGTGACACACACACTGTCCAATGGGGTTTGTGACATAGATGCTGTCCAATGGGGTTTGTGACACACACACTTTCCAATGGAGTTTGTGACACACACGCTGTTCAGTGGCATTTGTGACACAAACGGCTTCCAGGGGTGTTTGTGACACACACCCTGTCCAATGGGGTTTGTGACACACACGCTGTCCAATGTAGTTTGTGACACACAAAATCTCCAATGTGGTTTGTGACACACACAATGTCCAGGGGGGTTTGTGACACACGCTGTCCAAGGAGGTTTGTGACACACACACTCTCCAATGGGGTTTGCGACATACACACTCTGTCCAATGGGGTTGGTGACACACACGCTGTCCAGGGGCGTTTGTGACACAAAGGGTGTCCAGGGGTTTTTGTGACACACACGATGTCTAATGGGGCTTGTGACACACAGGCTGTCCAATGGGTTTGTGACACACACCCAGTCCAGGGGCAGTTGTTACACAAAAGGTGTCGAGGTGTGTTTGTGACACACACCCTGTCCAATGGGGTTTGTGACACACACGCTGTCCAATGGGGTTTGTGACACACACGCTGTCCAAGGGCGTTTCTGACACAAACGGTGTCCAGGGTTGTTTGTGACACACACTCTGTCCAATGGGGTTTGTGACAAACACGCTGTCCAATGGGGTTTGTGACACACACGCTGTCCAATGGCGTTTCTGACACAAACGGTGTCCAGGGTTGTTTGTGACACACCACCTGTCCAATGGGGTTCGTGACACACACGCTGTCCAATGGGGTTTGTGACACACACACTGTCCAGGGGCGTTTGTGACACAAACGGTGTCCAGGGTTGTTTGTGACATACACACTGTCTAATGGGGTTTGTGACACACACACTCTACAGTGGGGTTTGTGACACACGCTCAGTCCAGGGGCGTTTGTGACACAAACGATGTCCATGAGTGTTTGTGACACACAGAGACCAATGGGGTTTATGACACACACGCTGTCCAGGGATATTTTGGACACACACAGTTTCCAGGGGGGCTTGTGACACATGCTGTCCAATGGGGTTTGTGACAGACACGCTGTCCAATGGGGTTTGTGACACATACACTTTCCAATGGAGTTTGTGACACACACGCTATCCAGGGGCCTTTCTAACACAAACGGCGTCTAGGGGTCTTTGTTATACACACCCTGTGCAATGGGGTTTGTTAAACAACGGCTGTCCAATGGGTTTTTGTCACACACGGTGTCCAATGGCATTTGTACCAAACACGCTGTCCAATGGGGTTTGTGACAGACACGCTGTCCAGGGGTGTTTCTGACACAAAAAGTGTCCAGGGGTGTTTGTGACACACCACCTGTCCAATGGGGTTTGTGACACACAGGCTGTCCACTGGGGTTTTGACACACACCCTGTCCAATGGGGTCTGTGACACACACACTGTCCATTGGTTTTTCTGATACACACACTGTCCAGGGGGTTTTGTGACACACACAATGTCCAATGGACTTTGTGAGACACACAAAGTGCAATGGGGTTTGTGACACACACTCTGTTCAGGGGTGTTTGTGATATACACTCTGTGCAGGGGCGTTTGTGACACACACACTGCCAGGGGTGTTTCTGACACACACGCTGTCCTATGGGGTTTCTGACACACACACTGTGCAATGGGGTTTGTGACACACGCGCTGTGCAGGGGCGTTTGTGACAAAAACGGTGTCCAGGGGTGTTTGTGACACACACGCTGTCTAATGGGGTTTGTGACACACACACTTTATAATGGGGTTTTGTGACACACTAACAGTCTAGGGGCTTTTGTGACAAAAAAGATGTCCAGGGGTGTTTGTGACACACACCCTGTCCAATGGGGTCTGTGACACACACACTGTCCACTGGTTTTTGTGATACACACACTGTCCAGGGAGAGCTGTGACACACACGATGTCCAGGGGGGGTTGTCACACACACGCTCTCCAATGGGGTTTGTGACACACACACTCTCCAATAGGGTTTGTGACACACAGTCAGTCCAGGGGTGTTTGTCACACACACAGTTTCCTTTAGGAGTTGTGACACAAGCTGTCCAGCGGTGCTTGGGACATATAGGCTGTCCAATGGGGTTTGTGACACACACACTGTCCAATGGGGTTTGTGACACAAAAGCTGTCCAGAGGTGTTTGTGACACAAACACTGTCCAAGGGGGATTGTGACACACACGCTGTCTCATGGGGTTTGTGACATACACAATGTCCAGTGGGGTTTGTAACATGCACGCTGTCCAGTGGGGTTTTTGTCACACATGCTGTACAATGGGGTTTGTGACACACACCCTGTCCAGGGGCATTTGTGACACACACGGTGTCCAGGGGTGTTTCTGACAGACACCTTGTGCAATGGGGTTTGTGACACACACAGTGTCCAATGGGGTTTGTGACACAAACCCTGTCCAGGGGTGTTTGTTACACACACAGTTTCCACGGGGGGTTGTGACACACACGCTGTCCAATAGGGTTTGTGACACACACAGTGTTCAATGGGGTTTATGACACACACACTGTCCAAAGGGGTTTGTGACACACGAACTGTCCAATGGGGTTTGTGACACAAAAGCTGTCCAGAGGTGTTTGTGACACAAACACTGTCCAAGGGGGATTGTGACACACACGCTGTCCCATGGGGTTTGTGACACACACAATGTCCAATGGGCTTTGTGACACACACAGACGGTTTAGGGGGGGTTGTGATACACATGTAGTCCAATGGGGTTTGTGACACACACACTTTCCAATGGGGTTTTTGACACACACCCTCTCCAGGGGCGTTTTGACAAAACAGTGTCCAGGGGTGTTTGTGACACACACAATTTCCAGGGGGTTTGTGACACATGATGTCTAATGGTGTTTGTGACACATACCCTGTCCAATGGGGTCTGTGAGACACACACTGTCCATTGGTTTTTGTGATACACACACTGTCCAGGGAGAGTTGTGACACACACGATGTCCATGGGGGGTTTGTGACACACATGCTGTCCAGGGGCGTTTGTGACACAAAGGGTGTCCAGGGGTGTTTGTGACACAAAGGGTGTCCAGGGGTGTTTGTGACACACACAATGTCTAATGGGGTTTGTGACACACACACTGTCCAATGGGGTTTGTGACACACACCCAGTCCAGGGACAGTTGTGACACAAAGGGTGTCCAGGGGTGTTTGTGACACACACCCTGTCCAATGGGGTTTGTGACACACGCGCTGTCCAATGGGATTTGTGAGACACACGCTGTCCAGGGGCGTTTGTGACACACACCCTGACCAGAAACGTTTTTGATACAAAAAGTGTCGAGGTGTGTTTGTGACACACACCCTGTCCAATGGGGTTTCTGACACACACCCTGTCCAATGGGGTTTGTGACACACAGGCTGTCCAGGGGCATTTGTGACACACACACTGTCGAGGTGTGTTTGTGACACACACTCTTTCCAATGGGGTTTGTGACACACACGCTGTCCAATGGGGTTTGTGACACACACGTTGTCCAGGGGGGTTTGTGACACACACCCTGTCCAATGGGGTTTGTGACACACACACTGTCCAATGGGGTTTCTGAGACAAAAGCTGTCCAGAGGTGTTTGTGACACAAACACTGTCCAAGGGGGATTGTGACACACACGCTGTCTCATGGGGTTTGTGACATACACAATGTCCAATGGGGTTTGTAACATGCACGCTGTCCAGTGGGGTTTTTGTCACACATGCTGTACAATGCGTTTGTGACACACACCCTGTCCAGGGGCATTTGTGACACACACGGTGTCTAGGGGTGTTTCTGACAGACACCTTGTGCAATGGGGTTTGTGACACACACAGTGTCCCATGGGGTTTGTGACACAAACCCTGTCCAGGGGTGTTTGTTACACACACAGTTTCCACGGGGGGTTGTGACACACACGCTGTCCAATGGGCTTTCTTACACACACGCTGTCCAATAGGGTTTGTGACACACACAGTGTTCAATGGGGTTTATGACACACACACTGTCCAAAGGGGTTTGTGACACACGAAATGTCCAATGGGGTTTCTGACACAAAAGCTGTCCAGAGGTGTTTGTGACACAAACACTGTCCAAGGGGGATTGTGACACACACGCTGTCCCATGGGGTTTGTGACACACACAATGTCCAATGGGCTTTGTGACACACACAGACGGTTTAGGGGGGGTTGTGATACACATGTAGTCCAATGGGGTTTGTGACACACACACTTTCCAATGGGGTTTTTGACACACATCCTCTCCAGGGGCGTTTTGACAAAACAGTGTCCAGGGGTGTTTGTGACACACACAATTTCCAGGGAGGTTGTGACACATGATGTCTAATGGTGTTTGTGACACACACCCTGTCCAATGGGGTCTGTGAGACACACACTGTCCATTGGTTTTTGTGATACACACACTGTCCAGGGAGAGTTGTGACACACACGATGTCCATGGGGGGTTTGTGACACACATGCTCTCTAGGAGTGTTTGTGACACACACCCTGTTCAGGGGCGTTTGTGACACACACACTGTCCAATGGGGTTTGTGACACAAAACCTGTCCAATGGGGATTGTGAAACACACACTGTCCAATGGGGTTTGTGACACACACGCTGACCAATGAGGTTTGAGACACACACCCTGACCAGAAACGTTTTTGACACAAACGGTGTCCAGGGGTGTTTGTGACACACACCCTCTCCAGTGGGGTTTGTGACACACAAGCTGTCCAATGGGGTTTGTGACACACACTCTGTCCAGCGACGTTTGTGACACACACCCTGACCAGAAACGTTTTTGACACAAAAAGTGTCGAGGTGTGTTTGTGACACACACCCTGTCCAATGGGGTTTCTGACACACACCCTGTCCAATGGGGTTTGTGACACACAGGCTGTCCAGGGGCATTTGTGACACACACACTGTCCAGGAGTGTTTATGACACACACTCTTTCCAATGGGGTTTGTGACACACACGCTGTCCAGGGGAGGTTGTGACACACACGCTGTCCAATGGGGTTTGTGACACACACTCTGTCCAATGGGGTTTGTGAGAGACACAGTCTCCAATGGGGTTTGTGACACACACCCTGTCTAAGGGTTTTTGTGACACACACACTGTCCACGGGAGTTTGTGACACACACGCTGTCCAGGGGGGTTTGTGACACACACGCTGTCCAGGGGGGTTTGTGACACACGCTGTCCAGGGATATTTTGGACACACACAGTTTCCAGGGGGGCTTGTGACACATGCTGTCCAATGGGGTTTGTGACACACACCCTGTCCAGGGGCGTTTGTGACACAAACGTTGTCCAAGGGTGTTTGTGACTCAAAAGCTGTCCAATGGGGTTTGTGACACACACACTGTCCAATGGGGTATGTTGCACACACCCTGTCCAGGGGCGTTTGTGACACAAACGGTGTCCAGGCGTGTTTGTGACACACAACCTGTCCAATGGGTTTTGTGAAACACACACTGTCTAATGAGGTTTGTCACACACATGCTGTCCAATGGGGTTTTTGACACACAGGCTGTCCAGGGGCATTTGTGACACACACCCTGTCCAGGGGCATTTCTGACACAAACGGTGTTCAGGGTTGTTTGTGACACACAACCTGTCCAATGGGGTTTGTGTCAAACACACTGTCCAATGGGGTTTGTGACACACAGGCTGTCCACTGGGGTTTGTGACACACACTGTCCAAAGGGGTTCGTGATACACACACTGTCTAATGGGGTTTGTGACACACACACTCGACAATGGGGTTTTGTGACACACTAACAGTCCAGGGGCGTTTGTGACATAAAAGATGTCCAGGGCTGTTTGTGACACACACCCTGTCCAATGGGGTCTGTGAGACACACACTGTCCATTGGTTATTGTGATACACACACTGTCCAGGGAGAGTTGTGACACACACGCTGTCCAGGGGCGTTTGTGACACACCCTGTTCTGGAGCGTTTGTGACAAACACCCTGTCCAATGGGGTTTGTGACACACAGGCTGTCCAGGGGCATTTGTGACACACACCCTGTCCAGGGGCGTTTCTGACACAAACGGTGTCCAGGGTTGTTTGTGACACACAACCTGTCCAATGGGGTTTGTGTCAAACACACTGTCCAATGGGGTTTGTGACACACACACTCTACAATGGGGTTTTGTGACACACTAACAGTCCAGGGGCGTTTGTGACATAAAAGATGTCCAGGGCTGTTTGTGACACACACCCTGTCCAATGGGGTCTGTGAGACACACACTGTCCATTGGTTTTTGTGATACACACACTGTCCAGGGAGAGTTGTGACACACACGACGTCCATGGGGGGGTTTGTGACACACACGCTGTCCAGAGGCGTTTGCAATACACACCCTGTTCAGGGGCGTTTGTGACAAACACCCTGTCCAATGGGGTTTGTGACACAAAACCTGTCCAATGGGGATTGTGAAACACACACTGTCCAATGGGGTTTGTGACACACATGCTGTCCAATGAGGTTTGTGACACACACCCTGACCAGAAAAGTTTTTGACACAAACGGTGTCCAGGGGTGTTTGTGACACACACCATTTCCAGTGAGGTTTGTGACACACAAGCTGTCCAATGGGGTTTGTGACACACACTCTGTCCAGCGGCGTTTGTGACACACACGCTGTCCAGGTGTGTTTGTGACACACACCCAGTCCAATGGGGTTTGTGACAGACACGATGTCCAATGGGGTTTGTGACACACAGGCTGTCCAGGGGCGTTTGTGACACACACCCTGTCCAAGGGCCTTTGTGACACAAACGCTGTCCAAGGGTGTTTGTGACTCAAAAGCTGTCCAATGGGGTTTGTGACACACACACTGTCCAATGCGGTATGTTGCACACACCGTGTCCAGGGGCGTTTGTGACACAAACGGTGTCCAGGCGTGTTTGTGACACACAACCTGTCCAATGGGGTTTGTGAAACACACGCTGTCCAATGGGGTTTGTGACACACAGGCTGTCCAGGGGCATTTGTGACACACACCCTGTCCAGGGGCGTTTCTGACACAAACGGTGTCCAGGGTTGTTTGTGACACACACACTGTCCAGGGGGGTTTGTGTCAAACACACTGTCCAATGGGGTTTGTGACACACAGGCTGTCCACTGGGGATTGTGACACACACTGTCCAATGGGGTTCGTGACACACACACTGTCTAATGGGGTTTGTGACACGCACACTCTACAATGGGGTTTTGTGACACACTAACAGTCCAGGGGCGTTTGTGACATAAAAGGTGCCCAGGTATGTTTGTGACACACACCCTGTCCAATGGAGATTGTGACACACACGCTGTCCAATGGGGTTTGTGACACACAGGCTGTCCAGGGGCATTTGTGACACACACCCTGTCCAGGGGCGTTTCTGACACAAACGGTGTCCAGGGTTGTTTGTGACACACAACCTGTCCAATGGGGTTTGTGTCAAACACACTGTCCAATGAGGTTTGTGACACACACACTCTACAATGGGGTTTTGTGACACACTAACAGTCCAGGGGCGTTTGTGCACATAAAAGATGTCCAGGGCTGTTTGTGACACACATCCTGTCCAATGGTGTATGTGAGACACACACTGTCCATTGGTTTTTGTGATACACACACTGTCCAGGGAGAGTTGTGACACACACGATGTCCATGGGGGGTTTGTGACACACACGCTGTCCAGGGGCGTTTGTTACACACACCCTGTTCAGGGGCGTTTGTGACAAACACCCTGTCCAATGGGGTTTGTGACACAAAACCTGTCCAATGGGGATTGTGAAACACACACTGTCCAATGGGGTTTGTGACACACACGCTGTCCAATGAGGTTTGTGACACACACCCTGACCAGAAACGTTTTTGACACAAACGGTGTCCAGGGGTGTTTGTGACACACACCCTGTCCAGTGGGGTTTGTGACACACAAGCTGACCAATGGGGTTTGTGACACACACTCTGTCCAGCGGCGTTTGTGACACACACGCTGTCCAGGTGTGTTTGTGACACACACCCAGTCCAATGGGGTCTGTGACAGACACGCTGTCCAGGGGTGTTTGTGACACAAACGGTCTCCAAGGGTGTTTGTGACTCGAAAGCTGTCCAATGGAGTTTGTGACACACACACTGTCCAATGGGATATGTTGCACACACTCTGTCCAAGGGCGTTTGTGACACAAACGGTGTCCAGGCTTGTTTGTGACACACAACCTGTCCAATGGGGTTTGTGAAACACACACTGTCTAATGGGGTTTGTGACACACACACTGTCCAATGGAGATTGTGACACACAGGCTGTCCAATGGCATTTTTTACACACACAATGTGCAATGGGGTTTGTGACACACACAAACTCAAACACGGTGTGTGACACACACGCTATCCAGGGGCATTTGTGACACAAACGGTGTCCAAGGGTGTTTGTGACTCAAAAGCTGTCCAATGGAGTTTGTGACACACACACTGTCCAATGGGGTATGTTGCACACACCCTGTCCAGGGGCGCTTGTGACACAAACGGCGTCCAGGCGTGTTTGTGACACACAATCTGTCCAATAGGTTTTGTGAAACACACACTGTCTAATGGGGTTTGTGACACACACACTCTCCAATGGGTTTTGTGACACACAGGCTGTCCAATGGGATTTGTTACACACACAATGTGCAATGAGTTTTGTGACACACACAAACTTCAACACGGTTTGTGACACACACCCGGTCCAGGGGCATTTGTGACACACCTTGTCCAGGGGCGTTGGTGACTCACAGCCTCTCCAGGGGTGTTTGTGACCGAAAAGGTGTCCATGGGGATTTGTGACACACAACCTGTTCAATGGGATTTGTGGAACACACACTGTCCAATGGAGTTTATGACATGCACGCTGTGCAATGGCATTTGTGACACACACACTGTCCAATGGGGTTTCTGAAACACACCCTGTACAGAAACGTTTGTGACACAAACGGTGTCCAGGGGTGTTTGTGACACATACCCTGTCCAATGGGGTTTGTGACACACACGCTGTCCAATTGGGTTTGTGAAACACACCCTGTTCAGGGGCGTTTGTGACAAAAACAATGTCCAAGGGTGTTTGTGACACACAACCTGTCCAATGGAGTTTGTGAAACACACACTGTCCAATGGGGTTTGTGACAAACACCCTGTCCAGAAACGTTTGTGACGCAAACGGTGTCCAGGGTGTTTGTGACACATACCCTGTCTAATGGGATTTCTGATACTAACAAAGTGCAATGGGGTTTGTGAGACGCACTCTGTCCAGGGGTGTTTGTGATACACATACTTTACAGGGGCGTTTGTAACACACACACTGTCCAGGGGTGTTTGTGACACACACCCTGTCCAATGGGGTTTGTGACACACACACTGTCCAATGAGGTTTGCGACATACACACTCTGTCCAATGGGGTTTGTGACACACACCCTGACCAGAAACGTTTTTGACACAAACCGTGTCCAGGGGTGTTTGTGACACACACCCTGTCCAACGGGGTTTGTGACACACAAGCTGTCCAATGGGGTTGGTGACACATACTCTGTCCAGCGGCGTTTCTGATACACACGCTGTCCAGGTGTGTTTGTGACACACACCCAGTCCAATGGGGTTTGTAACAGACACGCTGTCCAGGGGCGTTTGTGACACACACCCTGTCCAATGGTGTTTATGACACACGTTTCCAATGAGGTTTGTGACACAGGCAGTGTCCAATGGGCTTTGTGAGTCACACGTTGTTCAATGGGTTTTGTGACATGCACACTGTCCTAAGGGGTATGTGACAAACACCCTGTCCAGGGGCGTTTGTGACACACACACTGTCCAGGGGTGTTTGTGACACACGGTGTCCAATGGGGTTTGTGACACACACGCTCTCCAATGGGGTTTGTGACACACACACTCTCCAATGGGGTTTATGACACACACGCTGTCCAGAGGGGGTTGTGACACACGCTGTCCAATGGGGTTTGTGACACACACGCTCTCCAATGGGGTTTGTGACACACACACTGTCCAGGGGGGTTTGTGACACACACTGTCCAATGGGGTTTGTGACACATACACTCTCCAATGGGTTGTGTGACACACACCCTATCTAGGGGCGTTTGTGACATACACGTTGTCCAGGGGTGTTTGTGACACACACAGTTTCCAGGGGAGGTTGTGACACACTCTGTCCAAAGGGTTTGTGACACACACACTCTCCAATGGAGTTTGTGACAGACACGCTGTCCAGGGGCGTTTCTAACACAAACGGCTTCCAGGGGTCTTTGTTACACACACCCTGTGCAATGGGGTTTGTGAAACAACGACTGTCCAATGGGTTTGTGACACACACGCTGTCCAATGGCGTTTGTACGAAACACGGTGTTCAATGGGGTTTCTGACAGACACACTGTCCAGGGGCGTTTCTGACACAAACAGTGTCCAGGGGTCTTTGTGACACACCACCTGTCCAATGGGGTTTGTGTCACACACACTGTCCAATGGGGTTTGTGACACACAGACTATCCAATGGGGTTTGTGACACACACGCTGTCCAGGGGCGTTTCTGACACAAACTGTGTCCAGGGGTGTTTGTGACATACACGCTGTGTAATGGGGTTTATGACACAGACACTCTCCAATGGGGTTTGCGACATACACACTCTGTCCAACGGGGCTGGTGAGACACATGCTGTCCAGGGGCGTTTGTGACACAAAGTGTGTCCAAGGGTGTTTGTGACACACACAATGTCTAATGGGGTTTGTGACACACACACTGTCCAATGGGTTTTGTGACACACACCCAGTCCAGGGGCAGCTGTGACACAAAAGGTGTCCAGGCGTGTTTGTGACACACACCCTGTCCAATGGGGTTTGTGAAACACACGCTGTTGAATGGGGTTTGTGAGACACACGCTGTCCAGGGGCGTTTGTGACACAGACCTTGTCCAGGGGCGTTTGTGAAACAAAAGGTGTCGAGGTGTTTTTGTGACACACACCCTGTCCAATGGGGTTTGTGACACACACGCTATCCAATGGGGTTTGTGACACACAGGCTGTCCAGGGGCATTTGTGACACACACCCTGTCCAGCGGTGTTTCTGACACAAACGGTGTCCAGGGTTGTTTGTGACACACAACCTGTCCAATGGGGTTTGTGTCAAACACACTGTCCAATGGGGTTTGTGACACACACGCTGTGCAATGGGGTTTGTGACTCACACAATTCCAATGAGGTTTGTGACATACACGCTCTCCAATGGGGTTTGTGACACACACACTGTTCAGGGAGGTTTGTCACACACACTGTCCAATGGGGTTCGTGACACACACGCTGTCCAATGAGGTTTGTGACACAAACGCTGTCCAGGGATATTTTGGACACACACAGTTTCCAGGGGGGCTTGTGACACATGCTGTCCAATGGAGTTTGTGACACACACGCTGTCCAATGGGGTTTGTGACACATACACTCTCCAATGGAGTTTGTGACACACACGCTCTCCAGGGGCGTTTCTAACACAAACGACGTCCAGGGCTCTTTGTTACACACACCCTGTGCAATGGGGTTTGTGAAACAACGGCTGTCCAATGGGTTTGTGACACACACACTGTCCATTGGTTTTTCTGATAGACACGCTGTCCAGGGGCGTTTGTGACACACACACTGTCCAATGGGCTTGGTGAGACACACAAAGTGCAATGGGGATTGTGACACACACTCTGTTCAGGGGTGTTTGTGATACACACCCTGTGCAGGGGCGTTTGGGACAAACACGCTGCCAGGGGTGTTTCTGAGACACACGCTGTCCTATGGGGTTTCTCACACACACGCTGTCTAATGGGATTTGTGACACACACTTTACAATGAGGTTTTGTGACACACTAACAGTCCAGGGGCGTTTGTGACACAAAAGACGTCCAGGGATGTTTGTGACACACACCCTGTCCAATGGGGTCTGTGACACACACACTGTCCAGTGGTTTTTGTGATACACACAATGTCCAGGGAGAGTTGTGACACACATGATGTCCAGGGGGGTTTGTGACACACACGCTGTCCAATGGGGTTTGTGACAGACATACTCTCCAATAGGGTTTGTGACACACAGTCAGTCCAGGGGTGTTTGTGACACACACAGTTTCCCTGGGGGGTTGTGACACAAGCTGTCCAGGGGTGCTTGTGACACATACGCTGTCCAATGGGGTTTGTGTCACACACACTGTCCAATGGGGTTTGTGACACGCACACTGTCCAATGGGGTTTGTGACACACAGGCTGTACAGGGGCGTTTGTGACATACACACTCTCCAATGGGGTTTGTGACACACATACTGTCCAGGGGCGTTTGTGACATAAACGGTGTCCAGGGGTCTTTGTGACACACACGCTGTCCAACGGGGTTTGTGACACACACACTCTCCAATGGGGTTTGTGACACACACCCAGTCCAGGGGCGTTTGTGACACAAAAGGTGTCCAGGTGTGTTTGTGACACACACCCTGTCCAATGGGGTTTGTGACACACACGCTGTCCAATGGGGTTTGTGACACACAGGCTGTCCAGGGGCATTTGTGACACACACCCTGTCCAGGGGCGTTTCTGACACAAACGGTGTCCAGGGTTGTTTGTGACACACAACCTGTCCAATGGGGTTTGTGTCAAACACACTGTCCAATGGGGTTTGTGACAACAGGCTGTCCACTGGGGTTTGTGACACACACTGTCCAATGGGGTTCGTGACAAACACACTGTCTAATGGGGTTTGTGACACACACACTCTACAATGGGGTTTTGTGACACACTAACAGTCCAGGGGCGTTTGTGACATAAAAGATGTCCAGGGGTGTTTGTTACACACACCCTATCCAATGGGGTCTGTGAGACACACACTGTCCATTGGTTTTTGTGATACACACACTGTCCAGGGAGAGTTGTGACACACACGCTGTCCAGGGGCGTTTGTGACACACCCTGTTCTGGGGCGTTTGTGACAAACACCCTGTCCAATGGGGTTTGTGACACAAAACCTGTCCAATGGGGATTGTGAAACACACACTGTCCAATGGGGTTTGTGACACACACGCTGTCCAATGAGGTTTGTGACACACACCCTGACCAGAAACGTGTTTGACACAAACGGTGTCTAGGGGTGTTTGTGACACACACCCTGTCCAGTGGGGTTTGTGACACACAAGCTGTCCAATGGGGTTTGTGACACACACTCTGTCCAGCGGCGTTTGTGACACACACCCAGTCCAATGGGGTTTGTGACAGACACGCTGTCCAATGGGGTTTGTGACAGACACGCTGTCCAGGGGCATTTGTGACACACACCCTGTCCAGGGGCGTTTGTGACACAAACGGTGTCCAAGGGTGTTTGTGACTCAAAAGCTGTCCAATGGGGTTTGTGACACACACAGTGTCCAATGGGGTATGTTGCACATACACTGTCCAGGGGCACTTGTGACACAAACGGTGTCCAGGCGTGTTTGTGACACACAACCTGTCCAATGAGGTATGTGACACACACACTGTCCAATGGGGTTTGTGACACACACGCTGTCCAATGGGATTTGTTACACACACAATGTGCAATGGGGTTTGTGACACACACAAACTCCAACACGGTTTGTGACACACACCCTGTCCAGGGGCATTTGTGACACACCTTGTCCAGGGGCGTTGGTGACTCACAGTCTCTCCAGGGGTGTTTGTGACAGAAACGGTGTCCATGGGTGTTTGTGACACACAACCTGTCCAATGGGATTTGTGGAACACACACTGTCCAATGGAGTTTATGACATGCACGCTGTGCAATGGCATTTGTGACACACACATTGTCCAATGGGGTTTCTCAAACACACCCTGTACAGAAACGTTTGTGACACAAACGGTGTCCAGGGGTGTTTGTGACACATACCCTGTCCAATGGGGTTTGTGACACACACGCTGTCCAACTGGGTTTGTGAAACACACCCTGTCCAGGGGCGTTTGTGACAAAAACGGTGTCCAGGGGTGTTTGTGACACACAACCTGTCCAATGGGGTTTGTGAAACACACACTGTCCAATGGGTTTTGAGACACACATGCTGTCCAATGGGGTTTGTGACACACACAATGTCTAATGGGGTTTGTGACACACACACTGTCAAATGGGGTTTGTGACACACACCCAGTCCAGGGGCAGTTGTGACACAAAAGGTGTCCAGGTGTGTTTGTGACACACACCCTGTCCAATGGGGTTTGTGAAACACACGCTGTTGAATGGGGTTTGTGAGACACAGACCCTGTCCAGGGGCGTTTGTGACACAAAAGGTGTCCAGGGTGTTTGTGACACACACCCTGTCTAATGGGGTTTGTGAGACACACGCTGTCCAATGGGCTTTCTGATGCTAACAAAGTGCAATGGGGTTTGTGAGACGCACTCTGTCCTGGGGTGTTTGTGATACACATACTTTACAGGGGCGTTTGTGACACACACACTGTCCAGAGGTGTTTGTGACACACACTCTGTCCAATGGGGTTTGTGACACACACACTCTCCAATGGGGTTTGTGACATACACACTCTGTCCAATGGGGTTTGTGACACACACCCTGACCAGAAACGTTTTTGACATAAACGGTTTACAGGGGTGTTTGTGACACACACCCTGTCCAATGGGGTTTGTGACACACAAGCTGTCCAATGGGGTTGGTGACACACACTCTGTCCAGCGATGTTTCTGACACACACGCTGTCCAGGTGTGTTTGTGACACACACCCAGTCCAATGGGGTTTGTGACAGACACGCTGTCCAATGGGGTTTGTGACACACACAAACTCAAACACGGTTTGTGACACGCACCCTGTCCAGGGGCATTTGTGACACACCTTGTCCAGGGGCGTTGGTGACTCACAGCCTCTCCAGGGGTGTTTGTGACAGAAACGGTGTCCATGGGTGTTTGTGACATACAACCTGTCCAATGGGATTTGTGGAACACACACTGTCCAATGGAGTTTATGACATGCACGCTGTGCAATGGCATTTGTGACACACACACTGTCCAATGGGGTTTCTGAAACACACCCTGTACAGAATCGTTTGTGACACAAACGGTGTCCAGGGGTGTTTGTGACACATACCCTGTCCAATGGGGTTTGTGACACACACGCTGTCCAACTGGGTTTGTGAAACACACCCTGTCCAGGGGCGTTTGTGACAAAAACGGTGTCCAAGGGTGTTTGTGACACACAACCTGTCCAATGGGGTTTGTGAAACACACACTGTCCAATGGGTTTTGTGAAACACACACTGTCCAATGGGGTTTGTGACAAACACCCTGTCCAGAAACGTTTGTGACGCAAACGGTGTCCAGGGTGTTTGTGACACACACCCTGTCTAATGGGGTTTGTGAGACACACGTTGTCCAAGGGGCTTTCTGATACTAACAAAGTGCAATGGGGTTTCTGAGACGCACTCTGTCGAGGGATGTTTGTGACACATACCCTGACCAATGGGGTTTGTGACACACACACTCTCCAACGGGGTTTGCGACATACACACTCTGTCCAATGGGGTTTGTGACACACACTCTGACCAGAAACGTTTTTGACACAAACAATGTCCAGGGGTGTTTGTGACACACACCCTGTCCAATGGGGTTTGTGATACACAAGCTGTCCAATGGGGTTGGGGACACACACTCTGTCCAGCGACGTTTCTGACACACACGCTGTCCAGGTGTGTTTGTGACACACATCCAGTCCAATGGGGTTTGTGACAGACACGCTGTCCAGGGGCGTTTGTGACACACACCCTGTCCAATGGGTCTGTGATACACACACTGTCCAGTGGTTTTTGTGATACACACAATGTCCAGGGAGAGTTGTGACACACATGATGTCCAGGGGGGTTTGTGACACACACGCTGTCCAATGGGGTTTGTGACAGACATACTCTCCAATAGGGTTTGTGACACACAGTCAGTCCAGGGGTGTTTGTGACACACACAGTTTCCCTGGGGGGTTGTGACACAAGCTATCCAGGGGTGCTTGTGACACATACGCTGTCCAATAGGGTTTGTGTCACACACACTGTCCAATGGGGTTTGTGACACACACACTGTCCAATGGGGTTTATGACACACAGGCTGTCTAGGGGCGTTTGTGACATACACACTCTCCAATGGGGTTTGTGACACACATACTGTCCAGGGGGGTTTGTGACATAAACGGTGTCCAGGGGTCTTTGTGACACACACGCTGTCTAATGGGGTTTGTGACACACACACTCTCCAATGGGGTTTGTGACACACACCCAGTCCAGGGGCGTTTGTGACACAAAAGGTGTCCAGGTGTGTTTGTGACACACACCCTGTCCAATGGGGTTTGTGACACACACGCTGTCCAATGGGGTTTGTGACACACAGGCTGTCCAGGGGCATTTGTGACACACACCCTGTCCAGGGGCGTTTCTGACACAAACGGTGTCCAGGGTTGTTTGTGACACACAACCTGTCCAATGGGGTTTGTGTCAAACACACTGTCCAATGGGGTTTGTGACACACAGGCTGTCCACTGGGGTTTGTGACACACACTGTCCAATGGGGTTCGTGACACACACACTGTCTAATGGGGTTTGTGACACACACACTCTACAATGGGGTTTTGTGACACACTAACAGTCCAGGGGCGTTTGTGACATAAAAGATGTCCAGGGCTGTTTGTTACACACACCCTGTCCAATGGGGTCTGTGAGATACACACTGTCCATTGGTTTTTGTGATACACACACTGTCCAGGGAGAGTTGCGACACACACGATGTCCATGGGGGGTTTGTGACACACACGTTGTCCAGGGCCGTTTGTGACACACACCCTGTTCAGGGGCGTTTGTGACAAACACCCTGTTCAATGGGAATTGTGAAACACACACTGTCCAATGGGGTTTGTGACACATAGGTTGTCCAATGAGATTTGTGACACACACTCTGACCAGAAACGTTTTTGACACAAATGGTGTCCAGGGGTGTTTGTGACACACACCCTGTCCAGTGGGGTTTGTGACACACAAGCTGTCCAATGGGGTTTGTGACACACACTCTGTCCAGCGGCGTTTGTAACACACACGCTGTCCAGGTGTGTTTGTGACACACACCCAGTCCAATGGGGTTTGTGACAGACACGCTGTCCAATGGGGTTTGTGACAGACACGCTGTCCAGAGGCGTTTGTGACACACACCCTGTCCAGGGGCGTTTGTGACACAAACGGTGTCCAAGGGTGTTTGTAACTCAAAAGCTGTCCAATGGGGTTTGTGACACACACACTGTCCAATGGGGTATGTTGCACACACCCTGTCCAGGGGCGTTTGTGACACACACGGTGTCCAGGCGTGTTTGTGACACACAACCTGTCCAATGGGGTATGTGAAACACACACTGTCCAATGAGGTTTGTGACACACACACTGTCCAATGGGATTTGTGACACACAGGCTGTCCAATGGGATTTGTTACACACACAATGTGCAATGGGGTTTGTGACACACACAAACTCCAACACGGTTTGTGACACACACCCTGTCCAGGGGCATTTGTGACACACCTTGTCCACGGGCGTTGGTGACTCACAGCCTCTCCAGGGGTGTTTGTGACAGAAACGGTGTCCATGGGTGTTTGTGACATACAACCTGTTCAATGAGATTTGTGGAACACACACTGTCCAATGGAGTTTATGACATACACGCTGTGCAATGGGATTTGCGACACACACACTGTCCAATGGGGTTTCTGAAACACATCCTGTACAGAAACGTTTGTGACACAAACGGTGTCCAGGGGTGTTTGTGACACATACCCTGTCCAATGGGGTTTGTGACACACACGCTGTCCAATTGATTTTGTGAAACACACCCTGTCCTGGGGCGTTTGTGACAAAAACGGTGTCCAGGGGTGTTTGTGACACACAACCTGTCCAATGGGGTTTGTGAAACACACAGTATCAAATGGGTTTTGAGACACACACGCTGTCCAATGGGGTTTGTGACAAACACCCTGTCCAGAAACGTTTGTGACGCAAACGGTGTCCAGGGTGTTTGTGACACACACCCTGTCTAATGGGGTTTGTGAGACACACGCTGTCCAATGGGCTTTCTGATACTAACAAAGTGCAATGGGGTTTGTGAGACGCACTCTGTCCAGGGGTGTTTGTGACACACACCCTGTCCAATGGGGTCTGTTAGACACACACTGTCCATTGGTTTTTGTGATACACACACTGTCCAGGGAGAGTTGTGACACACACGATGTCAATGGGGAGTTTGTGACACACACGCTGTCTAGGGGCGTTTGTGACAAACACCCTGTTCTGGGGCGTCTGTGACAAACACCCTGTCCAATGAGGTTTGTGACACAAAACCTGTCCAATGGGAATTGTGAAACACACACTGTCCAATGGGGTTTGTGACACACAGGTTGTCCAATGAGATTTGTGACACACACTCTGACCAGAAACGTTTTTGACACAAATAGTGTCCAGGGGTGTTTGTGACACACACCCTGTCCAGTGGGGTTTGTGACACACAAGCTGTCTAATGGGGTTTGTGACACACACTCTGTCCAGCGGCGTTTGTAACACACACGCTGTCCAGGTGTGTTTGTGACACACACCCAGTCCAATGGGGTTTGTGACAGACACGCTGTCCAATGGGGTTTGTGACAGACACGCTGTCCAGAGGTGTTTGTGACACACACCCTGTCCAGGGGCGTTTGTGACACAAACGGTGTCCAAGGGTGTTTGTAACTCAAAAGCTGTCCAATGGGGTTTGTGACACACACACTGTCCAATGGGGTAAATTGCACACACCCTGTCCAGGGGCGTTTGTGACACACACGGTGTCCAGGCGTGTTTGTGACACACAACCTGTCCAATGGGGTATGTGAAACACACACTGTCCAATGGAGTTTGTGACACACACACTGTCCAATGGGGTTTGTAACACACAGGCTGTCCAATGGGATTTGTTACACACACAATGTGCAATGGGGTTTGTGACACACACAAACTCCAACACGGTTTGTGACACACACCCTGTCCAGGGGCATTTGTGACACACCTTGTCCAGGGGCGTTGGTGACTCACAGCCTCTCCAGGGGTGTTTGTGACCGAAACGGTGTCCATGGGTGTTTGTGAAACACAACCTGTCCAATGAGATTTGTGGAACACACACTGTCCAATGGAGTTTATGACATGCACGCTGTGCAATGGGATTTGTGACACACACACTGTCCAATGGGGTTTCTGAAACACATCCTGTACAGAAACGTTTGTGACACAAACGGTGTCCAGGGGTGTTTGTGACACATACCCTGTCCAGTGGGGTTTGTGACACACACGCTGTCCAACTGGGTTTGTGAAACACACCCTGTCCTGGGGCGTTTGTGACAAAAACGGTGTCCAGGGGTGTTTGTGACACACAACCTGTCCAATGGGGTTTGTGAAACACACAGTATCCAATGGGTTTTGAGACACACACGCTGTCCAATGGGGTTTGTGACAAACACCCTGTCCAGAAACGTTTGTGACGCAAACGGTGTCCAGGGTGTTTGTGACACACACCCTGTCTAATGGGGTTTGTGAGACACACGCTGTCCAATGGACTTTCTGATACTAACAAAGTGCAATGGGGTTTGTGAGACGCACTCTGTCCAGGGGTGTTTGTGACACACACCCTGTCCAATGGGGTTTGTGACACACACACTCTCCAACGGGGTTTGCGACATACACACTCTGTCCAATGGGGTTTGTGACACACACTCTGACCAGAAACGTTTTTGAAACAAACAATGTCCAGGGGTGTTTGTGACACACACCCTGTCCAATGGGTTTTGTGACACACAAGTTGTCCAATGGGGTTGGGGACACACACTCTGTCCAGCGGCGTTTCTGACACACACGCTGTCCAGGTGTGTTTGTGACACACATCCAGTCCAATGGGGTTTGTGACAGACACGCTGTCCAGGGGCGTTTGTGACACACACCCTGTCCAATGGGTCTGTGATACACACACTGTCCAGTGGTTTTTGTGATACACACAATGTCCAGGGAGAGTTGTGACACACATGATGTCCAGGGGGGTTTGTGACACACACGCTGTCCAATGGGGTTTGTGACAGACATAGTCTCCAATAGGGTTTGTGACACACACAGTTTCCTTAGGGGGTTGTGACACAAGCTGTCCAGGGGTGCTTGTGACACATACGCTGTCCAATCGGGTTTGTGACACACACACTGTCCAATGGGGTTTGTGACACACAGGCTGTCCAGGGGCGTTTGTGACATACACACTCTTCAATGGGGTTTGTGACACACATACTGTCCAGGGTCGTTTGTGACATAAACGGTGTCCAGGGGTCTTTGTGACACACACGCTGTCTAATGGGGTTTGTGACACACACACTTTCCAATGGGGTTTGTGACACACACGCTGTCCAGGGGCGTTTCTGACACAAACTGTGTCCAGGGGTGTTTGTGACATACACGTTGTCTAATGGGGTTTGTGACACAGACACTCTCCAATGGGGTTTGCGACATACACACTCTGTCCAATGGGGCTGGTGACACACATGCTGTCCAGGGGCATTTGTGACACAAAGGGTGTCCAGGGGTGTTTGTGACACACACAATGTCCAATGGGGTTTGTGACACACACACTGTCCAATGGGGTTTGTGACACACACCCAGTCCAGGGGCAGTTGTGACACAAAAGGTGTCCAGGCGTGTTTGTGACACACACCCTGTCAAATTGGGTTTGTGAAAAACACGCTGTTGAATGGGGTTTGTGAGACACATGCTGTCCAGGGACGTTTGTGACACAGACCCTGTCCAGGGGCGTTTGTCACACAAAAGGTGTCGAGGTGTGTTTGTGACACACACCCTGTCCAATGGGGTTTGTGACACACACGCTGTCCAATGGGGTTTGTGACACACAGGCTGTCCAGGGGCATTTGTGACACACACCCTGTCCAGCGGCGTTTCTGACACAAACGGTGTCCAGGGTTGTTTGTGAAACACAACCTGTCCAATGGGGTTTGTGTCAAACACACTGTCCAATGGGGTTTGTGACATACACGCTGTGCAATGGGGTTTGTGACACACACAATATCCAATGAGGTTTGTGACATACACGCTCTCCAATGGGGTTTGTGACACACACACTGTCCAGGGGGGTTTGTGACACAAACGCTGTCCAGAATTTTGGACACACACAGTTTCCAGGGGGGCTTGTGACACACGCTTTCCAATGGGGTTTGTGACACATACACTCTCCAATGGAGTTTGTGACACACACGCTGTCCAGGGGTGTTTCTAACACAAACGGCGTCCAGGGCTCTTTGTTACACACACCCTGTGCAATGGGGTTTGTGAAACAACGGCTGTCCAATGGGTTTGTGACACACACACTGTCCATTGGTTTTTCTGATAGACACGTTGTCCAGGGGCGTTTGTGACACACACCCTGTCCAATGGAGTTTGTGACACACACACTCTCCAATGGGGTTTGCGACATACACACTCTGTCCAATGAGGTTTGTGAAACACACTCTGACCAGAAATGTTTTTGACACAAACGGTGTCCAGGGGTGTTTGTGACACACACCCTGTCCAATGGGGTTTGTGACACACACGCTGTCCAAGGGGGTTTTTGAAACATACACTGTCCAAGGGGGTTTGTGACATAAATGCTGTCTAATGGGGTTTCTGACACACACAATTTGCAATGGGGTTTGTGAACACGCATTCTGTCCAATGGGGTTTGTGACACACACTTTGTCCAATGGTGTTCATGACACACACGTTGCCAATGAGGTTTGTGACACAGGCAGTGTCCAATGGGCTTTGTGAGTCACACGTTGTTCAATGGGGTTTGTGACATGCACACTGTCCAAAGGGGTATGTGACAAACCCCCTGTCCAGGGGCGTTTGTGACACACACACTGTCCAGGGGTGTTTGTGACACACGCTGTCCAGTGGGCTTTGTGACACACACGCTGTCCAGGGGAGGTTGTGACACACGTTGTCCAATGGGTTTTGTGACACACACGCTCTCCAATGGGGTTTGTTACACACACACTGTCCAGGGGGGTTTGTGACACACACTGTCCAATGGGGTTTGTGACACATACACTCTCCCATGGGTTTTGTGACACACACCCTATCTAGGGGCGCTTGTGACATACACGTTGTCCAGGGGTGTTTGTGACACACACAGTTTCCAGGGAAGGTTGTGACACACTCTGTTCAATGGGGTTTGTGACACAGACACTCTCCAATGGAGTTTGTGACAGACACGCTGTCCAGGGGCGTTTCTAACACAAACGGCTTCCAGGGGTCTTTGTTACACACACCCTGTGCAATGTGGTTTGTGAAACAACGGCTGTCCAATGGGTTTGTGACACACACGCTGTCCAATGGCGTTTGTACCAAACACGGTGTTCAATGGGGTTTGTGACACACACACTGTTTAGGGGGGTTTGTGTCACACACGTTGTCCAATGGGGTTTGCGACAGACACACTGTCCAGGGGCGTTTCTGACACAAACAGTGTCCAGGGTTGTTTGTGACACACCACCTGTCCAATGGGGTTTGTGTCACACACACTGTCCAATGAGGTTTGTGTCACACATACTATCCAATGAGGTTTGTGACACACACGCTGTCCAGGGGCGTTTCTGACACAAACTGTGTCCAGGGGTGTTTGTGACATACACGCTGTCTAATGGGGTTTGTGACACAGACACTCTTCAATGGGGTTTGCGACATACACACTCTGTCCAATGGGGCTGGTGACACACATGCTGTCCAGGGGCGTTTGTGACACAAAGGGTGTCCAGGGGTGTTTGTGACACACACAATGTCTAATGGGGTTTGTGACACACACACTGTCCAATGGGGTTTGTGACACACACCCAGTCCAGGGGCAGTTGTGACACAAAAGGTGTCCAGGTGTGTTTGTGACACACACCCTTTCCAATGGGGTTTGTGAAACACACGCTGTTGAATGGGGTTTGTGAGACACAGACCCTGTCCAGGGGCGTTTGTGACACAAAAGGTGTCGAGGTGTGTTTGTGACACACACCCTGTCCAATGGGGTTTGTGACACACACGCTGTCCAATGGGGTTTGTGACACACAGGCTGTCCAGGGGCATTTGTGACACACACCCTGTCCAGCGGCGTTTCTGACACAAACGGTGTCCAGGGTTGTTTGTGACACACAACCTGTCCAATGGGGTTTGTGTCAAACACACTGTCCAATGGGGTTTGTGACACACACGCTGTGCAATGGGGTTTGTGACACACACAATATCCAAAGAGGTTTGTCACATACACGCTCTCCAATGAGGTTTGTGACACACACACTGTTCAGGGGGGATGGTGACACACACTGTCCAATGGGGTTCGTGACACACACGCTGTCCAATGGGGTTTGTGACACAAACGCTGTCCAGGGATATTTTGGACACACACAGTTTCCAGGGGGGCTTGTGACACACTCTGTCCAATGGGGTTTGTGACACATACACTCTCCAATGGAGTTTGTGACACACACGCTGTCCAGGGGCGTTTCTAACACAAACGGCGTCCAGGATTCTTTGTTACACACACCCTGTGCAATGGGGTTTGTGAAACAACGGCTGTCCAATGGGTTTGTGACACACACACTGTCCATTGGTTTTTCTGATAGACACGCTGTCCAGGGGCGTTTGTGACACACACACTGTCCAATGGGCTTTGTGAGACACACAAAGTGCAATGGGGTTTGTGACACACACTCTGTTCAGGGGTGTTTGTGATACACACCCTGTGCAGGGGCGTTTGGGACAAACACGCTGCCAGGGGTGTTTCTGAGACACACGCTGTCCTATGGGGTTTCTCACACACACGCTGTCTAATGGGATTTGTGACACACACTCTTTACAATGAGGTTTTGTGACACACTAACAGTCCAGGGGCGTTTGTGACACAAAAGATGTCCAGGGGTATTTGTGACACACACCCTGTCCAATGGGTCTGTGATACACACACTGTCCAGTGGTTTTTGTGATACACACAATGTCCAGGGAGAGTTGTGACACACATGATGTCCAGGGGGGTTTGTGACACACACGCTGTCCAATGGGGTTTGTGACAGACATAGTCTCCAATAGGGTTTGTGACACACAGTCAGTCCAGGGGTGTTTGTCACACACACAGTTTCCTTGGGGGGTTGTGACACAAGCTGTCCAGGGGTGCTTGTGACACATACGCTGTCCAATGGGGTTTGTTTCACACACACTGTCCAATGGGGTTTGTGACACACACACTGTCCAATGGGGTTTGTGACACACAGGCTGTCCAGGGGCGTTTGTGACATACACACTCTCCAATGGGGTTTGTGACACACATACTGTCAAAGGGCGTTTGTGACATAAACGGTGTCCAGGGGTCTTTGTGACACACACGCTGTCTAATGGGGTTTGTGACACATACACTCTCCAATGGGGTTTGTGACACACACCCAGTCCAGGGGCGTTTGTGACACAAAAGGTGCCCAGGTGTGTTTCTGACACACACGCTGTCCTATGGGGTTTCTGACACACACGCTGTGCAATGGGGTTTGTGACACACGCGCTGTGCAGGGGCGTTTGTGACACAAACGTTGTCCAGGGGTGTTTGTGACACACACGCTGTCTAATAGGGTTTGTTACACACACACTTTATAATGGGGTTTTGTGACACACTAACAGTCTAGGGGCTTTTGTGACAAAAAAGATGTCCAGGGGTGTTTGTGACACACACCCTGTCCAATGGGGTCTGTGACACACACACTGTCCACTGGTTTTTGTGATACACACACTGTCCAGGGAGAGCTGTGACACACACGATGTCCAGGGGGGGTTGTCACACACACGCTCTCCAATGGGGTTTGTGACACACACACTCTCCAATAGGGTTTGTGACACACAGTCAGTCCAGGGGTGTTTGTCACACACACAGTTTCCTTTAGGAGTTGTGACACAAGCTGTCCAGCGGTGCTTGGGACATATAGGCTGTCCAATGGGGTTTGTGACACACACACTGTCCAATGGGGTTTCTGAGACAAAAGCTGTCCAGAGGTGTTTGTGACACAAACACTGTCCAAGGGGGATTGTGACACACACGCTGTCTCATGGGGTTTGTGACATACACAATGTCCAATGGGGTTTGTAACATGCACGCTGTCCAGTGGGGTTTTTGTCACACATGCTGTACAATGGGATTTGTGACACACACCCTGTCCAGGGGCATTTGTGACACACACGGTGTCCAGGGGTGTTTCTGACAGACACCTTGTGCAATGGGGTTTGTGACACACACAGTGTCCAATGGGGTTTGTGACACAAACCCTGTCCAGGGGTGTTTGTTACACACACAGTTTCCACGGGAGGTTGTGACACACACGCTGTCCAATGGGTTTCCTTACACACACGCTGTCCAATAGGGTTTGTGACACACACAGTGTTCAATGGGGTTTATGACACACACACTGTCCAAAGGGGTTTGTGACACACGAAATGTCCAATGGGGTTTGTGACACAAAAGCTGCCCAGAGGTGTTTGTGACACAAACACTGTCCAAGGGGGATTGTGACACACACGCTGTCCCATGGGGTTTGTGACACACACAATGTCCAATGGGCTTTGTGACACACACAGACGGTTTAGGGGGGGTTGTGATACACATGTAGTCCAATGGGGTTTGTGACACACACACTTTCCAATGGGGTTTTTGACACACATCCTCTCCAGGGGCGTTTTGACAAAACAGTGTCCAGGGGTGTTTGTGACACACACAATTTCCAGGGAGGTTGTGACACATGATGTCTAATGGTGTTTGTGACACATACCCTGTCCAATGGGGTCTGTGAGACACACATTGTCCATTGGTTTTTGTGATACACACACTGTCCAGGGAGAGTTGTGACACACACGATGTCCATGGGGGGTTTGTGACACACATGCTGTCTAGGGGTGTTTGTGACACACACTCTGTTCAGGGGCGTTTGTGACACACACACTGTCCAATGGGGTTTGTGACACAAAACCTGTCCAATGGGGATTGTGAAACACACACTGTCCAATGGGGTTTGTGACACACACGCTGACCAATGAGGTTTGAGACACACACCCTGACCAGAAACGTTTTTGACACAAACGGTGTCCAGGGGTGTTTGTGACACACACCCTCTCCAGTGGGGTTTGTGACACACAAGCTGTCCAATGGGGTTTGTGACACACACTCTGTCCAGCGGCGTTTGTGACACACACGCTGTCCAGGTGTGTTTGTGACACACACCCAGTCCAATGGGGTTTGTGACAGACACGCTGTCCAATGGGGTTTGTGACAGACACGCTGTCCAGGGGCGTTTGTGACACACACCCTGTCCAGGGGCGTTTGTGACAGAAACGGTGTCCAAGGGTGTTTGTGACTCAAAAGCTGTCCAATGGGGTTTGTGACACACACACTGTCCAATGGGGTATGTTGCACACACCCTGTCCAGGGGCGTTTGTGACACAAACGGTGTCCAGGCGTGTTTGTGACACACAACCTGTCCAATGGGGTTTGTGAAACACACACTGTCTAATGGGGTTTGTGACACACACACTGTCCAATGGGGTTTGTTACACACACAATGTGCAATGGGGTTTGTGACGCACACAAACTCCAACACGGTTTGTGACACACACCCTGTCCAATGGGGTTTGTGACACACCTTGTCCAGGGGCGTTGGTGACTCACAGCCTCTCCAGGGGTGTTTGTGACCGAAACGGTGTCCATGGGTGTTTGTGACACACAACCTGTCCAATGGGATTTGTGGAACACACACTGTCCAATGGAGTTTATGACATGCACGCTGTGCAATGGCATTTGTGACACACACACTGTCCAATGGGGTTTCTGAAACACACCCTGTACAGAAACGTTTGTGACACAAACGGTGTCCAGGGGTGTTTGTGACACATACCCTGTCCAATGGGGTTTGTTACACACACGCTGTCCCATTGGGTTTGTGAAACACACCCTGTCCAGGGGCGTTTGTGACAAAAACGGTGTCCAGGGGTGTTTGTGACACACAACCTGTTCAATGGGGTTTGTGAAACACACACTGTCCAATGGGTTTCGAGACACACATGCTGTCCAATGGGGTTTGTGACACACACACTGTCCAATGGGGTTTGTGACACACACTCTGTCCAGAAACGTTTGTGACGCAAACGGTGTCCAGGGTGTTTGTGACACACACTCTGTCTAATGGGGTTTGTGAGACACACGCTGTCCATTGGGCTTTCTGATACTAACAAAGTGCAATGGGGTTTGTGAGACGCACTCTGTCCAGGGGTGTTTGTGATACACATACTTTACAGGGGCGTTTGTGACACACACACTGTCCAGGGGTGTTTGTGACACACACACTGTCCAATGGGGTTTGTGACACACAGCCTGTCCAATGGGGTTTGTGACACACACACTCTCCAATGGGGTTTGCGACATACACACTCTGTCCAATGGGGTTGGTGACACACACACTGTCCAGGGGCGTTTGTGACACAAAGGGTGTCCAGGGGTGTTTGTGACACAAAGGGTGTCCAGGGGTGTTTGTGACACACACAATGTCTAATGGGGTTTGTGACACACACACTGTCCAATGGGGTTTGTGACACACACCCAGTCCAGGGGCAGTTGTTACACAAAGGGTGTCCAGGGGTGTTTGTGACACACACCCTGTCCAATGGGGTTTGTGACACACGCGCTGTCCAATGGGATTTGTGAGACACACGCTGTCCAGGGGCGTTTGTGACACACACCCTGACCAGAAACATTTTTGACACAAAAAGTGTCGAGGTGTGTTTGTGACACACATCCTGTTCAATGGGGTTTCTGACACACACCCTGTCCAATGGGGTTTGTGACACACAGGCTGTCCAGCGGCATTTGTGACACACACACTGTACAGGGGTGTTTGTGACACACACTCTTTCCAATGGGGTTTGTGACACACACGCTGTCCAATGGGGTTTGTGACACACACGCTGTCCAATGGGGGTTGTGACACACACGCTGCCCAGGGGGGGTTGTGACACACACGCTGTCCAATGGGGTTTGTGACACACACCCTGTCCAATGGGGTTTGTGAGAGACACAGTCTCCAATGGGGTTTGTGACACACACCCTGTCTAAGGGTTTTTGTGACACACACACTGTCCAGGGGGGTTTGTCACACACACGCTGTCCAGGGGGGTTTGTGACACACACGCTGTCCAGGGATATTTTGGACACACACAGTTTCCAGGGGGGCTTGTGACACATGCTGTCCAATGGGGTTTGTGAGACACACCCTGTCCAGGGGCGTTTGTGACACAAACGGTGTCTAGGGGTGTTGTGTCGCATACCTGTAGGTAGTTAGGGTCTGGAGGCCGGAAGATCTCGCGCTGTACAGAAAGATAGTAGCCCCTCCCTAAATAGGTAGGAGTATGTGAGGTAAGCAGATGGACGTGACGTTGTAAACCTAAGGTATATAACGCTGTGTTACTTGTTAATAAACGCCATTTGCTTTCCACTACAGTGGCGTCTGTGTGCTGATGGACCGAGCGACCTGGGATGTGGTCGCCGTGCTGTCTCTGAACCAGGTCGTCACTGCCCACTGAGAGGCAACAGGAAGGGAAGAGAACAAAGGGACTGAGAAACAAAGCAAAGTTTAGATCAAAATGAAGAGACTGGAAAGGGAAAACATGCAGCAATGAGCTGGAGGAAGAGGAAAAGAGGGCTGAGGAGCAGGAAAGAGGATGAGAAGACAAAGAAAAGGCAGAGCCAGGTGGACAGGGAAGATACAGCGAGAGGGGATGGGGCTGGGAACAGGCAAGGAAGACAGAAAGACAAACAGGACAGAAAGACATCAAGAAGGAAAAGGGGCAGTAGTCTGGACAGAGATGGAGAAAGAAGCAGCAGGGAAAGGGCAGACAGGCAGAAAGACAGAGAGGGAGCAGGAGAGAGAAAGAACAATAAGGGTTGGGGCAGGATAGAGATTGGGAAAAAATCCTGGGGTGGGCAGCAAGAGGAAGAGGGAGTAAAAAAGAAGAGGGGCAGGAATAGGCGCAGGGAGCAGGACAGAGGGATACAGTGAGAAATGATGGGGCACGGAGCGGGACAGAGCAACAGACAAGAATGACGACAAAGAGAAACCGGGGATGATGAGAACACAGAGGGGTGGAGACGGAGAGGGAGATACGAGAAACCCTGCACAGAGATTCAGAAGGGTGGGGGAATAGGTGAGGAAGCAGCAGAGGGCCAGAGGGAGAAGAGATGAAGAGGAAGAAGGGCACAGCAGGAAAGAGGAGGGAGCAGGGAGGGACTGGGACACAAAACAGGGTGAAATGTCCCCAAAGGCCCAGGACTCACCGCACTTCCTGCTCTCTGCACTGCCAGGCAAGCTGTGGAGATCAGGCACTTCTGTCTGTGAGAAATGCAGTTGTGATTTGTGCTGAGACGTTTGATGTTTACAGATACAACCAAATGAGGCTCGGGCTCTGAACCTGCAAAAAGGAAAAGGTGGGTAAGTTCTACATAAAAATTTTGAAACTTGTTTATGAGGTTATATTGATAGAGGGAGCTAACATTTTCAGGGTTAACCAACCACGTAATAAGGGCCTACTAACGAACTAACACCCAGCGCTGTTTTGCTTATGGTCTAACGAACAAGTGTTTAAGGAATACAATTAAGGAATTGAATTAAACGTTGTTTATCCATAGAAAAAGCCTAAGTTATTTATTTCATTGCTTTACAACAAGTGATTGAATCTGCTATAGAAAAGTTCAACCCCCTCCTCTATAGCAAAGGACAAAAGAAAGTATGGATTTTTGTTGCATCTAATCCATAATGCAAGTACCAATTAAAACGTGTCTGCTGGAGTGGATATCCTGGACACGAACAGGCAGGTTCCTGGTGTTGTGCCCATGGTCATTCATCCACTGTGGCCGTGGGTGTCAGGCCTTGTTACAACAGACACAAAACCTTGGGAGAGAGGTGATCACAGTAAAACGCTTAAAGATAATGAGCTAGCACACTTGATTTAGTCTTTATTTAAAAATACACACGGCTGCTGTCTTTTTCCAGTTTAGCTACGATGGGCTCCAATATCTCTATTAATTCTAACTACAACACGTGACAAACATTAAGGGGGGAAAGCTTTGTTTTTACAACGGTAAATACAGTCTAAATCGTAATTTGGGAAACAGATAAAGGGGTGTAGCAGATGAGGCACAGACTCTCTTTAAGATGCAGAGAGACATTTAATACAAACTCAGGTTTGCATTTGAAACATCGCGGACCTCTGTCCTTGATGTACCGATCCTGTATCAATCCCTCTGTCCCTGATGTACCCACCGCGTATCAATCCCTCTGTCCCTCATGTACCAACCCCGTATCAGTCCCTCTGTCCCTGATGTACCAATCCCTCTGTCCCTGATGGTTTATGTCCCACACAGTCCTTGCTGCTTGTGTTGTTCCACCAGCACTTGTTCTCACACTGTGACTCTTGCAATTTCTCACGGGCCTGATGTCACAACCCTGCCACATCTCCCCTTCTTTGTTTAACAATTGCAGCCATAGCAGTGTGTCACTGCACAGCCATTGCACCATTAAAGCTTTTTTCAACCATTCGTTGTGCACAAGAGAAGACACACATCAATAAGTACAGACTCCACATACAAACATTCTAAGCAGCAGGTTAAAGGGCCGTGTTTCGCAATTTTTGTGGCTCCCATAACTGTTACAGAATCGCTACTTAATATTCCCTGCATAGTGTTTAACACAGAATAATGAGCTCCCAGTCAACTAAGAATTCTCATTCTCTGTTCTCCAAGTCAGGATCTACATTAATATATTACTGAGCTGTCGGTTTAAGAGGGTGTAAAAACTCCGTGGGAGACTCCTCACGATCCTGTTTAATCTCAGAAGGTTTTGGCGTATTTACAGCTTTAGGCGCAGCGTGTCTAATCCCGTATAAAATGCACTGGCGATACCAATGCAGCCTGTGCCCCGATATAAGGATATCAGGATCCCACCCTGGACTGACCGAGGGACAATTTTGATCTCATGTTCTCTGTGTATTCTACACCAATAGCTGTTCTTCAACAAACCTTTTACTGGTTTGCATTTCTTTCCCTGATTATCCTTTTTCAAAACAAATGGATCTGAAGGGGACAAAGACAATGCATATGTAACATTATGTATTGTGTAACATGCCTTATGTAATAAGCAATATATGATTTAAAATAGATATCTTACTACATATTACATGTAGCACATTACTATACTACAGATCTCAAAGTATACCCACCTAGACCTGTGCAGCATATTAATATTATTTACAGTGGCCACCATTAATTACAATATTCAATCAGATTCTCCCTGGTTGACGCCCTGTTGAACAGCAAACGATCCTTTTCCAATGTCAGAAAACACAGCCTGGGGGGGATTTCTCACGAATCCTCCTGCCGATTGTCCACTACCTACTTCACAATCACAATAACAGACAATTGGTGAACCCTAAGTACTGGACTATAAAATCCCCCAAGACACAAGTAACAACAACAACAAACCACTAAAGCCAGAAACAATTATACAATTGCTAAGGCACAAACAGCAAAATCATTAAAGGTACCTTTATCAAATTGCTGTTCCCTCGTTTTTCTCTTTAATTTATTGTTTTCTCATTTTCCTCTTTAATTTTTTATTTCTTTCTTTTTTTAAGTTACCCAGTTTACCAAAATGCGCAGACGCGAATGCGCAGACCCAACGCGCTGGTGTCGCCCACGTCTCGCGCAGGCAGCGTGCCAACCCAACCAGACAATGAAAGTGCCTTATCTCATTGATGGGGTTTTACCCGCGTCCCGAGCTGGTCCGAGGAGCTGTGGTCCCTTCCAGGAATTCCCCGGTGCCGGCACAAGGTCCCAGAGATCCTGGGATCCACGGGAGGTCAGGCAGATTATCCCATCCTCGTCGCCAGAAATGATACCGAAAAGTCATCAAACAGACTCTTTAACACTCTTTTGAAAGTGTTAAAAAGCAGGCACTTCTATTACAGCGCGCTGGGGGATCGCTCCTCTAATCGAGTGTGCGTTCCGCTTTCCTCTGGTTTTACAGATCATGGAACTCCTCAAACAGCAAAACATGCCAAACAATGTTACAGACGTCTCGTGCTCTTTCACCAGCGCGTGCAGCAGCAACGAGAAATCTGGAATGAGCGTCTACAGAAACACGTACGTATTTACCCAATTCAGAACAATGCGTTACATCCGCTGGCCGTACTTCATTGGCAGTAACCCCTCCTGGATTAACACCCTCTGTGGATGGCGCGGGTGCCAACTGTTGGCAATCAGGGCAGGACATAAGAACGCTCCTGGCCTGATCCACTGTAATTTGAAGTTGTCGTTTTAACGCCTTTGCACTCTGGTGAAAGAATTTATGCGATCATTTAGCTTGCTCCAAGGCTTTAGGCACAGTGAGCGGCACAGCTCGTGCATCGGCCCTCCTACTGCCTTCCGCAAGTGGTCCTGGAAGGGCCACTGCGAGAGCGGGTGTGCATTGCATAATACCTATGATGTCTATGATTTATTAGAAACCATAGCATTCTCAATTCAGCCATCAAAAGAGGATTATCCTCTTCCTTAAGAAAAGAAGCTTCCAGGTGGTTAAGTATGCCAGCCGCATAATATGAGCCAGTTACAACATTCAAAGGCTTGTTACAGAACACCTCAAAGCGATCCTAACAGCTGGCAGCTCAAGAACTTGTTTGACTCTTGGTCTCTTTTTCTACCTTGCGTTTGCAGCACTGGGTATCTGAGTTTAGCCATGTAATTACAACTTTATGTGAGCGACCAGAAGCATCAGTAAATAGAGTCTTGTCGCTTACTGGTCGTTGCTGACAGCAGCATGTATTGCGAATTCTCCTTCGTTGTAGGAAGAAATATACCTTCAGGTCTACCCCATACATAGCATATAAACATTCTCTGCCTTTAATTATTGGTTTTGCATATATTTCTTTTATTATCCAAACTGTTTTCATTGGTGTGTGTGCTAGAAAAACCCATACAGCCACAGTCACCTTTCTCCCTCCTTGAGCTCTCCTGACCTGCGGTTCCACCACTGGTGTCTTCTTTCTTGATCCCTCTTGACTGGCAGGTGCGCTCCAACCCTCTTTATCCATCACTCTTCCTCATGGGTTCACCTCCTTCCTTGCTTTTCCTTTGCATGCTGCTCCCCCTGAAGAGAAACACACAGAGGACTGAGCTACACTAGCCCAAGGGCACTACAGTCAGACAGGGGCTGAGTCCGGGGCTGACACCTCCCCACACCCCACAGCGCGCCCACCTTGCCTTGGCACCAGCCCCTCGCACAGCCCTTCCCCTCAGCTCTGCAGCTCAAGGAGCTGCAGCACAGCTTCCGCAGGTGCCCTGCTCAGGCTGGACCCCAATGTCACGGGTTAGAGATGTCACAGCTCAGTACAAGTGCCCACGGTCCTCACCTGCTCTTTGGTACTTGCGGAGGGTCACGTCGCTGTGCCCCAGGGCACTGGCCTGCACGGCCCTGCCCGGCAGCGGGACCGTCTGGAGCTGCCGGCTGGTTCTCCAGCTTTAGGGTCACCCGCAGCAGCCCGCTCTCCTCAGCTCTGCACACCCAGCCAGTTGCGCCGCCCAGGCAAAGTCAGCTTCACCCTCTGCCCTACACCTCACCTGCAAACAGCCAACTCTTCAGCTGACAACCGTCCAAAACCCACCAACAAACCCTCCAAATCTCAGCCTTTCGCTTTCAACTGCTGCCTCTAGTGCATCTCACAGACAAGCCTCCAAAATCCCCTCATCCTGCAATAATACTCCAGCACTCATCGCCTGCGGGAACAACCGCCACAATACCATGCAAACACCAACCAGCTCTGGCACGGAAATATCGCTTTGTCCTCCAGATCCCACCTACACCAACTGCTGACAAACACACGCTGTCCTCACCAAAGCCAAACTCTGCAACAACCAGCGACAACTCAAATGTGCGTGTGCGGCGCAAAACCGCACGTGTGAGCTAACGCAGAGCTGGGCTTGACAGCTGCACAGTGTGCACCCTGTGGCTTAACGTGGCCAGTCACTGCCATTCCGCCTTCTCCCTGGGAGAAGCGCATGAGCACAGGCTGCTTCAAGGCACGATGCGAACGGTTTGGATCTCCGGGTCTCTGAGGGCGAGAGCGATAAATGTGATCTGTGTGTGGCGCAGGAACTTCCCGTCCACTTGCTCCTCCATTCAGTCAGGTGCTGCAAGAGAGGGACAGAGAAAGAAACGGTTAGGACCGGATTAACAACCTCGTCATCCCTGTCCCCAAACCCGCAGGCGTCCTAGGAGGCCTGATCTAAGTTTGGCTCTTCTCCCGCTCTTTGCTGGAATACTTCACTGCACAAATTTCTGTCATGAACACTCTCTTAACCAGTCTGATGTGTTCATAGTTCCCAGCCCAGCGTCCATTCCTCAAGGTACCTCAGCATTTCCCTTTGAAACCAGACCTGAGTGCCATCCCGTCCTGAGCTCCCTCAGCATTGCCCCCTGCAGCCTCCCCGATGCCATCTCCTCTCCGAGGTCCCTCAGCCTTTCCCGCCAAAGCCTCCCCGATGTCACGCCCTCCCTGAGGTCCCTCAGCCTTTCCCGCCAAAGGCCCCCCGATGTCACCCCCTCCCCGAGGTCCCTCAGCCTTTCTCGCCAAAGCCCCCCCGATGTCACCCCCTCCCCGAGGTCCATCAGCCTTTCCCGCCAAAGCCTCCCCAATGTCACCCCCTCCCTGAGGTCCCTCACCCTTTCCCGCCAAAGGCCCCCCGATGTCACCCCCTCCCCGAGGTCCCTCAGCCTTTCCCGCCAAAGCCCCCCCGATGTCACCCCCTCCCCGAGGTCCCTCAGCCTTTCCCGCCAAAGCCTCCCCGATGTCACCCCCTCCCTGAGGTCCCTCAGCCTTTCCCGCCAAAGCCTCCCCGATGTCAACCCCTCCCTGAGGTCCCTCAGCCTTTCCCGTCCAAGCTCCTTCCGCGCCGTCCCGCCCTCAGGCTCCTCCGCCGCTCCCCCCGTTCCCGGCCCCTCCCCGCGGCAGTGCCGCCCCCGCCCCTCGCGCCCCCTGGCACCGCCCCGGCACCGCCCCCTCCCGCTCGCCTTCCTCCCTCTGCCCTGTGGCATCACGGGCTCCCCCCTTCGCCCCACGGCCCCGCCCGAGCCCCGCGCAGCGCTCAGCCCGGGGCTCCCTTCCCTCACAGCCGCCCGCGTGTTTCCCCCTCGCCCCTTGCTCGGCCCGGCCCGGGGCCGCGCTGTTGCGGCTGCCTGCCCCTCGCCTTCCTCCTGCCCAAACCAGCCCGTCCCTCCCCCTCCAGCCTCCCCCCTCAGCCGGGACCGGGGCGGCCCCGGCCGGTCTCCCCGGTGTCCGCCCGCCCCTCGCTCACCGCCGACCCCGCCGCTCCTCGCGCGCTCCTCCCGCCGCCGCACCGGCGGCACGCACTCCTCCGCCCCCGCACTTACGCAGTGTGGCCCCGCCCATCCGGCGCAGGAGCCAATCCCGTCCGCGCCCGCCACCGGGCCCCGCCCCCCCTCCCGGCCCGGAGCCGCCGGCGGCCGCAGAGCGGCGCTGTCCGCCCGCAGCGCGGCCCCGGCCCCGGCCGGGCAGCGGCAGCGGGGCCGGGAGCGCTCGGGCTGCGCCTGCCCGGGACGGCCCGGGACCGAGGGCTCCGCCGCTGCAGCCCGTTTCGTGCCGCTTGCACCCCCGGCTTACACGGCTGCAGCCTTCCTGCTGCTTTAGCTCACACACCTTTCTTCCTTCTACCTGCACAGCAGTTCACACTCACAAACGTTGCAGAACAATCTACAAACATTACAAAGATAGACCACGGACCACAGCTTCCTGAACTTTCGGGTTAAAGTTCCTGTAGATCCCCATGTTTCAATCAAACAGACACCACCAGTAGAGCTGCTGCCTCTGCCGTCTTTGGTCAGAAAGAAGTGACAACACCAGAAAACACATTGGCAGCCGGTGCTTTGACCAGTGAAGGTGGGATCTACAAAAGTCTGATTAAACCAAACAGCCTGAGGTCTTTATCAAGCTGCAGATCTGCCAGGCATGCTGAAATGCCTGAAATTTACTCCTGCAATATTCCACAATGGAACAGCCCTTCATCTCAAATCTCATCTCAAAGTTCCAAACCAGTACATTAAAAGCTGTCACTAGGTATTAGAAGACCACTGCAAGATCGTATTGCTTTTTGAGTTCAATACGAATTTTTCAATAAACCAAAACGCAAGCAGTTTCTGCAGTCTGTTGCTCATCCTCCTGTTCATTCCTTAGCACTGCAGCAATCGGTTTTTATACGACGTGTCAGCAGAGGCGTTTGAAAAACCCCAAACAAAACTTATTCCAGTCCACGGACCCCCTCGCTGCCCCCCCTCACCCTGAGCCCCACGATCAGCACTTGGTGTGGGAGAGGAGCACAGCTCGACATGTTGTATCTGGGATGCTGTATCTATTACGCTGTACCTAGAATGCTGTATCTAGGATGCTGTATCTGGGATGCTGTACCTGGGATGCTGTATCTGGGATGGCGTATCTGAGATGTTGTATCCGGGATACTGTATCTAGAATGCTGTATCTAGGATGCCGTATCTAGGATGTCGTATCTAGGATACTGTATCTAGGATGCTGTATTTGGGATGCTGTATCCGGGAAGCTGTATCGGGGATGCTGAATCTGGGATGCTGTATCTGGGATGCACCCGACCAGGTGCCTTTGTGTGAACACGAAACAGCCGTCTATACAGAGCTCCCTTGAATCTGTCCGCGTGAGAAATGCAGGACTGGGCAACGTCGTGCAACACGCGGAATCTGGCCAAAACACGGTGCAGCTGTGCACTCACTCCAGCTTAAGCACGAATGGAGCCTGCATCAAGGCACACGCATGTGGACAGACAATCGTTTGTAGGCACACACGCTTTCACGCACACGGTCGTCCAAGTACAGGGACGTATCTGCACGTACCCTCCAAAAGAATATTCTCGTGCAGCCACGTATGCGTGATGCAGTACGCCAACCATCCACGCACACCTGTTTACCCTCAAGCATGTCATCACGTTTTGCGTACGTCATTAAGTCCATAGATGGGAGTGGGCGCGCTTGCGGATGTGTGCATGTGTGTGGCCAAGCGTTTCCTTAGGCATCGGTGTGTGAAAAGGAAGGTGCTTTTCTCTAGCTGCGTTCGCGGGCACGAGGTGGTGGGTGCACCTAGCTGGGAGCTTGTGGAATGGTTTCTGCTTGGTTTTCAGTGGGGAATCGTGTGTGTTCACGTGGACAAACAGAAGGCGTAGCAACTAGGTTCCAGCGCAGAAAACGCAAGTTTTCCGATGCACTCTCTTTCTCTCCCTATACCGAGTCGTGTATAGAAACCGCTAAGCCTGCGATCGGCAAGTAAGCTACCACGAAGCGTGCCGTACGGAGAAAACACCCACAGATCCTCGGTCCACACATCGTTTCTGATACATGCTTGAACGCAAATACCTTCGTGCTGCTGTGGCATAAAAGACGGCTGTCAGAATATGTGATTGTGCGCACCTGTGCAATTGCTTGGTTATGCATTCAGTCCTGGTGTGCGGGGCTTTCAGAACTGGTTCTGCGGAGTGGTCTGCGGAAATGCCGCTGACGGAACACGCACCCTCGATTGTTTACCAAAATATAGGCAGACGCGTTTTACCACGTCGTTCAGCATGCAGAGAGCTACGTCTGTTCCGAAGAGACAAGGGAAACGCGTGTGCACGCACAGAAGAAAAACCCGACCAGGTGCCTTTGTGTGAACGTGAAACAGCCGTCTATACACTCTCAGACACGGGAACGTGCATCAATGCAGTCACACAGCCACCAGCTTTTGAGCACAGGCTCTGCTGGTTTTCGCACTTTTCAGGCACAATCCCGAAAGCCGCGCACAATGCAGTTCATTCGCTAAATGTCGTCTAGGGAAGCATTTCTCCGGTCGATCTACCGCTCAGCTTTCTTCTGGCGTTACTGAGAAACGTCAGCGCAGGGAATCCGTCTCTGTCGAGCACACGTCAATCCCTCTTCGGTTTTCCTTTGTTGACTCTGCCTAGATGATTTCCCTGGTTTCTCTTCACCGAGGCAGTCGTGGCTGTGCTGTGTTACACACAGGCACAGCCAACGCACAACAAGTGTCAAGAGACACACTCCGCTGAGCTCAACACTAACACAGATGCACATGTGCGACGAAATCAGCACACATGCTTGTGGAGAGAAAGACATGGACTCACACGCGTGTGGAGCGACGGATAGATACCGTAGGCGCCAGGAACACAGACTGACTTCCAGGCACACTGTCCTCACACCAACAGAGACCGCTCTGCAGCTATCCTAGACGTTGATTATCGAACTAGCCACACTGACCTGCGCGAAACTCCCAGACACTTACAGGCAAGACACAATCTCTCCGACAAGCACACAAGTATTCGCTCTCAGCTGTAGATCAGGGAGAAGCTTGCGCAGTGACGCCCTGTTGCTCTTTCGCATTAAGGCATGATCTGTTTCGTTTCTCTTGTACATCGGCTGCGGAACACTATTCCTTGCGCCACTGTGAAGGATTTGCCATAGGTGAGAAGTAGCTCGGAGCAGCATTCAGTTCTGCCTACGACTGTCTTTGCTCCTTTACTAGCAGAGCTCCCGTGCATCTGTACGCATGAGAAATGCAGGACTGGGCAACGTCGTGCAACACGCGGAATCTGGCCAAAACACGGTGCAGCTGTGCACTCACTCCAGCTTAAGCACGAATGGAGCCTGCAAAAAGGCGCACTCATGTGGACAGAAAATCATTGGTAGACACACACGCTTTCACGCACACGGTCGTCCAAGTACAGGGACGTATCTGCACGTACCCTCCAAAAGAATATTCTCGTGCAGCCACGTATGCGTGATGCAGTACGCCAACCATCAATGCACACCTGTTTCCCCTCAAGCATTTAAGCACGTTTCGCCTACGTCTCTCGGTGCATAGATGGGAGTGGGCGCGCTTGCGGATGTGTGCTTGTGTATGGCCAGGCGTTTGCTTAAGCCTCAGTGTGTGAAAAGGTAGGTGCTTTTCTCTAGCTGCGTTCGCGCGCACGAGGTGGTGGGTGCACCTACCTGGGAGCTTGTGGAACGGTTTCTGCTTGGTTTTCAGTGGGGAATCGTGTGTGTTCACGTGGACAAACAGAAGGCGTAGCAACTAGGTTCCAGCGCAGAAAACGCAAGTTTTCCGATGCGCTCTCTTTCTCTCCCTATACCGAGTCGTGTATAGAAACCGCTAAGCCTGCGATCGGCAAGTAAGCTACCACGAAGCGTGCCGTACGGAGAAAATACCAACAGATCTTCGGTCCACACATTGTTTCTGATACGTGCTTGAACTCAAATACGTTCGTAATGCTACGGCATAAATGACGTCCGTCAGAATATGTGATTGCGCACACTTGTGCAATTGGTTCGTTCTACATTCAGTCCTGGTCTGCAGAGCTTTCAGAACTGGCTCTGGGGAGTCGTCTGAGGAAATGTCGCTGACGGAACACGCATCCTCGATTGTTAACCAAAATATAGGCAAACACGTTTTACCACGTCGTTCAGCATGCAGAGACAAGGGAAACGCGTGTGCACGCACAGAAGAAAAACCCGACCAGGTGCTCTTGTGTGAACGTGAAACAGCCGTCTATACACTCGCAGAGACGGGAAGGTGCATCAATGCAGTCACACAGCCACCCGCTTTTGAGCACAGGCTCTGCTGGTTTTCGCACTTTTCAGGCACAATCCCGAAAGCCGCGCACAATGCAGTTCATTCGCTAAATGTCGTCTAGGGAAGCATTTCTCCGGTCGATCTACCGCTCAGCTTTCTTCTGGCGTTACTGAGAAATGTCAGCGCAGGGAATCCGTCTCTGTCGAGCACACGTCAATCCCTCTTCGTTTTTCCTTTGTTGACTCTGCCTAGATAATTTCCCTGGTTTCTCTTCGCCAGAACAGTCGTGGCTGTGCTGTGTTACACACAGGCACAGCCAGCGCACACCAATGTCGAGAGACACACTCCGCTGAGCTCAACACTAGCACAGATGCATATGTGCAACGAAATCAGCACACATGCTTGTGGAGTGAAAAACATGGACTCACACGCGTGTGGAGCGACGAATAGATAGAGCAGGCGCTAGGAACACAGACTGACCTACAGGCACACTGTCCCCACACCAACAGGGACCGCTCTGCAGCTATCCTAGACGTTGATTATCGAACCAGCCACACTGACCTGCGCCAGACTCCCAGACACTTACAGGCAAGACACAATCTCTCCGACAAGCACATAAGTGTTCGCTCTCAGCTATAGATCAGGGACAAGCTTGCGCAGTGACGCCCTATTACTCTTTCGCATTAAGGCATGATCTCTTTCGTATCTCTTGTCCATCGGCTGCGGAACACTATTCCTCGCGCCACTGTGAAGCATTTGCCATAGGTGAGAAGTAGCTCGGAGCAGCATTCAGTTCTGCCTACGACTGTCTTTGCTCCTTTACTAGCAGAGTTCCCTTGCATCTGTCCGCGTGAGAAATGAAGGACTGGGCAACGTCGTGCGACACGGGGAGCTTTGCCAACAAACGGCGCAGCTGTGCACTCACTCCAGCTTGAGCACGAAATGAGCCTGCAAAAAGGCACACGCATGTGGACAGACAATCGTTTGTAGACACACATGCTTCCATGCACACAGTCGTCCAAGTACAGGGACGTATCTGCACGTACCCTCCAAAAGAATATTCTCATGCAGCCACGTATGCGTGATGCAGTACCCCAACCATCAATGCACACCTGTTTACCCTCAAGCATGTCAGTACATTTCGCATACGTCTTTCTGTGCATAGATCGGAGTGGGCGCGCTTGCGGATGTGTGCTTGTGTGTGGCCAGGCGTTTTCTTAAGCATTAGTGTGGAAAATTAGGTGCTTTTCTCTAGCTGCGTTCGCGGGCACGAGGTGGTGAGTGCGCCTACCTGGGAGCTTGTGAAAAGGTTTATGGTTGGTTTTCAGTGGGGAATCGTGTGTGTTCACGTGGACAAACAGAAGGCGTAGCAACTAGGTTCCAGCTCAGAAAACGCAAGTTTTCCGATGCACTCTCTTTCTCTCCCTATATGGATTCCTGTATAGAAACCGCTAAGCCTGCGATCGGCAAGTAAGCTACCACGAAGCATGCCGTACGGAGAAAATACCCACAGATCCTCGGTTCACACGTTGTTTGTGATACTTGCTTGAATGCAAATACGTTCGTAATGCTATGGCATAAAAGACGTCCGTCAGAATATGTTACGAGCGCACCGGTGCAATTGCTTGGTCTACATTCAGTCCTGTTGTGCGGAGCTTTCAGAACTGGCTCTGCGGAGTGGTCTGCGGAAATGCCGCTGACGGAACACGCACCCTCGATTGTTTACCAAAATATAGGCAGACGCGTTTTACCACGTCGTTCAGCATGCAGAGAGCTACGTCTGTTCCGAAGAGACAAGGGAAACGCGTGTGCACGCACAGAAGAAAAACCCGACGAGATGCATTTGTACGAACGTGAAACAGCCGTCTATACACTCGCAGATACGGGAACGTGCATCAATGCAGTCACACAGCCACCCGCTTTTGAGCACAGGCTCTGCTGGTTTTCCCACTTTTCAGGCACAATCCCGAAAGCCGCGTACAAGGCAGTTCATTCGCTAAATGTCGTCTAGGGAAGCATTTCTCCGGTCGATCTACCACTCAGTTTTCTTCTGGCGTTACTGAGAAATGTCAGCGCAGGGAATCCGTCTCTGTCGAGCACACGTCAATCCCTCTTCGGTTTTCCTTTGTTGACTCTGCCTAGATTATTTTCCTGGTCTCTCTTCACCGAGGCAGTCGTGGCTGTGCTGTGTTACACACAGGCACAGCCAACGCACACCAAGTGTCAAGAGACACACTCCGCTGAGCTCAACACTAACACAGATGCACATGTGCGACGAGATCAGCACACATGCTTGTGGAGAGAAAGACATGGACTCACACGCGTGTGTAGCGACGGATAGATACAGCAGGCGCCAGGAACACAGACTGACTTCCAGGCACACTGTCCTCACACCAACAGAGACCGCTCTGCAGCTATCCTAGACGTTGATTATCGAACCAGCCACACTGACCTGCCCCAAACTCCCAGACACTTACAGGCAAGACACAATCTCTCCGACAAGCACACAAGTATTCGCTCTCAGCTGTAGATCAGGGAGAAGCTTTCGCAGTGACGCCCTGTTGCTCTTTCGCATTAAGGCATGATCTGTTTCGTTTCTCTTGTACATCGGCTGCGGAACACTATTCCTTGCGCCACTGTGAAGGATTTGCCATAGGTGAGAAGTAGCTCGGAGCAGCATTCAGTTCTGCCTACGACTGTCTTTGCTCCTTTACTAGCAGAGCTCCCGTGCATCTGTACGCATGAGAAATGCAGGACTGGGCAACGTCGTGCAACACGCGGAACCTTGCCAAAACACGGTGCCGCTGTGCACTCACTCCAGCTTAAGCACGAATGGAGCCTGCAAAAAGGCACACGCATGTGGACAGACAATCGTTGGTAGACACACACGCTTTCACGCACACCGTCGTCCAAGTACAGGGACGTATCTGCACGTACCCTCCAAAAGAATATTCTCGTGTAGCCACGTATGCGTGATGCAGTACGCCAACCATCCACGCACACCTGTTTACCCTCAAGCATGTCATCACGTTTTGCGTACGTCATTCAGTCCATAGATGGGAGTGGGTACGCTTGAGGATATGTGCATGTGTGTGGCCAAGCGTTTGCTTAGGCATTAGTGTGTGAAAAGGTAGGTGCTTTTCTCTAGCTGCGTTCGCGGGCACGAGGTGGTGGGTGCACCTACCTGGGAGCTTGTGGAATGGTTTCTGCTTGGTTTTCAGTGGGGAATCGTGTGTGTTCACGTGGACAAACAGAAGGCGTAGCAACTAGGTTCCAGCGCAGAAAACGCAAGTTTTCCGATGCACTCTCTTTCTCTCCCTATACCGAGTCGTGTATAGAAACCGCTAAGACTGCGATCGGCAAGTAAGCTACCATGAAGCATGCCGTACGGAGAAAACACCCACAGATCCTCGGTCCACACATTGTTTCTGATACATGCTTGAACGCAAATACCTTCGTGCTGCTGTGCCATAAAAGACGGCTGTCAGAATATGTGATTGTGCGCACCTGTGCAATTACTTGGTTATGCATTCAGTCCTGGTGTGCGGGGCTTTCAGAACTGGTTCTGTGGAGTCCTCTGCGGAAATGCCGCTGACGGAACACACATCCTCGATTGTTAACCAAAAAATAGGCAGACGCGTTTTACCACGTCGTTCATCATGCAGAGAGCTACGTCTGTTCCGAAGAGACAAGGGAAACGCGTGTGCACGCACAGAAGAAAAACCCGACCAGGTGCCTTTGTGTGAACGTGAAACAGCCGTCTGTACACTCGCAGATACGGGAAGGTGCATCAATGCAGTCACACAGCCACCCGCTTTTGAGCACAGGCTCTGCTGGTTTTCGCACTTTTCAGGCACAATCCCGAAAGCCGCGCACAATGCAGTTCATTCGCTAAATGTCGTCTAGGGAAGCATTTCTCCGGTCGATCTACCGCTCAGCTTTCTTCTGGCGTTACTGAGAAATGTCAGTGCAGGGAATCCGTCTCTGTCGAGCACACGTCAATCCCTCTTCGGTTTTCCTTTGTTGACTCTGCCTAGATGATTTCCCTGGTTTCTCTTCACCGAGGCAGTCGTGACTGAGATGCGTTACACACAGGCACAGCCAACGCACACCTATGTCGAGAGACATACTCCGTTGAGCTCAACACTAGCACAGATGCACATGTGCGACGAAATCAGCACACAAGTTTGTGGAGAGAAAGACATGGACTCACACGCGTATGGAACGACGGATCGATACAGCCGGCGCCAGGAACACAGACTGACCTACAGGCACACTGTCCCCACACCAACAGGGACCGCTCTGCAGCTATCCTAGACGTTGATTATCGAACCAGCCACACTGACCTGCCCCAAACTCCCAGACTATTCCAGGCAAGACACAATCTCTCCGACAAGCACACAAGTGTTCGCTCTCAGCTGTAGATCAGGGAGAAGCTTGCGCAGTGACGCCCTGTTGCTCTTTCGCATTAAGGCATGATCTGTTTCGTTTCTCTTGAAGATCTGCTCCTGAGCGCCTTTCCTCGGGCCCCTGTGAAGCATTTTCCAAGGGTGAGAAGTAGCTCAGAGCAGCATTCAGTTCTGCCTACGACTGTCTTTGCTCCTTTACTAGCAGAGCTCCCGTGCATCTGTCCGCGTGAGAAATGCAGGATTGGGTAACGTCGTGCAACACGCGGAAGCTTGCCAACAAACGGCGCAGCTGTGCACTCACTCGCGCTTAAGCACGAATGGAGCCTGCAAAAAGGCACACGCATGTGGACAGACAATCGTTTGTAGACACACATGCTTTCACGCACACGGTCGTCCAAGTACAGGGACGTATCTGCACGTACCCTCCAAAAGAATATTCTCGTGCAGCCACATATGCGTGATGCAGTACGCCAACCATCAATGCACACCTGTTTCCCCTCAAGCATTTAAGCACGTTTCGCCTACGTCTCTCGGTGCATAGATGGGAGTGGGCGCGCTTGCGGATATGTGCTTGTGTATGGCCAGGCGTTTGCTTAAGCATCAGTGTGTGAAAAGGTAGGTGCTTTTCTCTAGCTGCGTTCGCGCGCACGAGGTGGTGGGTGCACCTACCTGGGAGCTTGTGGAACGGTTTCTGCTTGGTTTTCAGTGGGGAATCGTGTGTGTTCACGTGGACAAACAGAAGGCGTAGCAACTAGGTTCCAGCGCAGAAAACGCAAGTTTTCCGATGCGCTCTCTTTCTCTCCCTATACCGAGTCGTGTATAGAAACCGCTAAGCCTGCGATCGGCAAGTAAGCTACCACGAAGCGTGCCGTACGGAGAAAATACCAACAGACCTTCGGTCCACACATTGTTTCTGATACGTGCTTGAACTCAAATACGTTCGTAATGCTACGGCATAAATGACGTCCGTCAGAATATGTGATTGCGCACACTTGTGCAATTGGTTCGTTCTACATTCAGTCCTGGTCTGCAGAGCTTTCAGAACTGGCTCTGGGGAGTCGTCTGCGGAAATGTCGCTGACGGAACACGCACCTTCGATTGTTAACCAAAATATAGGCAGACGCGTTTTACCACGTCGTTCAGCATGCAGAGAGCTACATCTGTTCCGAAGAGACAAGGGAAACGCGTGTGCACGCACAGAAGAAAAACCCGACCAGGTGCTCTTGTGTGAACGTGAAACAGCCGTCTATACACTCGCAGATACGGGAACGTGCATCAATGCAGTCACACAGCCACCCGCTTTTGAGCACAGGCTCTGCTGGTTTTCGCACTTTTCAGGCACAATCCCGAAAGCCGCGCACAATGCAGTTCATTCGCTAAATGTCGTCTAGGGAAGCATTTCTCCGGTCGATCTACCGCTCAGCTTTCTTCTGGCGTTACTGAGAAATGTCAGCGCAGGGAATCCGTCTCTGTCGAGCACACGTCAATCCCTCTTCGGTTTTCCTTTGTTGACTCTGCCTAGATGATTTCCCTGGTCTCTCTTCACCGAGGCAGTCGTGGCTGTGCTGTGTTACACACAGGCACAGCCAACGCACACCAAGTTGTCGAGAGACACACTCCGCTGAGCTCAACACTAGCACAGATGCACACGTGCGACGAAATCAGCACACATGCTTGTGGAGTGAAAGACATGGACTCACACGCGTGTGGAGCGACGGATCGATATAGCAGGCACTAGGAACACAGACCGACCTACAGGCACACTGTCCCCACACCAACAGGGACCACTCTGCAGCTATCCTAGACGTTGATTATCGAACCAGCCACACTGACCTGCCCCAAACTCCCAGACACTTACAGGCAAGACACAATCTCTCCGACAAGCACACAAGTGTTCGCTCTCAGCTGTAGATCAGGGACAAGCTTGCACAGTGACGCCTTGTTGCTCTTTCGCATTAAGGCATGATCTGTTTCGTTTCTCTTGTAGATCGGCTGCTGAGCGCCTTTCCTCGGGCCCCTGTGAAGCATTTGCCATAGGTGAGAAGTTTCCGCTCGCTGCTCAGGAGATTCCGCGTCTGGGGCCGTGGACTGAGGAAGAACGTTTGCGAGTTGGAGGACGCTACAAGATATTCCCCGTGGAAGCCAGAGAAGAGGCAAATTGGCTGCCAGTGGAGCTGTGTTCCGTGCAGTCTTCAGTTTAGGACGTTCAGTTTGTCCTTGCAGAAAAGGAGCAGTCATTGGCAGGCCTGGGAGAGGCCATTAAGTGCGTGATCAGAATTGAAGCCAGATTGCACTCGACGTTGCTGCTGTCGGTCTTGGCTTTCAGTGGTTTCCCCACGGCTGCCTAGTGTTTGGGAGCACGGAGGGGGCGTTTTTTCTTCCCCAAGGAGAGGCTGTGCTTAAAAAAGAATTTGTTTCCTCAGAGAAGTGCAAGTCCGTGTGTGTAAGCCAGCCAAAATCGCCAGCCTAGTCAAGTTCCGAGTGTGCGTCTGTCAGACGGCCGCTTGCCGTTGCCGAGTTCCCAGCTGTGCAGTTGTACTGGCGAAGGGCAATGCAGGACGGAAGGGTTTTTTCTGCTGCAGGGACCCAGCCGCCCCCCTTTTCAGCGGAAAGCAGGGGAGCGCGGTTTATTGTTCCCTTTGCAACGCGGCTGCTGGCGCGGGAGGGCTGGAGGGCTGGAGGGGCGGAGCGCTGGTTGGCTGCCTAGGCACGTCAGTCGCCACTCTGTCCGCCTATCAGGTTGCCAGAGGGGCGGGCGTTGAGGTCTCCGTACTGCGCATGCCCGACTCGCGAGCGCTGCTAGGCGGCGAGAGAGGTGATTGACGTGTCCTAGGCAGCCAACCGGGACGCGGCAAGGGGCGGGTGCTGCGGTCTCGCTACCGCGCATGCCCAAAGCACGAGCGCCTGGCGGGAGCGGAGCGGCGGAAGAGGCGGCAGGTGAGTGCGGCCGCGGCGGGGGTGACCGTGCCGGTGGAACGGGGGGGGCGGGATTTGCCGGCGCGGCGCGGAGGCGTTCGTCTCCGGTTCCCCCCCGCCGAGCTGGTGAAGCTGGCGGGAGGTATGTGACCCTGCGGGCAGGTGCGCTGAAGGCTGGCGGTCTGGAGCCGTGTCTCCCTCCGGCGCAGCGCCCGTGCGCGGTCCGGCGGTCCCTCCGGGAGCGGTGCAGCTCCCGTTAGTCGGGGGGACGTTGAAAAGCAGAGCTGGTGGCGTGGCGAGTGGGGCGCCGCTTCGGCGGGAGCTCGGGGCGAGGCGCGGCGGGTTCTGTGTCCTGTGGGCGCGGCTTTCGCGCCGCGGCTGTCTGTGTGCTACACGCCCTGAGTCCTAAGAAGATGTGTCTTTTAGGATTCGTTCTACAAGTCAAAGAGAGGAGCCGAATATGTGCTGAATGTTATAGTTAGAACTGATATTCTGTGAAGAAGTGAAGTGGTCTGAAAAAAATACACATTTCTTAAAAGCTAGTGCATCATTGTGTATCTTCACATGAATCGACTCAAACATCCCCCCCGTAAATAAAACCCAACTCCCCCCAGAAACAACATAGAAGAAACGAGCTAGCAGAGCTCCTGTGACAAAAGGAGGTCAGTATTTTTCCCTCAGTTTTTTCCTTATCTGAAGAAATCAAAGAGAATTTTAGATCGTATTTTTTCCGTCTAAATCAAGTATTGGCGTAGACTTTTGTGTTCAGATAATCAACATTGTCTGTAAAGAATTGTTTAACAAAAACAAGCAGAAACCAAAACCAGGTTCAGACCTGTAAGAAGCATAGAATAATTTCGTTTGTAAGAGACCATCTAGGGGGGTCATCTTGTTGAATTGCCTTCACAATGAGATCAGGTCACTGAATGCCTTGTCTACTGAAATTCTGAATATCTCCAAGGTTGGGGATTCCATGGGCTCCCCGGGAAGCTGGTGCTTAACCATTTGTGTCACCAAACATGCTAAAAAAATACCTCACTAGTTAGCTTTGTTTTACCATGAGAAGCTTTTGTTCTCTTCATAGGTGTTGCAACCATCATTATTGTGGGTAATGAAGGAGCTTCTTCGGTGGTTGGGATAGCACATTCATCCCAGCATGTTCTGATTGGAGAACCTTCAGGAAATTATAATGGGACTGCTCTTATTAGGTGAGTACATCACTCATTTATCCAAAACAGCTCTGTTTCAAAAGCTATGAGGCTCCACATTTGGCAAGAATTAATTGAATGCTGCATTTCATTCTCACTTCTAAAATCATAAGTATTTTTAAAATTAGATGCTTGTTTTTTAAGAAGGGCAGAACATACTACGTAGGTGTCTTTTCAGTATTGCTGAGGAGCTTTAGATATGTCTTCCAATTATTTACAACATAGATTCATTAAAGGAAAGAGGATTCTAATCAAAGGAATAGGGGAAGGCAGTCAATTATATTTGAAGATGCTTTGTGCTTTTCAGGATTCAGTTCAGGATTGGTGCTTGAACTGAAATTCGGTACATTGTTACGATGATCAGCATAACCAAAGCAGCACTGGGTCTTAGTTGAAACAAGATGCAATTCTTTCACTGCATTCAGTCAGCTGAAAACAAGATGAAGAAATCACAATGTTACCATACCTTCTAACAGAATTGGAGAAAAAGTATTACAACACTTTCCCTTAGCGAAACAGCAAATATAAGCAAGAAAACAGATTCTCATGCTGCCCTGAGAATCCCAACAGACAAAGGGATGCTTTGTGCAGCACCAGTTTAGAACATGTACTAGATCATGGTATAGACAATTTCTTGCCATGCTTCAGTTCACCGAGAATGTCATGAGTAGGATTAGCCTCTAGGTTTTTAGACAAGCAGCACACAGAACATTTCTCAAGTGATCTCATAGTACTATTCTCGTATCTTTCTGCCTTCAAAGCCAAATTACCTCTGGGTGCTACCCGTAAGTCCCATTTCCCTTCTGTTTTGCATGTCTATTTCCTGAAAAGCAGAAAGACAGCTCAGTTTTCAGCTGCCAACTTTGGGCTGTATGCACAAAAACTATAAAGTGCTCTGGGTAAAAATACAGCTCAAGATGCCTCCCAACACGGGGAAGTAAATCAGAACTGCAGACACGTTATTGCTCTGAAGAGGTTATGGTCAAGATCTTAATAGTGACTTAATAGATTAAAATTCAAGCTTCACAGTGCTGGTAACATTTCTTCCGTGCACAACAATATCTATGCTTTATATCTCTGGATTTGGTATCAAATATTAAAGGTAGAAGATTAAATCTGTGTTTGCATTCTGCAGCCTGACACGTGGCCCAGGGATTTTTGGTGAAATCATAATATATTGGAATATAACACCCCGTCATCACACAGAATTTATTGAGACGTCGGGGACCTTGACAATGCGAGACAGGCAGTGTGCAGCAGTGGTTCTGATACAGGTACAAGAGATTTTACACCAGTAGCTATTTCAGGTTCTTCCTTTTATCTAGCCAGCATCTTGATTAGAAATTAGTTATACCTCTCTACCTGGAAATGGTTAATTGGTTCTTCTCCCTAGGCTCTCCCTCAGGTTAACATCACTGTTTTGTGTTCAAGGGGATCCTATGGCAAAGTGCGTCTTTGCTTCCAGAGAATAAATAGGACTGCAGAGGAGGGAGTTGATTTCACCCCCACAGTAAGGGAACTGTTATTTGAACCACATGAGGAGAGTAGAATGATTTCGGTTGAAATTCATGATGACGACTTTCCTGAAGGTCCTGAAGACTTTTCAGTGATGATTACCAAAGTGGAACTCCAAGGAAGGTAAAGATAAAATTAATGATAAGATAAAATTAATTAAAAGCAGGAGATCAAACTGTATTTGGAATCTGATCTACCTGCATAAAGGCACCGCTGGATTTCAGGTGTTTTACTGTAAAATTTCATATGGCAGCTATAATAGTAATAATAATACAAATTGGATGTATGGCAATCCAAATTCTTTCAACATTAATTTTAAGATTTTGCTGATTCAGATTTATTAAAGCTGAAAGTCCATCCGTTACATAGAAGTTGTCAAATCACATGAAACTCAAAGAAGAAGATAAAATGTGAAAGAAAAAGCGAAAGATCCACATTTCTGTGAAAAAACTGCCAGTTTTGCAGATATAGTTTGAAAAAGTGTGACCAAAAATCTTCAGTGGTAACTGTCAGAAAATAAAAGTATTTGTGGTAATTGAAAATTGTCATACTTGCATTACAATACTTTTGCAAGATTTTTTTTTAATCTAATATTCCTTTTTATGTTCTTGCAAGTGGATTTGATTTCACCGTAAAGGAAAATGATCTACAGATAGATCAACCCCCAGTAATAGGAAATATCTCCACAGTACGAGTCACTATAGCAAAAAGTGATAATGCAGAAGGCATCATAGAATTTGATCCACAGTATATCCTTCTACAGGGTCAGTTTACCAGAGGTTTTCACTATGGTTTAGAGGATAAGCCTGTGGCTCTCTCACAAATTTTGAAATAAAATAACTTTTTTTCCCAATTTTTCTTGAAGTGCAAGAGGATGCTGGATTAATCATGATTCCTGTTGTGAGAAAGCGTGGAACGTATGGCGATGTAACAGCCGATTTCCTTTCTCGAAGTATTTCTGCACTTCCGAACGTTGACTACATCATCCATAATGATTCTGTCATTTTTTATCGTGGCCAGAACCAGACTTTTATCTATATCTCTATCATAGATGATGAAGAAAGGTAATTATTTTTTTCAGATATTTATTCACTAATCTACTTCTGAGAAACCGTTTTTTAGCACGTGCAGTATGCCTGTCAGCAGAGTTTGAATTGAAAAGCAAATTTCTGCAGCCCTGAAATATTTAAAGGGAGGGAAAAGAAGCTATTATTGGAGTTTCATAGTGCCTGTTAAATTTTATGCAAACAACTACATTCGTTTTACCTAGATTATCAGAAAGTTTGGGTGTTAATAGTACTGCTGTGAATAATAAAATATTTTGCTGGTTGTTTTTTTTTTTTTTTAAATTTAGCACATGTGGAAAATAAAACAATATTTTTATTTCAGATATCACCATTCTCTGCAAATGGGGGGAATCTTCTGCTGTATGCTTACAGAGATGACTTCTGTATATCTTTAAACAGATCCAGCTGGACGCATGGTTGAATGACAAATCATAATTTTAATTTTTTGTTCTTGTGTGTCTCAGAAGGTCTTTTTTTCTGTTTTTTTTCCATGCAGCGAATTTGCAGAGCAATTTGAAATCCAGCTGACGGGAGCCACTGGTGGAGCAGCCCTTGGGCTCCATCTACTGAGCCAGGCCATCGTTGCCAAAAGCGACTCCCCCCAGGGCATCATCCGATTTCTCAGCCAAAGTCGAATTACTCTTCCCAACCCCGATACACCGACAACAGTGTCGCTGGTGCTGGAAAGGACAGGAAATTGTTTGGGGAGACACAGGTGGGCCCTGGTTCTCAAAAACTGAACGTTTTCCAGTGACAAGGCCAAAAATCTTCTTTTTTTTTGCCGTCAGGGGCTTCCTTGTGACTGATTTCTAATGGGATAGTTGCAGCTTTTCATTAAGTGTGAATTCTGTATAGTTGCAGAAGAACAGAAAATATTGTTACTTTTTTGATCTTCTCTTTGTCCTCCTGCTTTTCTCCTTTTATTATGGTCTGGTGTACTTTATTTTGAACTATCTCCCAATCTCATTGAAAATACAGTTAATTTCATGCACCACCGCTAATTTAATTGAACTCAGTTAAATTACTTCCTGAAGCTGGTCAATTTATTTTTATTTTCAGTAAATTGTTTACTATGAGGCCTCTAGACTTTTTTTTAGTCTGTATGTATCACTGCCAAAGTGAAAGTATAAATATGAACCAAGATAAGGCTTCCACAGTCTGGGCAAATGATTGGAAAATTGGCATTAAAGGCCATGAGCTACTGCTCTCCTCATGTGAAAACTGCCGTGGTCTTCTTGGACTTTTCCTAGAAGTCATTGAAGAAAAGTGAAAAACAATTAAGTGTCAAAATAATAATTTTAAGATGCTGAATAGGACCCCTTCAAAACCAATCTAATTTGTGGGAAATTTTGAAAATATTCTAGCTTTTAATCAGCCTGAGGAAGTGTGAATCGTGATTTGAGGCATTAAAAACTTCTATTGCAGAAAATATTTGTCGTTCTCAGTCTCGATATCACACTTGCCAGGGAATGTTTCTGGTCAGGATACTTATTTGGTGAGCTTTTCAAAACAACTTGTGAAAGGAAGAGAAAAGTAAACTGGCCTGTGCGTTTCCTGTTACGTGCTACAGAAACCTCAGTTTATTTTCTTTTCTGTAACTAATATCTAGAATTTAATAAAATGGCATTGTGGCTAACTAGCACTTCAGAATTTCTATTTTTAATGTTTATTTTTCTCCAAAGGATTATATATTTTCCCACATATAATCAATTATTAATATGTTGTGTTCTGTAAAAAGAGCACATATTTAAATGTAGCTTGTTAGCAGATGCAAGAATTTTTATGTCGCTTGTGTTACTCTGTCACTTCCCCCGACCTGGGAGGCAGTTATAATATGTCACTACTGTAAATCTGAAACTGGTATCTCCCACAGATTAATTGGGACATCTTGGGACCCAATTCAGAAGAGGTTTTATCTCCCCTGAATAGTGACATTGGTGACCCTGTGAACGGATCATTCTATTTTGGAGAAGGGGAAGGAGGGCTGAGAACTATTAATCTACAAATCCATCCTCGTGAAGAAGTTGAAGTTCAGGAGATCTTCATTATTAGGCTGAGCCTTATGAAAGGTGAAGCAGAACTAGATCCTAAGGCAAACAGCATTACACTAATAGTAAGTCATTATTGCTTTTCTTCCTCTTGAGATCTCTGTTATTGGTATTTATCCTGCAAAGCTTTGAAGGGTAATCATAATGATTGAATAGCTTGTCATTTGCCTCTTTTTCTTTTGCCTCCCCTACTACATGGGTGTGATGGTCGTGGTCAACGGGGCAGAGTCCAGTTGGGGCCTGTATCTAGTGCAGTCCCTCAAGAGTCAGTACTGGGGCCTGTATTATTCAATATATCCATCAATGACTTGGATGAGGGAACAGAGTGACTGTCAGCAAGTTTGCTGATGACACCAAGCTGAGAGGAGTGGCTGACACTGGAAGCTGTGCTGCCATTGGGAGACCTGGACAGGCTGGAGAGTTGGGCAGGGAGAAATTTAATGAAATAGAACAAGGGCAAGCGTAGAGTCTTGTGTCTGGGCAGGAACAACCCCAGGTTCCAGTATAAGTTGGGAAATGACCTATTAGAGAGCAGACTCTCTCAGACTCTCTTCTAAATACTGGTGTACTCTTGAGTCTTCTTAAGAGGAGAAAACTCAAGAGGAAGAACTAATTGATACATTCCCTATAGCATCTAGCAATGAAAATCTCAATGTTTCAAACAAGAATACTATTCACTTTACATTTCTGATTGTTTAATTTTTTTTTATTCAATTACTTCCTTAAAGATACAGAAGTTTGGTGATCCCAACAGAATGGTACAGTTTGCTCCTGAATCGTTAACTGAGAAAAACTTCACAGAACCCTCTGCAGTGGAAGGGCCACAAGGTATTACACTGTTTGTCAGACGAATCCAGGGCACCATGGGAAACATAACGGTATTCTCACTCTCTTCCTAATCAACATTATAATCTGAAATAATCCTCTGTATCAGTGCATGGAGGGAGATCTTATTCTGTGCCTTTCAATTGCGTATTTCTCAGATTTTGAAATGTCGCCTTTTAGACTGAGTTTAGCAAGGGCTCAGCTCTAGTAGTTGTGGTTTGTAGAGTCAGATTCAGTCTCCCCTGGTCAGTGAAAAAAACAGAAAACCAGCACTGGAGTGCTTGTCTTGCTTTCTCTCTCCCTCTGCTCCTGTGCTTTTGATGGGAGAACAGGAGAGACCAGACTTTCATAGTGAGCTTTCTTTGAGATCTTCACAATTTACTCTTTTTCAGCCATATGTAAAGGTAAGAATCAGACATTTTAGAATCATCACTTACATTGTCTTTACCTAAAGTTGTTTGCAAGTCAGCATTTTCACAAGTACTCATTTATTTCAAAAAAAAAAAAAATTAATAAAAAGCATCTAATGTGTTTAATGAGAACTCTTCACACCTTTCTGTTGTGAGGAATTCTGGAAACTGGAAAAACAGCAAGGATATCTTGGTGTAAAAATAGAAATAATTTCAAGCAATTGTTCAGAGATTCCGTATAGTTTTACGTAGGTGTTCAGAAGATATACAAAGGTAATCTTTGCATTCACAGTACTGCTGGAAGAACAACACATCACTTTGTAAGATAGTCTATGTGCTTCTTTCTATGCATACTTAAACAAATTTGTATTTTACCCATTTAAACCCAACCTATTCCGTATGCAATCTATAATGAACCATGAATGTGAAAGTTTCCGACTCTGTGGGTGATATTGCCTTCATTTTGTGCATTTTCTAAATAAATTTCAGGTTTACTGGGAAATACGTAGTGAATCTGACATCACGGGTGACTTTCTTAGGACAGAGGGATCTGTTGTCATTGCTGACCAGGAGAGCACAGCTGAGATAATCATCTACCTGTTACCTGACGATGTTCCAGGACTGGTTGAGAACTATGTGGTGCAGCTGATTTCAGTAGAAGGTGGAGCAGATTTAGACCAAGAGAAAAGAATTTCGGAAATCAATGTGTTTGCAAATGATGACCCCTATGGAGTGTTCGCCCTGTACTCTGACCAGCAGTCAGTACTCGTAGAGAGGAACCTGGATCGTCGGTATGTTCAGATCAATGTAACTCGGCATGCTGGAGCATTTGGAGAAGCAATTGTGGAGTACCATATCACATCTCATTGTGAAGAAGCACTAATTGAGCCTGAGAATGAGGTGGGATACCTCACAATAAAAGACGGTGCCAGCTTTGGAGTGAAAAGAGTGCCAATAAGCAACCAGGTCTGTATTATCCTTTTAAGTCACGTGGTATCTATTGTTTCCATTTGTGTTCATCACAATACAAATGTGCTGGAATAAGATACTGAACTCTCAATACTGTCCACTGTCAAGAAGCAGAAAAGAGAGTTTTGGTATAATGAATTTCCTATTTATGGACTAGAAGTGGGTTCAAATATCACATTTTCAGGTAATAACTGCAAAATCACTCTATGCATGCGTTCAAATATCCAGTGTTTCCTTCCATCATTGCTTTGTGTTACTATCAGTTCAATATTTTGTTATTTTATGTATTCAAATATTCTTATTAACCCTAAGAGTTAAGATCAAGCTGAGACCCACTATGTTAGATACAGTTCAGTAAAATGGCAATACTTGCTCTATAAACTCATCTTTCAATTAACTGCTGGTAAATTACAATCACAATATTGCCGTTTTAACTGTGTTTCTTTATAGAAAGATAATCAACAAAACGCTTGACTTGAAAACACTGCTTTTTCATGCAAACAACAAAATCTGCTGATTTTTCTGCCACTTAACTCTTTGAACGGGTGGTTATCGTGTTTTCAGTGGAATTACATTGCCACCATTTTAATTGCATTCTTCCTCTCAAAGGCGTTTATTGTACTGGGCTTGAATTTTACCCTGGAACTGACTAACGTAAGCCTGGTTGGGACAAGTGCCAAGGATGTGCCAAAATATTAGGAAAAGCGAAGTCAGCCATTCTGCTTGTTCCTGAGGAAGCTGCCAATTCACAGGTCAGTAGACTGACTGCAGTGTAATTTTCTACCGCAGAAGGAAGGTACACTTCATTACAAAAGGCAGCCGCTATAAGAATTCAGTTTGCTCCTTAAAGTTTTCATCATTGCAACCAATTTAACGACCGACAAGACTGTTCCAGTTATTACTTGTACTGTATATTGTCTTTTCTCTGATACAAATTCATATAGAGATGTGTAAATGCAGTTTGAAAAGGTCTCTTCATCTATAAAATGTAAATAGCATAAATATGATGATTTACTTATACTTTTGTTTACATGAAGTGGAAGTTCTGAGACTTAGAGGAAAATAGCTAGTTCTGGACGATGTTATTCCTTTAAGTACAGCAGCCCCAAAGTAGATAAGAGCATGCATGCAGTATCATGTGCAAAAAGAAGTGGAGGTCATGCTGCGTTTTAGTGCAGTTGACAGTACCTTTGACTAATCACTGAGTGGGGAATTTTCCATTTGTCTGCTTTGTATGAGACAGAAAAAATATACTATACCTGTTCCAATATGGCATATGTGCTACAGTTCCCTTTTTATGTGGCAAGCAAAGACAACAGCATGCTGAGTTTTTGTCTCTTAAATTTTATTGAAGTCTTTATGTAATGATTTTAATTCTCTTGACACACTGTTTTGTCTTTCAATTTGGAATTGAACTTAATTCAAATGGTCTTTCTGTAAACATTGTTTACTACCATACATCCACTTATCATTTTAGAATGTGTGAATTATCTTTTCATTCCCGTTTTTTGGTCAAAGAAAGAAAAGTACATCATACTATCAAGAATGTTTTTGTGAACAATGTAATGTGACAACAACTTACTTTCACTGGATAGACAAATAATACTTTATTTTAGACCTGTGTGTATCTGTATGGTACCACAGCCATTGCATGTGAGCATTAAGGGCAGGTTGGTTTGTTTTCCTTTTGAATGACAGACACAAAATGCTATAGTCAGTGTTTTCAGTACCAAAATGTCATTCATACTGGTTCCTTTTTTTCCCTGATATCTAATTCTCAGAAGTCTAAGATTTAGAAATGTTGAAGAGTTGTGAAGAAAGCATTTATATATATATATATATATATATATACACAAACATATATAGACATGTACATACATATATTTATATGCATGTGTAACTACTGTTAAGATGCCTACCTTACAAAATATAGTACTCTTTCATATATGTTATTGTCCACTTTCATTCCATTTTCTATAACAAAATCCATTATGTTTCCACAGGTTAGCTTTGAATCTGTGATTTTACGACTTACAGACATTATAGCAGGGACAGGCCAGGCTGTCATCACCAGAAAAGGAGTTTATGGCTCTGTCATCGTGAGCTGGATCTCAGGATACCCAGCAGACCTGATCACTGACTTTGCTCAGTCAGGCAATATTACTCCTCTGTTTGGTGAGTAACAGTCTGAGGAAACAGCTACGAAAGTTGCCTAAGTGATGATACCACCTTTTAGTTATATATACCTCTGTATGCTCTCTCTATTAATAAAGCGTCATTAGATTGAAATGGTATGGTCTAATTTTTAGCTATAAGGGATGTGTTCATTTTATAAGCAAAAAAACCCTTCAACTTCATAGATACATGTCTGGGAGGCAGGCACGATGCTGTGGCCATGAAGGACAGCTTCATATAGGAAAGACCCTTATCCAGTTTTCTTCTTCCTAAATGGAGTGGAATTGTGATTAAAGTCTGTACTTTAGCGCATTCCCAGATAAAAAGAGGATTCCTATTGGATTATTTTGACTTTTGCTCTCTCTCACTCTCTCTTTCCTTCAGGTACTGTTGCATTTTCCTCTGGTGAGCAAAGTAAAGTGATTTCATTTCAGGCCACTCCAAGCCTAAATGAATGTGAGTCATTTGCCATCACTTTAACAGCAGCGCACAGCGATGTGTCTGGTGGGGCTCGCCTGAGGTAAGGATGCTACTTGTATTTTTGAGTCGCACCAATGCCATAAGAATTATGACCTGTGTACAGATACAAAACTTATACAAATCCCTGTTGTTATTATTATAGGCAGCTAGTAACTTGTAGTCCATTCTTTGATAAATTTGTATAGCTTGTCTCAGGTGAGAACAAAGTGATCTAGATCTGACCTGTTCAGAACTGAGGCTTTTATCCAACTCCAGTCTATTTCATAGGTGCCTAGAATAACGGAGACAGTCAAGAAAATGAAGATCAACAGTTTTAGCCGGGAAGCTGAAGACTGAAAGCAACTCTTAACAGTTTTCATTGGTGTCCCTAAAAATCCATATTTAGAAGGTCTTACATAACAAATTATTTATAATAAGAAAAATAAAACAAGAAATGTTCTGAAAATACCTAATTTATATAAACCTCCTTTTTATTTTTTAAAAAACCAAAACCATTACGTTTAATGTAGTTTTCCATCTCAGATAAGTTATCTGTTCTTCAAGCTATTTTATTTTCATTCATCCTTAGCCATTAATAGCTAGAAGTGGTATAAAAAGAATGGACATGGAGTAACACCACGTATGGAGAAAGGTTTTGGCTTCACCATGTTACAATTACAGTGGCAAATCTGAAGGAAGTCAGGAGTGAAATGGATGGATAAATCCTGAGATTGAGCCCTTCTCCTGGGCTTGTCTGTCCTGTGGACTGGTGTCCTCAGAGCCCCTATTTACCCTGTGAATCAAGTACATTAAGTATGTGAGAATGACCTTTCCTAGAAAACTGAAGATGACATCCCATGGAGGGTAAAGGTGACTTTGAAGAGCTTTTGGCTCCCTTAGTGGTGGAAATGGTCTAGTTTTTTGACCAAAATCACTGTAATTTTAGTGCCATTTGATAGCCTCTAGCACTGAATAATAGGTCAGTTCTGCAGACAGGTATAAGACACAAGATTTAACGAAGAGTTTTGCCTCTATGCTTATTTTCTAATAAGAAAGGGATCTATTTAATATGAATGAAGTAGAGCTTAAGTTTATATTGATCACAGGGCTCAGATCTGGAAAAAAAATTCCTGTGAGGGGGCAGTTAGTATTTCAAAGCCCCACTGTAAGTTTTAAAATAACTTCCTCTCATTCTCTAGCTTCCTAGCTCTAACTGTAGATCTGTTAGGATCTGTCTATCCCTCAGTTTTCCTTTGAAATGGGAAGTTTGTTCTATAGATAAAACTGGTATTACTCGGGGTGGCTGTATTTGTAATGTATCTTCTTTCATTGTGTCCACAACGGAAAAACATCATACTTTCCTTTGCTTCTCCATTTTCTCAGGAAGACTTTATTTTATTTAAACTTTACTCTGTATCCTGTGCTGATTTGGGTGCATTGCATCTGAGGAGGGCTGTTCGATCCTATTATTACAAAATCATTTTTCAGGCAATCATGTTACATCTTGCTTTGGTATGGTTGCTATTTCTTCCCTCTGCTATTAGACATTTGTTTAATCCGCTTTCTTACAGCCATCATTGATTGTTCACTGGAAATTATTCTGCTTTAATGTTTTACTTTTCTTCACGCTTCGTATTTCCTCTGTCAACTTTGGTGTCTTTTCTGTTTCAGATCGGGTTTTACAACAGCTGAAATTGAGCCAATGGGGATCTTCCAGTTTGCTCTTAACTCAGGGTCTGTTTCAGTTGAAGATGATGTTTGGGCAGTCACACTCCATGTCCAAAGATTGTTTGGTTTTCAAAGTAATCTCACTAAATTGACATATCAGACCATTCCAGGAAGTGCCAAACCACTAGAGGACTTTGTAGCCATCTACAATGGAGAGCTTATGTTTTTACATTTTCAGACAAACGCTGTGATAGAAATATCAATAATTGATGACTCTGTCTCTGAAATTGAGGAATTTTTTTTTGTAAATTTGACTTGTGTGGAAATTTTGGATGTTCAACCTGTGAACCTTGCCTGGAGTCCACGTCTGAATCCAGCTTTCAGTGTTGCAACAGTTAATATCCTCGCTAATGATATTCTTCATGGAATACTAAGTTTGGGGCCAGAGTTTATTTATGTTGAAGAAGATGCCAACAACAGTACCCCCAACACAGCGATACTTCATATCAGAAGGACCAAGGGTTTTACTGGTGATGTTGAAGTAACCATTAAAACCTTTGGGGGAGTGAGTGCACAAAGTGGAGCAGATTCATATCCTTTTATGAAGGATTTCCTTCCGTTTATGGAAGATCCAACTTCACTTGGGCAATGGAAGGGGAAGATTTTGAGGAACAGTCAGTCTCTTTGACTTTGCTGGATGGACAAAGAGAAAGCAGGGTGTCCATAAAGATTTTTGACGATGATGAGCCTGAAGGACAGGAATTGTTTTATGTTTTCCTCTCAAATCCTGAATATGGAGCTCAGATTGTAGAAGGAAAGGATGAATATGGATTTGCTGCTTTTGCAACAGTAATTATTGCAGGTAATATTATTTCCCTGGGAAAATTAATAACAGTAAATGACTATGTTTTCATAGCAATTTTCATGTAAAGATTGGCAATCTATTTGACGATAAGCAGGGTATTCTATTGTGAAATCTTGAGTTTTCCAGAGCAGAGGAAGCATCTAATGTACAAAGCTACTACGCGTCCCTTAGCAACGTAGCTCAAAATACATTTAGAGATTATGCTTATCTCTGTTCTTGCCCTGTTTTACTCTTTAAGGGAAAAGACTAATCTTGAGTAGTTTTTATGTAGATCCAGTAGCATTGCAGGCATTTTGGATTTTTACTTTTGCCATTTTGTCACTTTTACATACAATGGGGTTTGTGCAAAGTATCAGTCTCTATATTGACATTCAGCATGCACTGGTAAGTAAAGCCATTGCTACCTGTAAAGGAGAAATCCTTTAGTAACAAGATTTAATGGGGCACTGTGAAGACATTAGCTTCCCCTCATTAAACCTGGATTTTTTTTCCATACACTGCTGTTTTGCCAAAGATGTTTACATTCCCATGAGAACAGTGAAGTATTGTGCAGCTCCATACTTGCACACACGGAATTAAAGATGCAGAAGAAAAGCTGATGTGACAATTTGGAAAAATTAATGGCTTCAACAAGAGTATGAGTGGGACGAATAAGAAAGCTGTCCTTGGAAGCCCATCTTCATCCCGTACCCTACTATATCTGCTTTCAAAAGTACTTCTTCTACTGGTTAAAATAAAATTTAGAAATGCCAACATTTAAAGTTCTGGATAACTATGTAGTGTAAATTAAACCCAGAAATATTATAATAAATTTTCTCAAGGTGTCCCCAGATGATACTTTGTAGCATTGTTTTGATACCTATTTTAAATTTTTTTTAGTGGTTATTCACATGAAGGTTATAATTTAGTCTCAGCTTAACTTTCTTGCTTACTTTCATGGACTGTTTCCTCTATAGGAAGTGATCTCCAGAATGGCATTTTGGGATTTGTTCCAGAAGTACAAAGCGCTCTCGTACTTGATGAAGACTCGGAGAACAGAGAGGTGCTGCTGATTGTCACAAGGCAACCAAACAGGTGCAGGCAACAGCCGATTCGAATGTGCTTCCCACATGTTGTAACATGCTGTGTTGTTAACCACAGGAGCTGCTGTTAGTGGAAGAGTTTATCAAAGAGTTTTAAAATAAATCTGCCTTTCAGCTGCTTTAGTAACTTCTCAGAAGTTGATGAACTGGCTTTAAGTTGTGAATGTGAGTAGGTCTGTCACTCTACTGTGATAAAGCAGAGACAGGAAAAACAAGTATTTTCCAACTTACACTATAAGGCTACAAGTGTGAAAGATTTGCTTGAGTTAAAATATTTGCCCTGCTCGAGGTGTAATTCAAATTCTCAACTCCCCGTGTAGTACAATGTAGGTATGAATACTAAAATGAGCAATTAAGAAGGCACCTGAGTGTCAGCACTATGATAATGTTTTCAGTCACACAGACACTATATTTTTTCTAATTAGCACATATATATATCTCTATATATCTATATGTTGCACATTGATGTGTACTTTTAATCAAATATGCTCAAGTACTTCACGTTCCTTAAACTTAGAGGAAAGACAAATCCTACCTGGTTTTCCAGGCGAACGGTCACTGTAGTATTAAGGAAGGTACACGGGCAACTCCCTTCCAAGAACCAGTGTCTCTTATGCAGCTGATGTCATGTTTTCTGAAATAAAAATTGAGAATAACCTAGCTCCGTGTAATTGCTTTATTTTCTTCCTGTGTGATGTTTTTGTGATCTAAACACATGTCAGGTGAAGGAATTTAAATTAAAAAAGAGAAGTTTTCATCCTACAGCAGTTTGTTCCCTGGTGATAAGCTTTGAATCATAACAGAAAACGTGTGTTACCTCCGTGGTTTATGTTTCCTAAAACAATAGTGATCTCCTTCAGTACATATATACTCTCGATTTGCTTATCGGGCTTTTGAAGAGGTGAAGATCTTTTGGCATGTGACCTTTAATAAAACAGCTGTTGTCCTTCTGAAGGATGGCGTGAACTTGGAGAATGAACTTGTATCCGTGGTGGGATCCACTACCTGCATGGCAGGTCAAACGTTGTGCAACATCTCCATTGAACTAAAGCCTGAGAATGTAAGTAATTATTACTCATTTGTGTATAGCCCTGTGGTGTTGAATTGCAGCTTATCAAGACTGAAAAAACCCTCTGATCTGGAGGAAGTGATGTATGGGGCCCAGTCTGGAGATGGTAACTTGACATCTGCTCAGCTCCTCTGCAAATACATGTTTATTTACAGGCTTGTGCTGCGTCCATGGTGACTGCTAAAAACTTGGGAAGATGAGTATTTAATTTGAAGAGTAAAATGCAGATCTTTTATAGAACCATAAGAAAAAAGAATGGAGTTATCTCAGTGAGATGTGTATTCATTTGCTGCATTCTTATCCTCCACACGGTAAATTTTTAATCAGTTAAAGGACTTCTTAGGGTGTTTTATAGAAAGCATATCCTGCAACTAATAACACCTCATTCTACAAAAAAAAAAAAAAAAAAAACCAAAACGCTTTTATTGCAACAATTTTTACTGGAAACACAAGGAAAAAATAATTTTGTTTGAACACCTGGTGCTTAGAACAGTCCCTTAAGAAAGGAAAGATTAATGTTTGTCATTCTTTCAGAGTGAAGAGTTTGAAATTTTCCGATAAACTATCTGAACCGTCAGGCTAGTGGCAAAGCTGAGGTCTGGGGAATGGAAGAAAGACAATATGAGAAGGTTTCTACAGTTTGTCTGACTACACTTTAGAAAACAACGCAAGATGTAGGATGTGGGAAACAATCATTTCCCACTAGGGAACTGTGTGCATTCCCTTAGCTCAGAGGGCTATTTTCCTTCTGCATCTTCGGATGTAATTTTTAAATTACAGAGCCAAGGAATAAAATATATGCATGAGCGGATCACAGGTGGCCTCGCTGAGCAAACTGGGATTTTGAACCTGTTTATTCCAGAGGAGTGTCTTCATTATTTAATGACAGCGGACTGGCAGCGTTAGAAACATGCATTTATACCACATGAAGCACAAGCGTGTGCCACTCAAACAGGTGCTAATGGAAGGTTAGTTCCCTGTGGCGCTACAGTGAATTTGTGCCTGTCATCCATTAGTCAAGATCATTCCATGTAAATAATTACTTGATGACTACTCGATTAAAAATATATGCTGTTTAGCCCCCCCAAATATTCTTTAATTCTTCTTCCAGTTCTTCTTCCATAAAATAGCTTATAAATTAGCAACAAATACATTATGAAATGATGAAGTAATAAATGCATTCAATAAATATTTTACGTTTTTATGGCGTACGGTATGACATCTAGCTTTTAGAAAGTTTTTGCTTGGTCAGTTGCACTGACTTCATTTGCTAAGAGCTGGATCCTGCTTTCCTAGAATTACAGTAGAATTTCCAAAAATCCAGACCCGGAACAAAAATCTATACTTGAAATCGTCTTCAATTACCAACTTTTTTTTTATAATGCTGTTGTCTTGTAAAGAACTATGGAGGGTTTTTTTACTGGTTTGCTGCTTCCTCAGTGCATCTAATAGGTTCGGATGCCATATTTCCAATTATTTATGGAATCTCAGGAATCGGATATCTATTTTTAAACATGTTATATCTGTAGTGTAGATAGAAAATCAAAGGTAGGGCAACACGTCATAGTGTAATTTAATATTGCTACCTTATTTTCAATAAACAGGCATTCAGTTTGTAGAAATTCCTAGACTAATTCTTTGACATGTGAACGCTGAAATTCAATAGCCTGTATTTCCAGACTATTCAAAACTGTGGTTAGCAGAGTTCAATATAAAAATACAGTCAATATTAACTGAAGATTCAAAACTGCATACTCACTCTTCTATGGAGTTTTTTACACAGGTAAGAAGGTGGGTACATGCCTTTTCATAAGGCAAAAATTAAGTGAAAGAGCAAATTCCTTACAAAATGTACAGCTGTGTAACTCCATAATCTGGAAAATTGAGCTCTTAAAGCATTTACCGTCTTGTCTTATGGCAAATTTACGGTAACAATACGTGTAGTATACAAATAGCTGTTTTATTGCGGTAGAGTCCCATGCAAAAATTCACGATGTCATTATTGCACGTGGCATTGCTGCAACATTATTATTTTTAGGATATATTCATACTTCCTTGCACTTACTGCACATTTCAAGAGGCATGCTTATAGTGTTAGTATCCATTGTGCATACAAAATAATGCAAACTTTTTAAAAACAAATAATTAGTGGGTCTTATAATGACATGAAAATCATCCCTCCTTTACAGGTACCTGAATTTGAGACGTATTTTTTTGTTGAGCTTTATGCTGTAAGCACAGGAGCTGCATTGAACAGCAGTGCCAGATTTGCTTTTATAACCGTCCTTGAAAGCGACGCTCCTCGTGGTTTAGTGTATTTTGCTGTGGGATCTCGTTTTGCTGTGGCTCACAAGAAGACAACTTTAATCAGCCGGCAAGTGCATAGAGATTCTAGTACATCGGTCACCACAGTGGTCAGCTCCAGCATGCAGGTAAAGCGTCTGTTGCTGGTTTTATAATTTAACTTATTTTTTTGCTAGTAAATCGTTCATTCTGTAAAGTGAATCTGGCTGTAATTAGCATTTTTTTCAGGAAGCAGTCAAGCATTTGCTGGGCCCATACATTATAATTTTGTTTGTTTTCCACTAGTAAAAAGGCCTTGTTCACTCTTGTATTATCAAGAGTGATTTGTTTCATAGTACCTTTCAGTTACCTCAAAGACAACGGGCAGGCAGGCATTAAATACATTTCTTTCTTTGTCCTAAAGTTCTTGAAATACTCAAATTTTTGAGGCTTTTTTCTCTCAAATTAAGTTTTTATTATGTGTATGCCTGTCAAGATTCAGATGCCAACACACTTGCTGTTTTAGGTGAAAAATATATTAATACACAGAGCACACTGAGGAAAAGAGAAGGAGCGCTTTCATCAGATTTTATTGCATTTTCTTGAAGTTCTAAACTAAAATTATCTGATTAAAAAATCTCACGTGCTTAAGCCTATTTTACCATCCCCTTTCATTTTTTTGGTTATGTTTACAGCTGTAACATCAGACACTTCTAACTTGGGACCCTTTTATCTCTAAATGACTACCTCATCATTAACTGACAGATTATGAAGATTCTCCTTTAGCAGAAGTAACACAACTGCAAAAACATGATTCCTTCCTTGATTTCAACGTCAAGGAACAGGCTGCAAGAGGGGTGTAATTCCATCAACCTTTACAGTAAAATGCTTTGCATTCTATTGCTGTATTGGATGCATATTTATTTCAACTGCATGGGATTACGTGATATTTCCATCCATTTCTTATAGCTGACCAGTGCAATTTTTGTTGAATTGCGTGATAACAAATTTTCACATTCTTTCCAGCCAAAAGTTCATTATAATTTAGATGTTAAATGGAGAAGAAATTGCTACTGTCCAGTGTATATTTAGCCTGAAATATAGGGAGCATTTCTTTACCTGTTTATAATTTTTATATAGCAACCCTTCTTCGGATATTTTTAGGTAATGAGTGTGCGTGACCACACACCAAATTATTGGTGCTCTTGGTACCTGTAAAATAAGAAGCCGTGGCAGACAGGAAACAGATGTTGATCTCATTTCTACAAAGGTTTCTTAAACAATGCTCTTGCCACTGGTGCTTTTATTACCACTTATCGCTCCATTTCCTAGTTCTCGATTGGAAGGGGTAAACAAAAGGAAACTTCTTACTGAAATTTGCACAGATGATGTGATTTTGTTCTAGAGCAATTTTGAAAGAGATACACACTGCATTGATTTACTAAGTTCTCTGAACTCAAAAAAAAATTCTGATTTATTCCATAAGTAAACTCTACTAATTAAAGCAAAATGTTTTCAAAAGCGGTCTAGTATTTCACAAATAAACATCTTTGCTTAATAGTCAGTATACAATCAGTTCTTACTAAATTAAGAAATACTATTGAATTTGAATAATAGCCCGGAATGTTAGTTTCCACTTAAGGAAAGTTTGTTATATTACGAGATATAATACCAGGGTTATGGCAACTGACAAAAGCAGTAAGGATATGAAGAATCTGCAGACCTCGTGGAAGGTGAAAAGAGTGCTACTTCACAGAAGAAATGAGGCCCTATAGCATTCCTAGGTATCTTTACTGGGACTAAAAATATCATGAACTGATATTAATTTGGGCACAGGTTTCCAGAGTGGTTTATTTTTTTCCTTTTGTTTAGTTTTTATGTATCTGTAATGCCTGCCTGTACCATGAACCGAGGGAATTTCATGCTACAGACCTAAACTTACATTGTGCCCTCTGGAATTCACCTTACAGATGTGCTAACGTTTCTGTAACATCTGTTCACCCAGAAAAAGCTTTGTGATTTTTGTTTTGCAAAAGAACGAGAGGGATCCTGTACACTATCGACAATATATATAATTCTTTCCCTGGGTAGTCGGTGATTACAGGTGACAGATTGCTACTTCAGGGAGATATTTCATTTAAGGTAATTGTTATATAATTCTTAACTGCATTTTGAAAGAGGGTTTCTTTTTTTACACACTTAAATTTTACCTATTTACAACAGGAGTTCTACAGCAGCTGTTTTTGAACGATTGTATCTATCATAATGTTACCCCAAACTCTTCTGATTTGTTTTAAGGAGCTACGGAAACCTGAACCTATTGGCCGGACCTTCATATCTCCAGCTGTGGCAGGATAAGATTTTGCCAGATCTGAGGGTTTATTGACTTTTGAACCTGGACAGAGAAATATGTTCCTGGATGTGACCCTGACTCCAAAGACAGGATCTTTAAACCCATCTCCAAAGCGTTTCCAGGTTGTACTTTCTAATCCCACAGGCGGTGCCAGGGCAGATGACGTGTATGGCATTGCTAAGGTCACCATTGTGTCAGATTTGGACTCCTTGCCAGCTTGGGGGCTCACTGATCAACTCCATCAGCCTCTTGATGACACCATCTTACACAGAGTCCTCCAGAATCTGAATGTCAAAGTGGCTACAGAAACCACAGAAGAGCAGCTTACTGCTGTGATGCATATAATAGATAAGGTAAACCTTTCCTGCTCTTTCTTGAATGACCAATGACTTTAATAAGAGTAAAATAACACACAGGCCTGTGATAAGATCAAGGACAGCATCCACAGCAGGGACCCAGGGATCCAGGGACCCAGACAAAGGTAAAAATAGAAGCTGTGAAGTCCCAGTCATGGAAGACGTTTGCCTGCTACAAGTTAGGATGGTGGCCGGCAATCAACAATCAAATAGGTTGAAAAGAACAACTGGTATTGATTTTGTGTATGTACCTATAGCACGATGTTTTGTGCTGTGCCACATTTTCCCTTTGGTGTCACACTTTCACAGAGCTTGTTACGATTTCTTGATTCTCAGGGCATATCTTTGTTGGTTTTAGCCCTGGCACAAGGCAGTGAGGCTCAAGGTTCACAGAATCACAGATTCACAGAATGTCAGGGGTTGGAGGGCCCTGGAAAGCTCATCCAGTGCAATCCCCCCATGGAGCAGGAACACCCAGATGAGGTTACACGGGAAGGTGTCCAGGGGGGTTGGAATGTCTGCAGAGAAGGAGACTCCACAAGCTCCCTGGGCAGCCTGGGCCAGGCTCTGCCACCCTCACCGGGAACAAGTTTCTTCTCAAATTTAAGCAGAACCTCCAAAACTCCTGTGTTCCAGTTTGTACCCATTACCCCTTATCCTACCATTGGTTGTCACCGAGAAGAGCCTGACTCCATCCTCCTGACGCTCCCCCTTGCCATATTGATCCCCATGAATGAGTCCCCCCTCAGTGTCCTCTTGTCCAGCTCCAGAGCCCCAGCTCCCTCAGCCTTTCCTCACACGGGAGATTCTCCACTCCCTTCAGCATCTTGGTGGCTGCGCTGGACTCCCTCCAGCAGTTCCCTGTCCTGCTGGAACTGAGGGGCCACAACTGGACACAAGGTTCCAGGTGTGGTCTCCCCGGGGCAGAGCAGAGGGGCAGGAGAACCTCTCTGACCTACTGACCACCCCCTTCTAACCCACCCCAGGTACCATTGGCCTTCCTGGCCACAAGGGCCCAGTGCTGGCTCATGGTCATCCTGCTGTCCCCAGGACCCCCAGGTCCCTTTCCCCTACACTGCTCTCTGATAGGTTGTTCTTATCTTCACATTTGAATACAGTCAACACACCAGCAAGTCCTACCAGGACCAGCTGGAGTCTTCTGCTGTTGTCTTAACCAGGCCTGCATATTCTTTTCCTTTTTTTTCCCTCTGCATTATCTCTGGCAATCGGGCTGGCAAGTACCTGAGCACTTCAGCATTGCCCTGAGTTCTGTGAAAACCCTGGGACTAGTTTTGTGGCTTCCTGGCTCTTCTGGACTTGTGGAGCAATGCAAAATGCATCTGGAAAGTGTTTAAATGTGGAGCTGGAAAATGTTTAAATACCTAGACACAAAACAGTATAAAAATATTAAGGAAGAATAATTCATTTGTGACTGTTGCCATTTTGACACAGAAATCATATCAAGAATCCTCAGGGCGCAACGATCTTTGACTTGCGAAGGAATGAAAAGTCCCACATGGTTTCTTTAATAAATCCACATTAGTAAGGATATCTTTGTGTAGTTTTGACATAGACTGCACCTGATGCCTTGGCCGCAGTGATCAAGAAATGAAAAATATGCTGAACTTTCAGAATGAACACTGGGATAAATGTTCGTTTTATGAGGAAATGTTACAAGCAGACTTGTGTGCATAAAATGTTCGATTTCTTCTCCTCCCTTTAGGTGACAGATGTTGGTGAGAAACAGTTACTCACTGATAAAAGTAGAAGCCTTTTCTATGAGATACTCTGCACCCTGGCTAGCCCAAAAGGCGAGGACACACGAGGATATAGCCTGCTTGCTGCGGTGACCGGGAAATTTGCCTTTTCCCTGTTGACAGGGGTAATGTGTGGGTCACCGGGAGAAAGGTAAGTAACCTTGAATTCAAAATACGTTTTGAAAATACCAGAAAGCTAATACAGTAAAAATGTAAATGATGTTTTTTAGAAAAGGGACTTGTTACCTGTATGAAAACGTGTTGCACTCTGTCGGAATCTTACAAAGCTCTAAGAGCTGGTGTCACAAATGCGGGGTAGCTCTGAGAGTAGAAGTCAGGAGATCTGGGATGTATTAAGTCACTATTAGCTTAAATATTGCTTAGAAAAGGATTAATTAATCTTGCTAAGAAAATAACGTAATTATATGATGGAGAGCTTTCCTTTGAGATGTAGGTGACAGTAAGTAACCCAAAATTTCTACTGGCATTCTCTAATTTCTGTGTACATGGTTTTGCTCACTTGAACATTATTTAGAATTGCCTGAAAGCAACTCATAGTTTTTACATGTAGTTTCAAATTCCTAGTTTTTTCTGCAAGTGCATCATAACCTATGGCCAGGCTAATGGGCAGGGAAAATAGATGACTGCAGAAACAAATGACAGTTTTATGACACAAACACTTTTCAACAGTGGGTTTCTCCCACTGTGAACCTATTAAAAAACCGGTAGTTGAATCTAGAATTAAAAAATACCTTTTTTCTTTACTCCCGTCAGGTGAAAATCAGCATGCTTTAGATTTCTTTCTCAGTTTCTTTTGGAGATGCAACTTTCTGTGACATTGCATAAGTTATAGGGGTTAAGATGCCCATCTCAGCCAAAAGACAGTAAATGGCATAAATAACAGTGCTATGTGGAACAGTGTCCAGAACTTGAAAGTTCAAATTCCTTATTGCAAGATTTTTGTGTCATCTCTTGGGAATAAGAGCTAGATCATCCATTTTAATGCTTCTCCTTGTTATTGACTCTTCTCTACATCAAGTTATAAAGATGAATATTATGATAACCTGTTTTACCATGGGATGGTTTTTCTTACAGATCATAGTGAGCAAAATCCAGAGGAGAAATGGAGAAGCCAAAATACATAATAATTCCGCCCCTCCTTTTTTTCACAGAAACGGAAGCTGTCTTTTTATTAAATGTAATAAAGCCTAAAATGATGAAGGAATAAAATATTAATTACGCATACATTTTAGAGTAATTATGTGAAGCATAGTGAAAGTTCAGTTCCACTTACCAGCCCTGTTGCTTTTCCTCTTCAACAGAGGTAAAAATAGCCTTGACAGCTGCCCGTACATTGCAATAATGGCTCACAACTGGTTTCCTTAGCAAATCAACGGACACAGATTTGATGGAAAAGATGGAGATTTTATTCAAGTACCTGAACATTTGTTAAAGGTCTCTGTTGTGTTATCCCCTCTTCAAGAAGAGAGCTGTGAATCTGTACAGTTCACAGAATATAGCAGTCAGCAGTGGTTCCTTACTGGAGACAAAGAGCTTGCCTTGAAGAACAAGGTTTGAAGATAATGCAATTTATTTTTTCAATAAATTAATTAATATATTACTCGAACCATCTTAAATGTCTTTAAAATAATGTGAGCGTTTTAGTGTGTTGGTGATTAAAATGAGCACTGACTGTTGAATTTTAATATTAAGTTTGTGTTTATGTTGTGTGTATTGTTTCAGGCTTTTTCTATGAGTTTGAAGGGTCGGAGTTCATACCCTTTGAAAGATAACAATGAAGTTGTTTATCGGATTTATGCTACAGGAAGTCGGATTGTTCCACAAAAGTCTCTATGTCTCCTCTGGAGCCAAGCTGCTGAAAGGTTGTTTTATTAATCTGTTTAGTTTTCCAGTTTCTACCATGTGTATTTGTATAAAATCCCATCAAGTCCGATCAGATCGCCTGCAAGTACGAAATTGATCTATTTCTTATCCATCTTTTTCCCTTAACTTTTCTGGCCTTTGTACCAGCACGTAAAACATTCTGTATAATAAAATGTGTAGTTATTCTAACTTAGAGATTTCTCAGACTTCTACTATTGATTTTTTTCATTACAGTACTGTTTAGTTTACGTAATGATGTGTTGGGCAATGCTGAGAGGCCATAAATTCCAGAATGGCATCACTTCATTAATATTAGCCTCTTTTGTACTCTTTACAGTTGTTATCAGACAACATTTTGAGTCCATTCTTACAAAGAATTAAACCTGCGTCTCTGGTATTGCTTCAAGTCACTGAAAGAGAATATTCCTTATTTGCTAATATCCAGAATTTTGGCATAACTTTTGACGATGATCTCTGTAGGGCTCTTACTTTTTGACAGAAAGGCCATCTCCTGGTAGTTTTTAATATTGCTGCTGCTAGCTTGACTTGATGTATCCTGGTTTTCAGAAGTGGTGAACTGCTGATCATTTTCCATTCTTATTGCTACTCACACCATTGCAAGCGATGTGCTAAAGTTTTCTGTGTATTTCCTTCAATGTCCTATTATTTGATTTGCCTATTTCTTTCCTGTTCACACAGTATAAATGAAATTAGAGAGAGTTACATTCTATATCCTGCAGACAACTAGTTAGTTTAGATATGATTTCATTAGATGGTCTGGATTATATCAGTCTGTCACTGATATAAACTATTCAGGAAGGAGATGCAGCAGAATTTACCTGCATACTCTCCTTTTATCTAGACATTGTATCACAGAACAATGTGGTTTCCACTAGAAATGGCTTAGGATGTCACCTGTAGTATCCTTTTCCAAAATTTTCAGCAATACTGAAGGAGAACATGTATTTTAGTTTCAAAACAGCAAACAGCAAGTGTTCTTCAGAATGGGCTAAAGCACTGTGCAAGTATAAGCAACACACTATTTAAAAATTCAGATGGGACTGTGAATCTTGTGTAAGTTTTAAAACATGGCCACAAAAAAAACTTCTAGCAGAAAAACAAAGTTCATTACTATATACTTATATTTTTTTAATAATATATTTTTTTAAAAGCTGTTTTAATTTCATGTAAATATGCTGTTCTAAAAACTGCACATGAAAGATGTGCAATAGATGAAGATAAACTTATGCAGTAGTTTAGAAAACCCGGTGTTTTCAGAGATACAACAATTTTCAAGCCTGTTTACCGTGTGAATTAGACAAGTCGATTTCCAGCTTTGTGGACATTTTGTTTTGCAGCTGGCTGTCCGACAGCGGGTTCTGCAAAGTGGTTGACGACACATCAGACTATGTGGAATGCTCTTGTTCTCATACGTCCATTTATCCCGTTTATGCCCAAACAGATAACTTGTCTTCATACAACGAGGCTTTTTTTTCTTCTGGATTCATCTGCATTTCAGGTCAGTTATGTAAAACAGTTTTCTCATTAATAACAACTGACGAGCAGTAAGACTGATTTTTAACCATTTTAGTAACTGATAACAATCTGTTTATATAGATGGGTATTGGAGGAATGTCAACTAACTTCATGCTATTTTAGTTGCCATCTGATCCAATATTTGTACAGTGACAAATTTTGCCACTGAAAAGAAACAAAAGTCCAGCAAAGAAATGTGGTTTTTTTGTGAACCTTTACTTAACCATATAAGAGAGAAATACATCATTCATTTAAGGAAAGAAACTTAAAAACCCAAAATTCACCTGCGTGCGGGATTAAAGTAAATTTTCCTTCTGGCGTTGATAGTCACTGTGCAAGGAGGAATCTCAGAGCAGGGGGGTCACTGAGAAAACCAGCTAAATGACTTCTTAATTTGACCTTAGGGCACTTAAATGAGGTTCTGGGTCTGCTTCTTGTGAGGTTTGTAGCTTCTATACTAGATCATCAGTGTGTGAGTAACAAAAACAGTGCAAGCAGCTAAATCTCTTATTGATCCCCTCAACTAGAAGAAATAAAGACCTGCATACCTTCAGTGTTGGTTTTTTACTGTAGTCATCTGTGTGTCCAGTGGGGTTTGTGACACACACACTGTCCAGGAGGGTTTGTGACACACACAGAGTCCAATGCTGCTTGTGACTCACATGCTGTCCAATGGGGTTTGTAAACACATACGCTGTCCTATGGGGTTTGTGACACACACACTGTCCAGGGGTGTTTGTGATACACATAATGTCCAGGGGGGTAGTGACACAAACTATCCAATGGGGTTTGTGACACACACACTGTCCAATGAGGTTGGTGTCACACACACTGTCCTATGGGATTTGTGACACATACTTGGTCCGATGGGGTTTGTGACACACACGCTGTCCAATGGGGTTGGTGACACACACACTGTCCAGGAGGGTTTGTGACACACACAGAGTACAATGGTGTTTGTAACACACACACTGTCCAAGAGGGTTTGTGACACACAGGCTGTCCAATGGGGTTTGTGACACACACTCTGTCCAATGGGGTTTGTGACACACAGGCTGTCCAATGGGGTTTGTGACACACACTCTGTCCAATGGGGTTTGTGACACACACACAGTCCACTGGGGTTTGTGACACACACACTATCCAGTGGTGTTTTGACACGCACAATGTCCACAGAGGTTTGAGACAGACTCATTGTACAATGGGGTTTGTGACACACATGGTGTACATTCGATGTTTGACACACATACTGTCCAATGGGGTTTGTGACACACACGCTGTCCGGGGGGGGTGTGACATAAGCTGTCCAATGGCTTTTGTGACACACACTCTGTCTAATGGGGTTTGTGACACACACACAGTCCAACGGTGTTTGTGACACATAAAATATCCAATGGGGTTTGTAATACACACTGTCCAGGAGGGTTTGTGACACACACATTGTCCAATTGGATTTGTGCCACACACACTGTTCAAGGGTGTTTGTGATACACACACTGTCAAGGGGGGTTTTGACACACACTGTCCAACTGGGTTTGTGACACACACGCTGTCCAATGGGGTTTGTGACACACACACTATCCAATTGGGTTTGTGACACACACTCTCTCCAATGGGGTTTGTTACACACACACTGTCCAGGGATGTTTGAGACACACACGCTGTCCAATGAGGTTTGTGAACACAAACGCTGTCCAGGAGAGTTTCTGACATACACACTGTCCAGGGAGGGTTGTGACACACATGCTGTTCAATGGGGTTTTTGACACACACACTGTCCAATGGGGTTTGTGACACACACACTGTCCAGGGGTGTTTGTGATACACACAATGTCCATGGGGGGGTTGTGACACAAACTGTCCAATATGGTTTGTGACACACACGCTGTCCAATGGAGTTTGTGAAACACACACTGTCCAATGGGGCTGGTAAACCACACACTGTCCAAAGGACTAAATGATACACACACTGTCCAGCGGGTTTTGTGACACACACGCTGTCAAGGTGGGTTTGTGACACACACACTGTCAAAAGGGGTTTGTGACACACATGCTGTCCAGGTGGGGTTGTGACACACGCTGTCCAATGGGGTTTGTGACACACGCACTCCAATGGGGTTTGTGACACACACAATGTCCACTGGTGTTTGTGTCACACACACTGTCCTATGGGGTTTGTGACACACACGTTGTTCAAAGGGGTTTCTGACACACATACTGTCCAATGAGGTTGGTGTCACACACACTGTCCAGGAGGGTTTGTGACGCACACAGAGTACAATGGTCTTTGTGACACACACACTGTCCAAGGGGGTTTGTGACACACACATTGTCCAATTGGGTTTGTGCCACACACACTGTCCAATGAGGTCGGTGTTTGTGATACACACATTGTCAAGGGGGGTTTTGACACACGCTGTCCAACTGGGTTTGTGACACACAGGCTGTCCAATGGGGTTTGTGACACACACCCAGTCCAATTGGGTTTGTGACACACACTCTGTCCAATGGGGTTTGTGACACACACACAGTCCAATGGGGTTTGTGACACGCACACTGTCCAGTGGTGTTTTGACACACACAATGTCCACAGGGGTTTGAGACAGATCCATTGTACAATGGTGTTTGTGACACACACGGTGTACATTCGATGTTTGACACACATACTGTCCAATGAGGTCTGTGACACACACGCTGTCTGGGGGGGGGGTGTGACATAAGGTGTCCAATGGCTTTTGTGACACACACTCTGTCTAATGGGGTTTGTGACACACACACAGTCCAACGGTGTTTGTGACACATAAAATATCCAATGGGGTTTGTAATACACACTGTCCAGCAGGATTTGTGACACACACATTGTCCAACTGGGTTTGTGCCACACACACTGTTCAAGGGTGTTTGTGATACACACACTGTCAAGGGGGGTTTTGACACACACTGTCCAACTGGGTTTGTGACACACAGGCTGTCCAATGGGGTTTGTGACACACACACTATCCAATTGGGTTTGTGACACACACTCTCTCCAATGGGGTTTGTTACACACACACTGTCCAGGGGTGTTTGAGACACACACGCTGTCCAATGAGGTTTGTGAACACAAACGCTGTCCAGGAGAGTTTGTGACATACACACTGTCCAGGGAGGATTGTGACACAAATGCTGTTCAATGGGGTTTTTGACACATACACAGTCCAACGGTGTTTGTGACCCTCACACTGTGCAATGGGGTTTGTGACACACACGCTGTCCAGGGGTATTTGTGACACATACGCTGTCCAATGAGGTTTTTGACAACCATGCTGTCCAGGGGAGTTTGTGACACACAGCCTGTCCAATGAAGTTGGTGACACACACCCTGTCCAATGGGGATTGTGACACACACATGATGTCCAAGGAGGTTTGTGACACACACACTGTCCAATGGGGTTTCTGATAAACACGCTGTCCAGGGGGGGTTGTGACACACATAGTGTCCAATGGGGTTTGTGAAACACACACTGTCCAATGGGGTTTGTGACACGCAGGCTGTCCAATGGCGTTAGTGACACACACCCTGTCCAGGGGTCTTTGTGACACACCCAGTTTCCAGGTGGATTGTGACACACACGCTGTCCAAAGGGGTTTGTGACACACTTGCAGTCCAATGGGATTTTTACACACACCCTGTCCAGGGGTGTTTGTGACACGCACAGTTTCCAGGAGGATTGTGACACACACGCTGTGCAATGGGATTTCTTACACACACGCTGTCTAATGGGAATTGTGACACAGACAGTGTTCAATGGGGTTGTGACACACACACTGTCCAATGTGGTTTATGACACAAACCATGTCCAAGGGAGTTTGTGATACGCACAATTTCCTACGGGGTTTGTGACACGCACGCTGTCCAATGGGGTTTATGTCACACACACTGTCCAATGGCGGTTGTGACACCCACCCTGTCCAGGAGCGTTTGTTACACAAACGGTGTCCAGGGGTGTTTGTGACACACACTCTGTCCAATGGGGATTGTGACACACAGGCTGTCCAATGGGCTTTGTGACACACACAATGTGCAATGGGGTTTGTGACACAGACAATCTTCATCGCGGTTTGTAACACACACCTTGTCCAGGGACGTTTGTTACACACACAAAGTGCAATGTGGTTTGTGACACACACGCTGTCCAAGGGGGTTTTTGAAACACACACTGTCAAAGGGGGTTTGTGACATAAATGATGTCCAATGGGGTTTGTGACACACACAATTTGCAATGGGGTTTGTGAACATGCATTCTGTCCAGGGGTGTTTGTGACACACACCCTGTCCAATGGTGTTTATGACACACACGTTGTCCAATAAGGTTTGTGAAACACGCAGTGTCCAATGGGCTTTGTGACTCACACGTTGTTCAATGGGGTTTGTGACATGCACACTGTCCAATGGGGTATGCGACAAACACCCTGTCCAGGAACGTTTGTGACACACACACTGTCCAGGAGTGTTGGTGACACACACCCTTTCCAATGGGGTTTGTGACACACATGCTGTCCAATGGGGCTTGTGACACACACACTCTCCAATGGGGTTTGTGACACACACACTGTGCAGGGGGGGTTGTGACACACAGTGTCCAATGGGGTTCGTGACACACACACTGTCCAGGAGTGTTGGTGACACACACCCTTTCCAATGGAGTTTGTTACACACACGCTGTCCAATGGGGTTTGTGACACACATCCTGTCTAAGGGTGTTTGTGACACACATATTGTCCAGGGGTGTTTGTGACACACAGTGTCCAATGGGGTTCGTGACACACACGCTGTCCAATGCGGTTTGTGACACACACGCTGTCCAGGGATATTTTGGACACACACAGTTTCCAGGGGGGCTTGTGACACATGCTGTCCAATGGGGTTTGTCACACACACGCTGTCCAATGGGGTTTGTGACACATACACTCTCCAATGGGTTTTGTGACACACACCCTATCTAGGGGCGTTTGTGACATACACGTTGTCCAGGAGTGTTTGTGACACACACAGTTTCCAGGGGAGGTTGTGACACACTCTGTCCAATGGGGTTTGTGACACACACACTCTCCAATGGAGTTTGTGACAGACACGCTGTCCAGGGGCGTTTCCATCACAAATGGCTTCCAGGGGTCTTTGTTACACACACCCTGTGCAATGGGGTTTGTGAAACAACGGTTGCCCAATGGGTTTGTGACACACACGCTGTCCAATGGCGTTTGTACTAAACACGGTGTTCAATGGAGTTTGTGACAGACACACTGTTTAGGGGGGTTTGTGTCACACACGCTGTCCAATGGGGTTTGTGACAGACACGCTGTCCAGGGGCGTTTGTGACACAAACAGTGTCCAGGGATGTTTGTGAAACACCATCTGTCCAATGGGGTTTGTGACACACACACTGTCCAATGGGGTTTGTGACACACACAATATCCAAAGAGGTTTGTCACATACACGCTGTCCAATGGGGTTTGTGACACACAGGCTGTCCAGGGATATTTTGGACACACACAGTTTCCAGGGGGGCTTGTGACACATGCTGTACAATGGGGTTTGTGACACACACGCTGTCCAATGGGGTTTGTGACACAGACACTCTCCAATGGAGTTTGTGACACACACGCTGTCCAGGGGCGTTTCTAACACAAACGGCGTCCAGAGGTCTTTGTTACACACACTCTGTGCAATGCGGTTTGTGAAACAACGACTGTCCAATGGGTTTGTGACACACACACTGTCCATTGGTTTTTCTGATAGACACGCTGTCCAGGGGCATTTGTGACACACACACTGTCCAATGGGCTTTGTGAGACACACAAAGTGCAATGGGGTTTGTGACACACACACTGTCCAATGGGGTATGTTGCACACACCCTGTCCAGGGACGTTTGTGACACAAACGGTGTCCAGGCGTGTTTGTGACACACAACCTGTCCAATGGGGTTTGTGAAACACACACTGTCTAATGGGGTTTGTGACACACGCACTGTGCAATGGCGTTTGTGACACACAGGCTGTCCAATGGGATTTGTTACACACACAATGTGCAATGGGGTTTGTGACGCACACAAACTCCAACACGGTTTGTGACACACACCCTGTCCAGGAGCATTTGTGACACACCTTGTCCAGGGGCGTTGGTGACTCACAGCCTCTCCAGGGGTGTTTGTGACCGAAACGGTGTCCATGGGTGTTTGTGACACACAACCTGTCCAATGGGATTTGTGGGACACACAATGTCCAATGGAGTTTATGACATGCACGCTGTGCAATGGCATTTGTGACACACACACTGTCCAATGGGGTTTCTGAAACACACCCTGTACAGAAACGTTTGTGACAAAAACGGTGTCCAGGGGTGTTTGTGACACACAACCTGTCCAATGGGGTTTGTGAAACACACACTGTCCAATGGGTTTTGAGACACACATGCTGTCCAATGGGGTTTGTGACACACACACTGTCCAATGGGGTTTGTGACAAACACCCTGTGCAGAAACGTTTGTGACGGAAACGGTGTCCAGGGTGTTTGTGACACACACCCTGTCTAATGGGCTTTCTGATACTAACAAAGTGCAATGGGGTTTGTGAGACGCACTCTGTCCAGGGGTGTTTGTGATACACATACTTTACAGGGACGTTTGTGACACACACACTGTCCAGGGGTGTTTGTGACACACACCCTGTCCAATGGGGTTTGTGACACACACACTCTCCAATGGGATTTGCGACATACACACTCTGTCCAATGGGGTTTGTGACACACACCCTGACCAGAAACGTTTTTGACACAAACCGTGTCCAGGGGTGTTTGTGACACACACCCTGTCCAACGGGGTTTGTGACACACAAGCTGTCCAATGGGGTTGGTGACACATACTCTGTCCAGCGGCGTTTCTGACACACACGCTGTCCAGGTGTGTTTGTGACACACACTGAGTCCAATGGGGTTTGTAACAGACACGCTGTCCAGGGGCGTTTGTGACACACACCCTGTCCAATGGTGTTTATGCCACACACGTTGCCAATGAGGTTTGTGACACAGGCAGTGTCCAATGGGCTTTGTGAGTCACACGTTGTTCAATGGGGTTTGTGACATGCACACTGTCCAAAGGGGTATGTGACAAACACCCTGTCCAGGGGCGTTTGAGACACACACACTGTCCAGGGGTGTTTGTGACACACGCTGTCCAATGGGGTTTGTGACACACACCCTGTCCAATGGGTCTGTGAGACACACACTGTCCATTGGTTTTTGTGATACACACACTGTCCAGGGAGAGTTGTGACACACACGATGTCCATGGGGGGTTTGTGACACACACGCTGTCCAGGGGCGTTTGTGACACACCCTGTTCTGGGGCGTTTGTGACAAACACCCTGTCCAATGGGGTTTGTGACACACACACTGTCCAGGGGGGTTTGTGACACACACTGTCCAATGGGGTTTGTGACACATACACTCTCCAATGGGTTTTGTGACACACACCCTATCTAGGGGCGTTTGTGACATACACGTTGTCCATGGGTGTTTGTGACACACACAGTTTCCAGGGGAGGTTGTGACACACTCTGTCCAATGGGATTTGTGACACGCACACTCTTCAATGGAGTTTGTGACAGACACGCTGTCCAGGGGCGTTTCTAACACAAACGGCTTCCAGGGGTATTTGTTACACACACCCTGTGCAATGGGGTTTGTGAAACAACGGCTGTCCAGAGGGGTTTGTGACACACACAATGTCCACTGGTGTTTGTGTCACACACACTGTCCTATGGGGTTTGTGACACACACGTTGTTCAAAGGGGTTTCTGACACACGCACTGTCCAATGAGGTTGGTGTCACACACACTGTCCAGGAGGGTTTGTGACGCACACAGAGTACAATGGTCTTTGTGACACACACACTGTCCAAGGGGGTTTGTGACACACACATTGTCCAATTGGGTTTGTGCCACACACACTGTCCAATGAGGTCGGTGTTTGTGATACACACATTGTCAAGGGGGGTTTTGACACACGCTGTCCAACTGGGTTTGTGACACACAGGCTGTCCAATGGGGTTTGTGACACACACCCAGTCCAATTGGGTTTGTGACACACACTCTGTCCAATGGGGTTTGTGACACACACACAGTCCAATGGGGTTTGTGACACGCACACTGTCCAGTGGTGTTTTGACACACACAATGTCCACAGGGGTTTGAGACAGATCCATTGTACAATGGTGTTTGTGACACACACGGTGTACATTCGATGTTTGACACACATACTGTCCAATGAGGTCTGTGACACACACGCTGTCCGGGGGGGGGTGTGACATAAGGTGTCCAATGGCTTTTGTGACACACACTCTGTCTAATGGGGTTTGTGACACACACACAGTCCAACGGTGTTTGTGACACATAAAATATCCAATGGGGTTTGTAATACACACTGTCCAGCAGGATTTGTGACACACACATTGTCCAACTGGGTTTGTGCCACACACACTGTTCAAGGGTGTTTGTGATACACACACTGTCAAGGGGGGTTTTGACACACACTGTCCAACTGGGTTTGTGACACACAGGCTGTCCAATGGGGTTTGTGACACACACACTGTCCAGGGGTGTTTGTGATACACACAATGTCCATGGGGGGGTTGTGACACAAACTGTCCAATGGGGTTTGAGACACATACGCTGTCCAATGGGGTTTGTGACACACACACTGTCCAGGGGTGTTTGTGATACACACAATGTCCATGGGGTGGTTGTGAAACAAACTGTCCAATATGCTTTGTGACACACACACTGTCCAATGGGGTTTGTGACACACACACTGTCCAGGGGTGTTTGTGATACACACAATGTCCAGGGGGGTAGTGACACAAACTATCCAATGGGGTTTGTGACACACACACTGTCCAATGGGGTTTGTGACACACACACTGTCCAGGGTTGTTTGTGATACACACAATGTCCATGGGGGGATTGTGACACAAATTGTCCAATGGGATTTGTGACACACACGTTGTCCAATGTGGTTTGTGACACACACACTGTCCAATGGGGCTGGTGAATCACAAACTATCCAATGGGGTTTTTGACAGACACGCTGTCCAATGGGGCTGGTGAACCACACACTGTCCAGGTGGGTTTGTGACACACATACTGTCCAGGGGCGTTTGTGACATAAACGGTGTCCAGGGGTCTTTGTGACACATACGCTGTCTAATGGGGTTTGTGACACACACACTCTCCAATGGGGTTTGTGACACACACCCAGTCCAGGGGCGTTTGTGACACAAAAGGTGCCCAGATGTGTTTGTGACACACACCCTGTCCAATGGGGTTTGTGACACACACGCTGTCCAATGGGGTTTGTGACACACAGGCTGTCCAGGGGCATTTGTGATACACACCCTGTCCAGGGGCGTTTCTGACACAAACGGTGGCCAGGGTTGTTTGTGACACACAACCTGTCCAATGGGGTTTGTGTCAAACACACTCTCCAATGGGGTTTGTGACACACACACTCTACAATGGGGTTTTGTGACACACTAACAGTCCAGGGGCGTTTGTGACATAAAAGATGTCCAGGGCTGTTTGTGACACACAACCTGTCCAATGGGGTCTGTGAGACACACACTGTCCATTGGTTTTTGTGATACACACACTGTCCAGAGAGAGTTGTGACACACACGATGTCCATGGGGAGTTTGTGACACACACGCTGTCCAGGGGCGTTTGTGACACACACCCTGTCCAATGGGGTTTGTGACACACACCCTGTCATATGGGGTTTGTGACACAAAACCTGTCCAATGGGGATTGTGAAACACACACTGTCCAATGGGATTTGTGACACACACGCTGTCCAATGAGGTTTGTGACACACACCCTGACCAGAAACGTTTTTGACACAAACCGTGTCCAGGGGTGTTTGTGACACACACACTGTCCAGTGGGGTTTGTGACACACACCCTGTCCAATGGGGTTTGTGAAACACACACTGTCCAATGGAGTATGTTGCACACACCCTGTCCAGGGGCGTTTGTGACACACACGGTGTCCAGGCGTGTTTGTGACACACATCCTGTCCAATGGGGTTTGTGAAATACACACTGTCCAATGGGGTTTGTGACACACACACTGTCCATTGGGGTTTGTTACACACACGCTGTCCAATGGGATTTGTTACACACACAATGTGCAATGGGGTTTGTGACACACACAAACTCCAACACGGTTTGTGACACACAACCTGTCCAGGGGCATTTGTGACACACCTTGTCCAGGGGCGTTGGTGACTCACAGCCTCTCCAGGGGTGTTTGTGACAGAAACGGTGTCCATGGGTGTTTGTGACACACAACCTGTCCAATGGGATTTGTGGAACACACACTGTCCAATGGAGTTTATGACATGCACGCTGTGCAATGGCATTTGTGACACACACACTGTCCAATGGGATTTCTGAAACACACCCTGTACAGAAACGTTTGTGACACAAACGGTGTCCAGGGGTGTTTGTGACACATACCCTGTCCAATGGGGTTTGTGACACACACGCTGTCCAATTGGGTTTGTGAAACACACCCTGTCCAGGGACGTTTGTGACAAAAACGGTGTCCAGGGATGTTTGTGACACACAACCTGTCCAATGGGGTTTGTGAAACACACACTGTCCAATGGGTTTTGAGACACACATGCTGTCCAATGGGGTTTGTGACACACACACTGTCCAATGGGGTTTGTGACAAACACCCTGTCCAGAAACGTTTGTGACGGAAACGGTGTCCAGGGTGTTTGTGACACACACCCTGTCTAATGGGCTTTCTGATACTAACAAAGTGCAATGGGGTTTGTGAGACGCACTCTGTCCAGGGGTGTTTGTGATACACATACTTTACAGGGGCGTTTGTGACACACACACTGTCCAGGGGTGTTTGTGACACACACCCTGTCCAATGGGGTTTGTGACACACACACTCTCCAATGGGATTTGCGACATACACACTCTGTCCAATGGGGTTTGTGACACACACCCTGACCAGAAACGTTTTTGACACAAACCGTGTCCAGGGGTGTTTGTGACACACACCCTGTCCAACGGGGTTTGTGACACACAAGCTGTCCAATGGGGTTGGTGACACATACTCTGTCCAGCGGCGTTTCTGACACACACGCTGTCCAGGTGTGTTTGTGACACACACTGAGTCCAATGGGGTTTGTAACAGACACGCTGTCCAGGGGCGTTTGTGACACACACCCTGTCCAATGGTGTTTATGCCACACACGTTGCCAATGAGGTTTGTGACACAGGCAGTGTCCAATGGGCTTTGTGAGTCACACGTTGTTCAATGGGGTTTGTGACATGCACACTGTCCAAAGGGGTATGTGACAAACACCCTGTCCAGGGGCGTTTGAGACACACACACTGTCCAGGGGTGTTTGTGACACACGCTGTCCAATGGGGTTTGTGACACACAAGCTCTCCAATGGGGTTTGTGACACACACAATCTCCAATGGGGTTTGTGTCACACACACTGTCCAATGGGGTTTGTGACACACACACTGTCCAATGGGTTTTGTGACACACACGCTCTCCAATGGGGTTTGTGACACACACACTGTCCAGGGGGGTTTGTGACACACACTGTCCAATGGGGTTTGTGACACATACACTCTCCAATGGGTTTTGTGACACACACCCTATCTAGGGGCGTTTGTGACATACACGTTGTCCAGGGGTGTTTGTGACACACACAGTTTCCAGGGGAGGTTGTGACACACTCTGTCCAATGGGATTTGTGACACGCACACTCTTCAATGGAGTTTGTGACAGACACGCTGTCCAGGGGCGTTTCTAACACAAACGGCTTCCAGGGGTATTTGTTACACACACCCTGTGCAATGGGGTTTGTGAAACAACGGCTGTCCAGAGGGGTTTGTGACACACACAATGTCCACTGGTGTTTGTGTCACACACACTGTCCTATGGGGTTTGTGACACACACGTTGTTCAAAGGGGTTTCTGACACACGCACTGTCCAATGAGGTTGGTGTCACACACACTGTCCAGGAGGGTTTGTGACGCACACAGAGTACAATGGTCTTTGTGACACACACACTGTCCAAGGGGGTTTGTGACACACACATTGTCCAATTGGGTTTGTGCCACACACACTGTCCAATGAGGTCGGTGTTTGTGATACACACATTGTCAAGGGGGGTTTTGACACACGCTGTCCAACTGGGTTTGTGACACACAGGCTGTCCAATGGGGTTTGTGACACACACCCAGTCCAATTGGGTTTGTGACACACACTCTGTCCAATGGGGTTTGTGACACACACACAGTCCAATGGGGTTTGTGACACGCACACTGTCCAGTGGTGTTTTGACACACACAATGTCCACAGGGGTTTGAGACAGATCCATTGTACAATGGTGTTTGTGACACACACGGTGTACATTCGATGTTTGACACACATACTGTCCAATGAGGTCTGTGACACACACGCTGTCCGGGGCGGGGTGTGACATAAGGTGTCCAATGGCTTTTGTGACACACACTCTGTCTAATGGGATTTGTGACACACACACAGTCCAACGGTGTTTGTGACACATAAAATATCCAATGGGGTTTGTAATACACACTGTCCAGCAGGATTTGTGACACACACATTGTCCAACTGGGTTTGTGCCACACACACTGTTCAAGGGTGTTTGTGATACACACACTGTCAAGGGGGGTTTTGACACACACTGTCCAACTGGGTTTGTGACACACAGGCTGTCCAATGGGGTTTGTGACACACACACTGTCCAGGGGTGTTTGTGATACACACAATGTCCATGGGGGGGTTGTGACACAAATTGTCCAATGGGGTTTGAGACACATACGCTGTCCAATGGGGTTTGCGACACACACACTGTCCAGGGGTGTTTGTGATACACACAATGTCCATGGGGTGGTTGTGAAACAAACTGTCCAATATGCTTTGTGACACACACGCTGTCCAATGGGGTTTGTGACACACACACTGTCCAGGGGTGTTTGTGATACACACAATGTCCAGGGGGGTAGTGACACAAACTATCCAATGGGGTTTGTGACACACACACTGTCCAATGGGGTTTGTGACACACACACTGTCCAGGGTTGTTTGTGATACACACAATGTCCATGGGGGGATTGTGACACAAATTGTCCAATGGGGTTTGTGACACACACGTTGTCCAATGTGGTTTGTGACACACACACTGTCCAATGGGGCTGGTGAATCACAAACTATCCAATGGGGTTTTTGACAGACACGCTGTCCAATGGGGCTGGTGAACCACACACTGTCCAGGTGGGTTTGTGACACACACACTGTCAAAAGGGGTTTGTGACACACAAGTTGTCCAGGTGGGGTTGTGACACACGCTCTCCAATGGGGTTTGTGACACACACGCTGTCCAGAGGGGTTTGTGACACACACACTGTCCAGGGGTGTTTGTGATACACACAATGTCTATGGGGGGGTTGTGACACAAACTGTCCAATGGGGTTTGTGACACACACGCTGTCCAATGGAGTTTGTGACACACACACTGTCCAGGGGTGTTTGTGATACACACAATGTCCATGGGGGGATTGTGACACAAACTGTCCAATATGGTTTGTGACACACACGCTGTCCAATGTGGTTTGTGACACACACACTGTCCAATGGGGCTGGTAAACCACACACTGTCCAAAGGACTAAATGACACACACACTGTCCAGCGGGGTTTGTGACACACACGCTGTCAAGGTGGTTTTGTGACACACACACTGTCAAAAGGGGTTTGTGACACACATGCTGTCCAGGTGGAGTTGTGACACACGCTGTCCAATGGGGTTTGTGACACACACGTTGTCCAGAGGGGTTTGTGACACACACAATTTCCACTGGTGTTTGTGTCACACACACTGTCCTATGGGGTTTGTGACACATACGTTGTTCAAAGGGGTTTCTGACACACACACTGTCCAATGAGGTTGGTGTCACACACACTGTCCTATGGGATTTGTGATACATACTTTGTCCGATGAGGTTTGTGACACACACGCTGTCCAATGGGGTTGGTGACACACACACTGTCCAGGAGGGTTTGTGACACACACATTGTCCAATTGTGTTTGTGCCACACACACTTTCCAATGAGGTTGGTGTTAGTGATACACACACTGTCAAGGGGGGTTTTGACACACGCTGTCCGACTGGATTTGTGACACACAGGCTGTCCAATGGGGTTTGTGACACACACCCAGTCTAATTGGGTTTGTGACACACACTCTGTCCAATGGGGTTTGTGACACACACACAGTCCAATGGGGTTTGTGACACGCACACTGTCCAGTGGTGTTTTGACACACACAATGTCCACAAAGGTTTGAGACAGACCCATTGTACAATGGTGTTCATGACACACACGGTGTACATTCGATGTTTGACACACATACTGTCCAATGGGGTTTGTGACACACACGCTGTGCGGGGGGGGGTGTGACATAAACTGTCCAATGTCTTTTGTGACACACACTCTGTCTAATGGGGTTCGTGACACACACACAGTCCAACGGTGTTTGTGATACATAAAATATCCAATGGGGTTTGTAATACACACTGTCCAGGAGAGTTTGTGACACACACATTGTCCAATTGGGGTTGTGCCACACACACTGTTCAAGGGTGTTTGTGATACACACACTGTCAAGGGGGGTTTTGACACACACTGTCCAACTGGGTTTGTGACACACAGGCTGTCCAATGGGGTTTGTGACACACACACTATCCAATTGGGTTTGTGACACACACTCTCTCCAATGGGGTTTGTTACACACACACTGTCCAGGGGTGTTTGAGACACACACGCTGTCCAATGAGGTTTGTGAACACAAACGCTGTCCAAGAGAGTTTGTGACATACACACTGTCCAGGGAGGATTGTGACACAAATGCTGTTCAATGGGGTTTTTGACACATACACAGTCCAACGGTGTTTGTGACCCTCACACTGTGCAATGGGGTTTGTGACACACACGCTGTCCAGGTGTGTTTGTGACATACACCCAGTCCAATGGGGTTTGTGACAGACACGCTGTCCAGGGGCGTTTGTGACACACAGCCTGTCCATGGGCGTTTATGACACAAACGGTGTCCAGGGTTGTTTGTGACACACAACCTGTCCAATGGGATTTGTGTCAAACACACTGTCCAATGGGGTTCGTGACACACAGGCTGTCCACTGGGGTTTGTGACACACACTGTCCAATGGGGTTCGTGACACACACACTGTCTAATGGGGTTTGTGACACACACACTCTACAATGGGGTTTTGTGAAACACTAACAGTCCAGGGGCGTTTCTGACATAAAAGATGTCCAGGGGTGTTTGTTACACACACCCTGTCCAATGGGGTCTGTGAGACACACACTGTCCATTGGTTTTTGTGATACACACACTGTCCAGGGAGAGTTGTGACACACACGCTGTCCAGGGGCGTTTGTGACACACCCTGTTCTGGGGCGTTTGTGACAAACACACTGTCCAATGGGGTTAGTGACATAAAACCTGTCCAATGGGGATTGTGAAACACACACTGTCCAATGGGGTTTGTGACACACACGCTGTCCAATGAGGTTTGTGACACACACCCTGACCAGAAACGTTTTTGACACAAACCGTGTCCAGGGGTGTTTGTGACACACACCCTGTCCAGTGGGGTTTGTGACACACAAGCTGTCCAATGGGGTTTGTGACACACACGTTGTCCAGGTGTGTTTGTGACACACACTCAGTCCAATGGGGTTTGTGACAGACACGCTGTCTAATGGGGTTTGTGACAGACACGCTGTCCAGGGGCGTTTGTGACACACACCCTGTCCACGGGCATTTGTGACACACCTTGTCCAGGGGCGTTGGTGACTCACAGCCTCTCCAGGGGTGTTTGTGACATACAACCTGTCCAATGGGATTTGTGGAACACACACTGTCCAATGGAGTTTATGACATGCACGCCGTGCAATGGCATTTGTGCACACACACTGTCCAATAGGGTTTGTGACAAACACCCTGTCCAGAAACGTTTGTGACACAAACGGTGTCCAGAGTGTTTGTGACACACACCCTGTCTAATGGGGTTTGTGAGACACACGCTGTCCAATGGGCTTTCTGATACTAACAAAGTGCAATGGGGTTTGTGAGACGCACTCTGTCCAGGGGTGTTTGTGACACACACCCTGTCCAATGGGGTTTGTGACACACACACTCTCCAATGGGGTTTGCGACATACACACTCTGTCCAATGGGGTTTGTGACACACACTCTGACCAGAAACGTTTTTGACACAAACGGTGTCCAGGGGTGTTTGTGACACACACCCTGTTCAATGGGGTTTGTGACACACAAGCTGTCCAATGGGGTTAGTGACACACACTCTGTCCAGCGACGTTTCTGTCACACACGTAGTCCAGGTGTGTTTGTGACACACACCCAGTCCAATGGGGTTTGTGACAGACACGCTGTCCAGGGGCGTTTGTGACACACACCCTGTCCAGGGGCGTTTGTGAAACAAACGGTGTCCAAGGGTGTTTGTGAAACACAAGCTGTCCAATGGAGTTTGTGAAACACACACTGTCCAATGGGATTTTGTGACACAATCGCAGTCCAGGGCGTTTGTGACACACACCGTGTCCAATGGTGTCTGCGACACACACACTGTCCATTGGTTTTTGTGATACACACACTGTCCAGGGAGAGTTGTGACACACACGCTGTCCAGGGGGGTTTGTGACACACACGCTGTCCAAGGGGGTTTTTGAAACACACACTGTCCAAGGGGGTTTGTGACATAAATGCTGTCTAATGGGGTTTCTGACACACACAATTTGCAATGGGGTTTGTGAACACGCATTCTGTTCAGGGGTGTTTGTGACACACACTCTGTCCAATGATGTTTATGACACACACGTTGCCAATGAGGTTTGTGACACAGGCAGTATCCAATGGGCTTTGTGAGTCACACGTTGTTCAATGGGGTTTGTGACATGCACACTGTCCAATGGGGTATGTGACAAACCTCCTGTCCAGGGGCGTTTGTGACACACACACTGTCCAGGGGTGTTTGTGACACACGCTGTCCAATGGGTTTTGTGACACACACACTGTCCAATGGGGTTTGTGACACACAGGCTGTCCAGGGGCGTTTGTGACATACACGCTCTCCAATGGGGTTTGTGACACACATACTGTCCAGGGGCGTTTGTGACATAAACGGTGTCCAGCGGTCTTTGTGACACACACCCTGTCCAATGGGGTTTGTGACACACACGCTGTCCAATGGGGTTTGTGACACACAGGCTGTCCAGGGGCACTTGTGACACACACCCTGTCCAGGGGCGTTTCTGACACAAACGGTGTCCAGGGTTGTTTGTGACACACAACCTGTCCAATGGAGTTTGTGTCAAACACACTGTCTAATGGGGTTTGTGACACATAGGCTGTCTACTGGGGTTTGTGACACACACTGTCCAATGGGGTTCGTGACACACACACTGTCTAATGGGGTTTGTGACACACACACTCTACAATGGGGTTTTGTGACACACTAACAGTCCAGGGGCGTTTGTGACATAAAAGATGTCCAGAGCTGTTTGTGACACACACCCTGTCCAATGGGGTCTGTGAGACACACACTGTCCATTGGTTTTTGTGATACACACACTGTCCAGGGAGAGTTGTGACACACACGATGTCCATGGGGGGTTTGTGACACACACGCTGTCCAGGGGCGTTTGCAACACAGACCCTGTTCAGGGGCGTTTGTGACAAACACCCTGTCCAATGGGGTTTGTGATACAAAACCTGTCCAATGGGGATTGTGAAACACACACTGTCCAATGGGGTTTGTGACACACACGCTGTCCAATGAGGTTTGTGACACACACCCTGACCAGAAACGTTTTTGACACAAACGGTGTCCAGGGGTGTTTGTGACACACACCCTGTCCAGTGGGGTTTGTGACACAAAAGCTGTCCAATGGTGTTTGTGACACACACTCTGTCCAGCGGCGTTTGTGACACACACGCTGTCCAGGTGTGTTTGTGACACACACCCAGTCCAATGGGGTTTGTGACAGACACGCTGTCCAATGGTGTTCGTGATAGACACGCTGTCCAGGGGCGTTTGTGACACACACCCTGTTCAGGGGCGTTTGTGACACAAACGGTGTACAAGGGTGTTTGTGACTCTAAAGTTGTCCAATGGGGTTTGTGACACACACCCTGTCCAGTGGGGTTTGTGAAACACACCCTGTCCAGGGACATTTGTGACAAAAAAGGTGTCCAGGGGTGTTTGTGACACACAACCTGTCCAATGAGGTTTGTGACACACACACTGTCCAATGGGGTTTGTGACAAACACCCTGTCCAGAAATGTTTGTGACGCAAACGGTGTCCAGGGTGTTTGTGACATACACCCTGTCTAATGGGGTTTGTGACACACACGCTGTCCAATGGGCTTTCTGATACTAGCAAAGTGCAATGGGGTTTGTGAGACGCACTCTGTCCAGGGGTGTTTGTGACACACACCCTGTCCAATGGGGTTTGTGACACACACACTCTCCAATGGGGTTTGCGACATACACACTCTGTCCAATGGGATTTTTGACATACACTCTGACCAGAAACGTTTTTGACACAAACGGTGTCCAGGGCTGTTTGTTACACACACCCTGTCCAATGGAGTTTGTGACACACAAGCTGTCCAATGGGGTTTGTGACACACACTCTGTCCAGCGGCGTTTCTGACACACACGCTGTCCAGGTGTGTTTGTGACACACACCCAGTCCAATGAGGTTTGTGACAGACACGCTGTCCAGGTGCGTTTGTGACACACACCCTGTCGAGGGGCGTTTCTGACACAAACGGTGTCCAGGGTTGTTTGTGACACACAACCTGTCCAATGGGGTTTGTGTCAAACACACTGTCCAATGGGGTTTGTGACACACAGACTGTCCACTGGGGTTTGTGACACACACTGTCCAATGGGGTTCGTGACACACACACTGTCTAATGGGGTTTGTGACACACACACTCTACAATGGGGTTTTGTGACACACTAACAGTCCAGGGGCGTTTCTGACATAAAAGATGTCCAGGGGTGTTTGTGACACACACCGTGTCCAATGGGGTCTGTGAGACACACACTGTCCATTGGTTTTTGTGATACACACACTGTCCAGGGAGAGTTGTGACACACACGATGTCCATGGGGGGTTTGTGACACACACGCTGTCCAGGGGCGTTTGCAACACAGACCCTGTTCAGGGGCGTTTGTGACAAACACCCTGTCCAATGGGGTTTGTGATACAAAACCTGTCCAATGGGGATTGTGAAACACACACTGTCCAATGGGGTTTGTGACACACACGCTGTCCAATGAGGTTTGTGACACACACCCTGACCAGAAACGTTTTTGACACAAACGGTGTCCAGGGGTGTTTGTGACACACACCCTGTCCAGTGGGGTTTGTGACACAAAAGCTGTCCAATGGGGTTTGTGACACACACTCTGTCCAGCGGCGTTTGTGACACACACGCTGTCCAGGTGTGTTTGTGACACACACCCAGTCCAATGGGGTTTGTGACAGACACGCTGTCCAATGGCGTTTGTGATAGACACGCTGTCCAGGGGCGTTTGTGACACACACCCTGTTCAGGGGCGTTTGTGACACAAACGGTGTACAAGGGTGTTTGTGACTCTAAAGTTGTCCAATGGGGTTTGTGACACACACCCTGTCCAGTGGGGTTTGTGAAACACACCCTGTCCAGGGACATTTGTGACAAAAAAGGTGTCCAGGGGTGTTTGTGACACACAACCTGTCCAATGGGGTTTGTGACACACACACTGTCCAATGGGGTTTGTGACAAACACCCTGTCCAGAAATGTTTGTGACGCAAACGGTGTCCAGGGTGTTTGTGACATACACCCTGTCTAATGGGGTTTGTGACACACACGCTGTCCAATGGGCTTTCTGATACTAACAAAGTGCAATGGGGTTTGTGAGACGCACTCTGTCCAGGGGTGTTTGTGACACACACCCTGTCCAATGGGGTTTGTGACACACACACTCTCCAATGGGGTTTGCGACATACACACTCTGTCCAATGGGATTTTTGACATACACTCTGACCAGAAACGTTTTTGACACAAACGGTGTCCAGGGCTGTTTGTTACACACACCCTGTCCAATGGAGTTTGTGACACACAAGCTGTCCAATGGGGTTTGTGACACACACTCTGTCCAGCGGCGTTTCTGACACACACGCTGTCCAGGTGTGTTTGTGACACACACCCAGTCCAATGAGGTTTGTGACAGACACGCTGTCCAGGTACGTTTGTGACACACACCCTGTCGAGGGGCGTTTCTGACACAAACGGTGTCCAGGGTTGTTTGTGACACACAACCTGTCCAATGGGGTTTGTGTCAAACACACTGTCCAATAGGGTTTGTGACACACAGACTGTCCACTGGGGTTTGTGACACACACTGTCCAATGGGGTTCGTGACACACACACTGTCTAATGGGGTTTGTGACACACACACTCTACAATGGGATTTTGTGACACACTAACAGTCCAGGGGCGTTTCTGACATAAAAGATGTCCAGGGGTGTTTGTGACACACACCGTGTCCAATGGGGTCTGTGAGACACACACTGTCCATTGGTTTTTGTGATACACACACTGTCCAGGGAGAGTTGTGACACACACGCTGTCCAGGGGCGTTTGTGACACACCCTGTTCTGGGGCGTTTGTGACAAACACCCTGTCCAATGGGGTTTGTGACACAAAACCTGTCCAATGGGGATTGTGAAACACACACTGTCCAATGGGGTTTGTGACACACACGCTGTCCAATGAGGTTTGTGACACACACCCTGACCAGAAACGTTTTAGACACACCGTGTCCAGGGGTGTTTGTGACACACACCCTGTCCAGTGGGGTTTGTGACATACAAGCTGTCCAACGGGGTTTGTGACACACACGCTGTCCAGGTGTGTTTGTGACACACACCCAGTCCAATGGGGTTTGTGACAGACACGCTGTCCAATGGGGTTTGTGACAGACACGCTGTCCAGGGGCGTTTGTGACACACACCCTGTCCAGGGGCGTTTGTGACACAAACAGTGTCCAAGGGTGTTTGTGACTCAAAAGCTGTTTAATGGGGTTTGTGACACACACACTGTCCAATGGGGTATGTTGCACACACCCTGTCCAGGGGCGTTTGTGACACACACGGTGTCCAGGCGTGTTTGTGACACACAACTTGTCCAATGGGGTATGTGAAACACACACTGTCCAATGAGGTTTGTGACACACACACTGTCCAATGGGGTTTGTGACACACAGGCTGTCCAATGGGATTTATTACACACACAATGTGCAATGGGGTTTGTGACACACACAAACTCCAACACGGTTTGTGACACACACCCTGTCCAGGGGCATTTGTGACACACCTTGTCCAGGGGCGTTGATGACTCACAGCCTCTCCAGGGGTGTTTGTGACCGAAACGGTGTCCATGGGTGTTTGTGACACACAACCTGTCCAATGGGATTTGTGGAACACACACTGTCCAATGGAGTTTATTACATGCACGCTGTGCAATGGCATTTGTGACACACACACTGTCCAATGGGGTTTCTGAAACACACCCTGTACAGAAACGTTTTTGACACAAACGGTGTCCAGGGGTGTTTGTGACACATACCCTGTCCAATGGGGTTTGTGACACACACGCTGTCCAACTGGGTTTGTGAAACACACGCTGTCCAGGGGCGTTTGTGACAAAAACGGTGTCCAGGGTTGTTTGTGACACACAACCTGTCCAATGGGGTTTGTGAAACACACACTGTCCAATGGGTTTTGATACACACATGCTGTCCAATGGGGTTTGTGACACACACACTGTCCAATGGGGTTTGTGACAAACACCCTGTCCAGAAACGTTTGTGACGCAAACGGTGTCCAGGGTGTTTGTGACACACACCCTGTCTAATGGGGTTTGTGAGACACACGTTGTCCAATGGGCTTTCTGATACTAACAAAGTGCAATGGGGTTTGTGAGACGCACTCTGTCCAGGGGTGTTTGTGATACACATACTTTACAGGGGCGTTTGTGACACACACACTGTCCAGGGGTGTTTGTGACACACACCCTGTCCAAATGGGTTTGTGACACACACACTCTCCAATGGGGTTTGCGACATACACACTCTGTCCAATGGGGTTTGTGACACACACTCTGACCAGAAACGTTTTTGACACAAACGGTGTCCAGGGGTGTTTGTGACACACACCCTGTCCAATGGGGTTTGTGACAGACACGCTGTCCAACTGAGTTTGTGAAACACACCCTGTCCAGGGGCGTTTGTGAGAAAAACGGTGTCCAGGGATGTTTGTGACACACAACCTGTCCAATGGGGTTTGTGAAACACACACTGTCCAATGGGTTTTGAGACACACATGCTGTCCAATGGGGTTTGTGACACACACACTGTCCAATGGGGTTTGTGACAAACACCCTGTCCAGAAACGTTTGTGAAGCAAACGGTGTCCAGGGTGTTTGTGACACACACCCTGTCTAATGGGGTTTGTGAGACACACGCTGTCCAATGGGCTTTCTGATACTAACAAAGTGCAATGGGGTTTGTGAGACGCACTCTGTCCAGGGGTGTTTGTGATACAGATACTTTACAGGGGCGTTTGTGACACACACACTGTCCAGGGGTGTTTGTGACACACACCCTGTCCAAATGGGTTTGTGACACACACACTCTCCAATGGGGTTTGCGACATACACACTCTGTCCAATGGGGTTTGTGACACACACTCTGACCAGAAACGTTTTTGACACAAACGGTGTCCAGGGGTGTTTGTGACACACACCCTGTCCAATGGGGTTTGTGACAGACACGCTGTCCAACTGAGTTTGTGAAACACACCCTGTCCAGGGGCGTTTGTGAGAGAAACGGTGTCCAGGGATGTTTGTGACACACAACCGGTCCAATGGGGTTTGTGAAACACACACTGTCCAATGGGTTTTGAGACACACATGCTGTCCAATGGGGTTTGTGACACACACACTGTCCAATGGGGTTTGTGACAAACACCCTGTCCAGAAACGTTTGTGAAGCAAACGGTGTCCAGGGTGTTTGTGACACACACCCTGTCTAATGGGGTTTGTGAGACACACGCTGTCCAATGGGCTTTCTGATACTAACAAAGTGCAATGGGGTTTGTGAGACGCACTCTGTCCAGGGGTGTTTGTGATACACATACTTTACAGGGGCGTTTGTGACACACACACTGTCCAGGGGTGTTTGTGACACACACCCTGTCCAAATGGGTTTGTGACACACACACTCTCCAATGGGGTTTGCGACATACACACTCTGTCCAATGGGGTTTGTGACACACACACTCTACAATGGGGTTTTGTGACACACTAACAGTCCAGGGGCGTTTGTGACATAAAAGATGTCCAGGGCTGTTTGTGACACACACCGTGTCCAATGGGGTCTGTGAGACACACACTGTCCATTGGTTTTTGTGATACACACACTGTCCAGGGAGAGTTGTGACACACACGATGTCCATGGGGAGTTTGTGACACACACCCTGTCCAGTGGGGTTTGTGACACACAAGCTGTCCAGTGGGGTCTGTGACACACACTCTGTCCAGCGGCGTTTGTGACACACACGCTGTCAAGGTGTGTTTGTGACACACACCCAGTCCAATGGGTTTTGTGACAGACACGCTGTCCAATGGGGTTTGTGACACACAGGCTGTCCAGGGACGTTTGTGACACACACCCTGTCCAGGGGCCTTTGTGACACAAACGGTGTCCAAGGGTGTTTGTGACTCAAAAGCTGTCCAATGGGGTTTGTGACACACACACTGTCCAATGGGGTATGTTGCACACACCCTGTCCAGGGGCGTTTGTGACACAAACGGTGTCCAGGCGTGTTTGTGACACACAACCTGTCCAATGGGGTTCGTGAAACACACACTGTCTAATGGGGTTTGTGACACACACGCTGTCCAATGGGGTTTGTGACACACAAGCTGTCCAGGGGCATTTGTGACACACACCGGGTCCAGGGGCGTTTCTGACACAAACGGTGACCAGGGTTGTTTGTGACACACAACCTGTCCAATGAGGTTTGTGTCAAACACACTGTCCAATGGGGTTTGTGACACACAGGCTGTCCACTGGGGATTGTGACACACACTGTCCAGTGGGGTTCGTGACACACACACTGTCTAATGGGGTTTGTGACACACACACTCTACAATGGGGTTTTGTGACACACTAACAGTCCAGGGGCGTTTGTGACATAAAAGATGTCCAGGGGTATTTGTGACACACACCGTGTCCAATGGGGTCTGTGAGACACACACTGTCCATTGGTTTTTGTGATACACACACTGTCCAGGGAGAGTTGTGACACACACAATGTCCATGGGGGGTTTGTGACACACACACTGTCCAGGGGCGTTTGTGACTCACCCTGTTCAGGGGCGTTTGTGACAAACACCCTGTCCAATGGGGTTTGTGACACAAAACCTGTCCAATGGGGATTGTGAAACACACACTGTCCAATGGGATTTGTGACACACACGCTGTCCAATGAGGTTTGTGACACACACCCTGACCAGAAACGTTTTTGACACAAACGATGTCCAATGGGTGTTTGTGACACACACCCTGTCCAGTGGGGTTTGTGACACACAAGCTGTCCAATGGGGTTTGTGACACACATTCTGTCCAGCGGCGTTTGTAACAAACACGCTGTCCAGGTGTGTTTGTGAACACACACCCAGTCCAATGGGGTTTGTGACAGATACGCTGTCCAATGGGGTTTGTGACAGACACGCTGTCCAGGGACGTTTGTGACACACACCCTGTCCAGGGGCGTTTGTGACACAAAAGATGTCCAGGGGTGTTTGTTGCACACACCCTGTCCAATGGGTCTGTGATACACACATTATCCAGTGGTTTTTGTGATACACACAATGTCCAGGGAGAGTTTTGACACACATGATGTCCAGGGGGGTTTGTGACACACGCTGTCCAATGGGTTTTGTGAAACACATACTCTCCAATAGGGTTTGTGACACACAGTCAGTCCAGGGGTGTTTGTGACACACACAGTTTCCTTGGGGGGTTGTGACACAAGTTGTCCAGGGGTGCTTGTGACACATACGCTGTCCAATCGGATTTGTGTCACACACACTGTCCAATGGGGTTTGTGACACACACACTGTCCAATGGGATTAGTGACACACAGGCTGTCCAGGAGCGTTTGTGACATACACACTCTCCAATGGGGTTTGTGACACACATACTGTCCAATGGGGTATGTTGCACACACCCTGTCCAGGGGCGTTTGTGACACACACGGTGTCCAGGCGTGTTTGTGACACACAACCTGTCCAATGGGGTTTGTGAAACACACACTGTCCAATGGGGTTTGTGACACACACACTGTCCAATGGGGTTTGTGACACACAGGCTGTCCAATCGGATTTGTTACACACACAATGTGCAATGGGGTTTGTGACACACACAAACTCCAACAAGGTTTGTGACACACACCCTGTCCAGGGGCATTTGTGACACACCTTGTCCAGGGGCGTTGGTGACTCACAGCCTCTCCAGGGGTGTTTGTGACAGAAACGGTGTCCATGGGTGTTTGTGACATACAACCTGTCCAATGGGATTTGTGGAACACACACTGTCCAATGGGGTTTGTGACACACATCCTGTCCAATGGGGTTTGTGACACACACGCTATCCAGGGGCATTTGTGACACACACCCTGTCCAGCGGCGTTTCTGACACAAACGGTGTCCAGGGTTGTTTGTGACACACAACCTGTCCAATGGGGTTTGTGTCAAACACACTGTCCAATGGGGTTTGTGACACACACGCTGTGCAATGGGGTTTGTGACACACACAATATCCAATGAGGTTTGTGACATACACGTTCTCCAATGGGGTTTGTGACACACACACTGTTCAGGGGAGTTTGTGACACACACTGTCCAATGGGGTTCGTGACACACACGCTGTCCAATGGGGTTTGTGACACACACGCTGTGCAATTGGTTTTGTGACACACACAATATCCAATGAGGTTTGTGACATACACGCTCTCCAATGGGATTTGTGACACACACACTGTTCAGGGGGGTTTGTGACACACACTATCCAATGGGGTTCGTGACACACACGCTGTCCAATGGGGTTTGTGACACAAACGCTGTCCAGGGATATTTTGGACACACACAGTTTCCAGGGGGGCTTGTGACACATGCTGTCCAATGGGATTTGTGACACACACGCTGTCCAATGGGGTTTGTGACACATACACTCTCCAATGGAGTTTGTGACACACACGCTGTCCAGGGGTGTTTCTAACACAAACGGCATCCAGGGCTCTTTGTTACACACACCCTGTGTAATGGGGTTTGTGAAACAACGACTGTCCAATGGGTTTGTGACACACACACTGTCCAATGGGTTTGTGACACACACACTGTCCATTGGTTTTTCTGATAGACACGCTGTCCAGGGGTGTGGATGTGTTTTGATAGATTAAGACCTGTTGCTGAATTAGTCAGGCTCAAAGGTATCTCAAGGCCACTTCGAGAACAGAGTCTGCTGTGAGAAAGAGGGGCGTTCCTCAATCACCGGGCTCCTGGCGTGGCGTGAATCATCGGACGTATCATCAGTGAGACTCCAGAGCACGGACAGCCCACGATCCTCATTTAACGAATCCATGCTTGGAGCGTGGACGCGTGATTAGAATATAGTTACGTATATAAGGAGACTTGTTTCTGTAATAAATGGCTTAGCGTGATTCACGTTGCATCGACTTGTTTTGCTTGGTCCTTATCTCGCTCTACATCTGGTGACCCCGACGTGATACTCTGATCGGCGTACCACTGAAGTTGGGGAAAAGCCTAGAGCGGCCCAACCGGAGGCGGATCAGCTGGACTGAGAACCGGGCGGAGGCGTACGGACGTTCCGCGTTGTAGAAGAAGTCACCGTAAAAGGGTGAGCGGCTGGGAGCGGGAGGAGGGAAGAGTGAAGTTATGGGGCAAAATAAATCCTTTGAGGAAGAAGCCGTAGTTAAACTCCTCCTGCCTATTCTCTCTATGAGAGGACTTAAATAAGAAGAAAGTAACATATGTGGACTACTAATTCGGTATAGAATTAAAGGCTACCCGGGAGAAAACGAGAAGGCTTTTAAACGTTAACTTTGGGATGATAAAAGGCAGAAATTATGGAATAGGGTCAGCAATGGAGATGATAAAGAAACTAAATCACTAGCGACTAAATGGAAGCTTAAAATTTCCACCTTAAAAGACTTTAAGGCTGAGCGGGCTACCGTCGCCAGAATTTTTCCAGCGTTGCAACCTGATAACAAACCTAAAAATGACTGTGAAGTTTACCCGGATCGTGTCTTTTGACCCCCTCCCCACTCCATCCCCTGTTGTGCCGGCGGCACTGATACAGCGGTCTGGGGCGGGGGGAGGAAAATTACGGAGTGGATGGCCTCCCATACCATCACACGACCCTAAGGAGACCAAGCAGTCCAAGGAATTGGAGTCAGATAATTTGTCAAAAGAACTGTGTGAAATGTAACAGCTATAGATCATTTAGGACAGAACAATGGGGATTCGTCGAGGGGGGCAGGTGTCCCACAACTCCTGGAAGAGACACCAACTGACACACCGCAACTACAGACACGATAAGTTTCTGAAATCCTGAGGCAGTCAACAGATCTTGCATATCAAGCTATGAGAGAGGTGCCAAATCATTTGCAACTATTAATCACGGTCCCAATGAGAATTACATGCAATTTATTGACCATCTTCAAGACGCCATCAGTAAACAGGCCGAAAACTTAGAAGCTAAGGAAGCACTAGTGTTGAGATTAGCAGTAGAGAATGCTAATGTTTGCTATCAATGTGTTATTTGCAAGTTTTCCAGTACATATTATGTGCTCCTGTGTATTGCCTCTCTGAAAATCAAGCAGCTTGTCAGGAATGTGAGTTAATTGTTTTACTAGTTGTTTTTAAGTGCGCTGTAAAACCTTCTCCCACTTTTCCCACTCTCGCTGCAAGCAGCCCTGTGCCTTCCTCCCTCTCCCTCCCCCCCCTTCTCAAGGTTTTTACTTGCAAGATGGGGTCAGGAATAATTGTTTTCAGTTGTGTTCCTAAAAACTCAGTATTGGGAGGTGTTTTAAAACTTAGGAAAGCACTCGGAATTTTAAGGAAGGAAGATCTTGTAAAATATTGTAATTAATGGTGGCTGCGGTATAACTTAAATGTTTGGGAAAAGTGTCCGGACAATAGAATCTTGTTGCGATTAATGTTGGTTTTAGGGCGAGAAGATCAGGACAAAATAAATCCCTACAAGAGATCATTAAATCATTTCAGACAGTTTTACAGGCGGGGTGCTTTGAACTTCAACAAGCTGAGAGTTAACTGATAACACACAGGTCACAGAAAACTTGTTAAAGTCTGCAAGATGCTTTCCTTATTAACCTGTTTTTTTTGTGGGTATCTGTTTAAGTATGTTGCAATTTTGGTAGGTCTGTGCTATATGGTACGATAAGTTCACAGTCTGTTAAATAATGAGAATCCGTTGACTCAAAATGTGCATTTTGTGATAATTCAGAAGATCATGAGTAATTTAGTTCTTTACTGCGTGAATGTGATGGTAAATTTTGTGTGTAGTAGCTGTTATTTTTTTTTTCTCTAGCATGCTAGCTTTATTCCAGCATTCAGACTTGCGCAACTCTGTGCCAGGCTGTGTCTCCTCTCGGTGTGCTGGATTTGGTTTTTCCGTATACACATCATGTAAAGAATCCTGGTTTTGGAATGGCAGCTGTAGCGCACCAGATGAGACACTAAAACAAAAACAGAACAAAACAAAACAAAAGAAGGCCTTGCTCAGTCCGGGTCGGTGGGTGTGGATGGGTTTCAGCGCGCAACTGACCTTTTTTGTCAGGGAGACCCAGAGGTACCTCCACCTGGCTGAGCAGTGAGCGGCCCAAAGGTGCAATATAAAAAATTGAGAGGTTTTCTTAAATTGGTGTAACTGTGATCCATCTGCATATTTGAACTTGGTATATGGTTTTCATATCTGAGCTCAGTATTTTAGTTTGTATATTCATATTTGGTACCAAAAGAATCTTGTTTGGGGAGATAATTACAAAATGGGAACCGGTTTCACTGCTAAAATTCCACCTTGCTCCCCCTTAGGATGCATCCTTACACTTTAGAGTAATTGCTTATATTGTTAGAAAAGCATTTAAATTGTTAAAATGCTATGATAGATGTGCATTTAGAAGAGGTTGTATTTAAAAGTTGCTAGAGTATTAACTGATTTAGATTTAGGAAAATAGAATAATGGATTTATGTTTATTATACTGGTTTATACTGCTTTTTGACATCTCTAAATTGTAACAGGTAAACGGAGCTAAGGAATGTAACTATTGCTGAGCTACTTGAAATTGCATATAAAGTGTATTATGGCTGGAATGAAATGGGAAAACAAAACAGCAAAATATTCCAGGCCTATGTGCAGCTCATTGTAACTGAGGAGTTCACCAGAGCCTCCCACCTCGTCCCAGCTGCGTGACCTTGACTATATCTGAACTGCAGGAAGAAGAGAACGAAAAAAAATGGAGAAACCTGTTTTCCCGCTGCCAAGCGGAGAAAGGGGGGCTTTACTGCCCCCGCTCTGCCTTTTTTATTTCCCTGAAGTATTGTCATCCATTTTTGTTGTGGCACTGTGTTGTTTTTCGGCTTTGAATCAGGGGTTGTTGGTGTTTATTTTTGCTTCTGTCTTGTTTCCTAGGTTTTGGCACATTTGGGGAAAAGAGCTCATAATTTTACCTCCTTGCTGAAGTCGGTCTTTTCACACTGGTCAGCTTTGGGGGGTCACAGTGTTCAGTGCTTCTCTGGGTCAGACTGGTACTGGTTTGGGTGTGGAGTGGAGCCAGATTGGTTTGATGTGGAATTCAAACTGATGTGTTTTCATACTGGGCTGTACGTCTTGCCATCTCAGATGGGGGCGAGAGGAAAGTTTTATTCCCCCCTACACCCCTCCCCCAAGCAATGTTACTGCTAGAGAGCTGTAATATTGCATGAAGGAGTCTGAGGGTGAAATTTAAAGGCATCACCAGTGGATGCATAGTTCTAATGAAACTGGAAAATTAAACCAAAACTTTGTTAATAGACTTATTCTGTGGTAATTAGTTGTTAGTGACTTCTTAGTAAATTCACCATGCTAGTTTTTGAGGTCATGGGAGAGAACGAAAGAAAGGCCATTTTTTGAGACCAACGGAATGCCAAATTTGAAACAAAGTTTTAATACATGAATTCTTATATTTGCCAGAAAGTCCTATACCTCTCTTAAGTTGAGATTTGCTAAGTAAATTGTAAGCTCAAATAACGTTTTCTGAGAATTCTGTTTAGTTGCATGGCCTACAAGAAGCTGCTGGGATGGTGCAGATCTGCTTGCTGCAAGTGAGAAATCTCCAAGGAAATTTCAAATGCTGTATTTCTACTAGTATTAACAGCCAATGTTTCGATAAAGCAAACACTACACTGATAGATCTGAAACAGGACTTCGATCTGGTAAGGGAAAACAATATCCAATAAATATGACAGCCAAAATGGAGTTGGAAACTTTGAGGAATAAATTTATGACAACCTTACAGGCTGGCTGCATTCGATTGGACTTGCAGATTTGTCTGTTTATAGCTACAACATAGAAACAACCTGTGGCCATTGTGGGACAGTATGATGAGATTGCTAGCAAACTGATATACCGGCTGTTATATACCAATTGTCACTCTGATCAAGAAAATGCAGGGAATGAATTTAAGTCTTAATAGGCCATGATCCTTTTGTCATATATGTACCATTTGTGAAATTTAATTCTGATTTTTTTTATTTGTAATCTATGTCTTTGTAAATTGCACTAGCTGGTTTTCTTAACAGCACAGCTTTTGGCATGCCTAAACGTAAATTGCTGCAGAACCTGCAAGCCTTTAACATCAGGTCATAGGCCATACTTGTATTTGGTCTGATCCTACATACTTGCAAAGTTTTTGTTGATGGTTCTGGGCAGTCTCATAAAGCTGTAGTGGTTTGGTGTGGAGATAACAATTGGCATCATTCTGTAAAAATTATTGAAGGTTCAACCCAATTAGCAGAACTTGGCACAGCTTTAAATTACTTAGAGCTTTTTAAGGAGGAACCTCTAAATTTGATTTGTGATTTTGAGTACGTAGTCAAGATCCAACGCACATATCTGGTTCTGAATTTTTTTGTTTGTTTGTTTTTTTTTAAAAAAAAAGGGGGGAAGTAGGGGAAGCACCACAAAACCAATTGTCAAAAGCATTGTATGTGATGAAATACTTTGCAAGTATGACCCAAAACCATGCTAAATCAGAAAGAACCTACATTAGTTATGGTCAAATCACTAGTCAATTAAAAAGGCCACATCAATTGATAACCTGGGGAAAAGGTTATGTTTGTGTCATTACAGGCCAAGGATTGAAGTGGATTCAACAAAGATTCAATGGATGTAGATGGACAGGAGGGAGATAAGTTGTGAGGACTGTTTCAGATGTAAACCATGGATCCTAATTCAGTGTTACAGATGCTCGCAGACCTGGTGGTCTAGAAGCCTATTAGCAAGCAGGTGGTGTACCTTCTGTGGAGAACGGCAATTTGAACAATCAGCAGGAGATCCAAAAGGGTGATATTATGATTAGATAGTCAATGCATAGATAAGGTAAAATTATGAGATATCTCTATCATAGTAATCTAAGTTCAGCAACTGATAAAGTTTTAGAAGGGATATTAAGGTTAAGCTATTGATCTTTTAAATAGGTTAAGATAACTTTTAAGATATTAATTCAATTATTAGTATATGCTGATGATATTAAGTATGTTACCCTATAAACTGCGCAGTTATAAATCTTTTAGGAATTTAAGATAATATATTGTATTAACTTGTCTGGTTATTTTGAATCTATTAAAATAGTGTGTTAATAAGGTTATCATAGTAGAATTAAGGTTTTAAGAATAGGCAGGTGTTTGATCTTATTAAGTAAGGTTTAACTGCATTATATGTAATTGTAATTATGTTGTTAATCACGTGTTCTATGTTGCAGTATATTTCAAAAATGATGCACCGTGCGGTTTAAGGGGCCTGACTAATTCAGGAAAAGAAAGGGGGAAGTGTGGATGGGTTTTGATAGATTAAGACCTGTTGCTGAATTAGTCAGGCTCAAAGGTATCTCAAGGCCACTTCGAGAACAGAGTCTGCTGTGAGAAAGAGGGGCGTTCCTCAATCACCGGGCTCCTGGCGTGGCGTGAATCATCGGACGTATCATCAGTGAGACTCCAGAGCACGGACAGCCCACGATCCTCATTTAACGAATCCATGCTTGGAGCGTGGACGCGTGATTAGAATATAGTTACGTATATAAGGAGACTTGTTTCTGTAATAAATGGCTTAGCGTGATTCACATTGAATCGACTTGTTTTGCTTGGTCCTTATCTCGCTCTACACAGGGGCGTTTGTGACACACACACTGTCCAATGGGCTTTGTGAGACACACAAAGTGCAATGGGGTTTGTGACACACACTTTGTTCAGGGATGTTTGTGATACACACCCTGTGCAGGGGCGTTTGGGACAAACACGCTGCCAGGGGTGTTTCTGAGACACACGCTGTCCTATGGGGTTTCTCACACACACGCTGTCTAATGGGATTTGTGACACACACACTTTACAATGAGGTTTTGTGACACACTAACAGTCCAGGGGCGTTTGTGACACAAAAGATGTCCAGGGGTGTTTGTGACACACACACTGTCCAATGGGGTTTCTGAAACACACCCTGTACAGAAACGTTTGTGACAAAAACGGTGTCCAGGGGTGTTTGTGACACACAACCTGTCCAATGGGGTTTGTGAAACACACACTGTCCAATGGGTTTTGAGACACACACGCTGTCCAATGGGGTTTGTGACAAACACCCTGTCCAGAAACGTTTGTGACGCAAACGGTGTCCAGGGTGTTTGTGACACACACCCTGTCTAATGGGGTTTGTGAGACACACGCTGTCCAATGGGCTTTCTGATACTAATAAAGTGCAATGGGGTTTGTGAGACGCACTCTGTCCAGGGGTGTTTGTGACACACACCCTGTCCAATGGGGTTTGTGACACACACACTCTCCAATGGGGTTTGCGACATACACACTCTGTCCAATGGGGTTTGTGACACACACTCTGACCAGAAACGTTTTTGACACAAACAGTGTCCAGGGGTGTTTGTGACACACACCCTGTCCAATGGGGTTTGTGACACACAAGCTGTCCAATGGGGTTGGGGACACACACTCTGTCCAGCGGCGTTTCTGACACACACGCTGTCCAGGTGTGTTTGTGACACACACCCAGTCCAATGGGGTTTGTGACAGACACGCTGTCCAGGGGCGTTTGTGACACACACCCTGTCCAGGGGCGTTTGTGAAACAAACGGTGTCCAAGGGTGTTTGTGAAACACAAGCTGTCCAATGGGGTTTGTGAAACACACACTGTCCAATGGGATTTTGTGACACAATCGCAGTCCGAGGGCGTTTGTGACACACACCGTGTCCAATGGTGTCTGCGACACACACACTGTCCATTGGTTTTTGTGATACACACACTGTCCAGGGAGAGTTGTGACACACACGCTGTCCAGGGGGGTTTGTGACACACACGCTGTCCAAGGGGGTTTTTGAAACACACACTGTCCAAGGGGGTTTGTGACATAAATGCTGTCTGATGGGGTTTCTGACACACACAATTTGCAATGGGGTTTGTGAACACGCATTCTGTTCAGGGGTGTTTGTGACACACACCCTGTCCAATGGTGTTTATGATACACACGTTGCCAATAAGGTTTGTGACACAGGCAGTGTCCAATGGGTTTTGTGAGTCACACGTTGTTCAATGGGGTTTGTGACATGCACACTGTCCAATGGGGTATGTGACAAACCCCCTGTCCAGGGGCGTTTGTGACACACACACTGTCCAGGGGTGTTTGTGACACATGCTGTCCAATGGGGTTTGTGACACACCCACTCTCCAATGGGGTTTGTGACACACACGCTGTCCAGGTGGGGTAGTGACACACGCTGTCCAATGGGGTTTGTGACACACACGCTCTCCAATGGGGTTTGTGACACACACACTGTCCAGGGGGGTTTGTGACACACACTGTCCAATGGCGTTTGTAACACATACACTCTCCAATGGGTTTTGTGACACACACCCTATCTAGGGGCGTTTGTGACATACACGTTGTCCAGGGGTGTTTGTGACACACACAGTTTCCAGGGGAGGTTGTGACACACTCTGTCCAATGGGGTTTGTGACACAGACACTCTCCAATGGAGTTTGTGACACACACGCTGTCCAGGGCCGTTTCTAACACAAACGGCTTCCAGGGGTCTTTGTTACACACACCCTTTGCAATGGGGTTTGTGAAACAACGACTGTCCAATGAGTTTGTGACACACACGCTGTCCAATGGCGTTTGTACCAAACACGATGTTCAATGGGGTTTGTGACACACCACCTGTCCAATGGGGTTTGTGTCACACACACTGTCCAATGGGGTTTGTGACACACAGACTATCCAATCGGGTTTGTGACACACACGCTGTCCAGGGGCGTTTGTGAAACAAACTGTGTCCAGGCGTGTTTGTGACATACACGCTGTCTAATGGGGTTTGTGACACACACACTCTCCAATGGGATTTGCGACATACACACTCTGTCCAATGGGGTTGGTGACACACATGCTGTCCACGGGCGTTTGTGACACAAAGGGTGTCCATGGGTGTTTCTGACACACACAATGTCTAATGGGGTTTGTGACACACATACTGTCCAATGGGGTTTGTGACACACACCCAGTCCAGGGGCAGTTGTGACACAAAAGGTGTCCAGGCGTGTTTGTAACACACACCCTGTGCAATGGGGTTTGTGAAACACACGCTGTTGAATGGGGTTTGTGAGACACACGTTGTCCAGGGGCGTTTGTGACACAGACCCTGTCCAGGGGCGTTTGTGACACAAAAGGTGTCGAGGTGTGTTTGTGACACACACCCTGTCCAATGGGGTTTGTGAAACACACGCTGTTGAATGGGGTTTGTGACACACAGGCTGTCCAGGGGCATTTGTGACACACACCCTGTCCAGCGGCGTTTGTGACACAAAAGGTGTCGAGGTGTGTTTGTGACACACACCCTGTCCAATGGGGTTTGTGACACACACGCTGTCCAATGGGGTTTGTGACACACAGGCTGTCCAGGGGCATTTGTGACACACACCCTGTCCAGCGGCGTTTCTGACACAAACGGTGTCCAGGGTTGTTTATGACACACAACCTGTCCAATGGGGTTTGTGTCAAACACACTGTCCAATGGGGTTTGTGACACACACGCTGTGCAATGGGGTTTCTGACACACACAATATCCAATGAGGTTTGTGACATACACGCTCTCCAATGGGGTTTGTGACACACACACTGTTCAGGGAGGTTTGTGACACACACTGTCCAATGGGGTTCGTGACACACACGCTGTCCAATGGGGTTTGTGACATAAACGCTGTCCAGGGTTATTTTGGACACACACAGTTTCCAGGGAGGCTTGTGACACATGATGTGCAATGGGGTTTGTGACACACACGCTGTCCAATGGGGTTTGTGACACATACACTCTCCAATGGAGTTTCTGACACACACGCTGTCCAGGGGCGTTTGCGACACACCCTGTTCTGGGGCGTTTGTGACAAACACCTTGTCCAATGGGGTTTGTGACACAAAATCTGTCCAATGGGGATTGTGAAACACACACTGTCCAATGGGGTTTGTGACACACACGCTGTCTAATGAGGTTTGTGACACACACTCTGACCAGAAATGTTTTTGACACAAACGATGTCCAGTGGTGTTTGTGACACACACCCTGTACCGTGGGGTTTGTGACACACAAGCTGACGAATGGAGCTTGTGACACACACTCTGTCCAGCGGCGTTTGTGACACACACGCTGTCCAGGTGTGTTTGTGAACACACACCCAGTCCAATGGGGTTTGTGACAGACACGCTGTCCAATGGGGTTTGTGACAGACATACTCTTCAATAGGATTTGTGACACACAGTCAGTCCAGGGGTGTTTGTGACACACACAGTTTCCTTGAGGGGTTGTGACACAAGCTGTCCAGGGGTGCTTGTGACACATACGCTGTCCAATGGGGTTTGTGTCACACACACTGTCCAATGGGGTTTGTGACACACACACTGTCCAATTGGGTTTGTGACACACAGGCTGTCCAGGGGCGTTTGTGACATACACACTCTCCAATGGGGTTTGTGACACACATACTGTCCAGGGGCGTTTGTGACATAAACGGTGTCCAGGGGTCTTTGTGACACATACGCTGTCTAATGAGGTTTGTGACACACACACTCTCCAGTGGGGTTTGTGACACACACCCAGTCCAGGGGCGTTTGTGACACAAAAGGTGCCCAGGTGTGTTTGTGACACACACTCTGTCCAAAAGGGTTTGTGAGATACACGCTGTCCAATGGGGTTTGTGATACACAGGCTGTCCAGGGGCATTTGTGACACAAACTCTGTCCAGGAGCGTTTCTGACACAAACAGTGTCCAGGGGTGTTTGTGACACACCACCTGTCCAATGGGGTTTGTGTCATACACACTGTCCAATGGGGTTTGTGACACAAAGACTATCCAATGTGGTTTGTGACACACACGCTGTCCAATGGGGTTTGTGACACACACACTGTCCAATGGGGTTTGTTACACACACTGTCCAATGGGGTTCGTGACACACACACTGTCTAATGGGGTTTGTGACACACACACTCTACAATGGGGTTTTGTGACACACTAACAGTCCAGGGGCGTTTGTGACATAAAAGATGTCCAGGGGTGTTTGTTACACACATCCTGTCCAATGGGGTCTGTGAGACACACACTGTCCATTGGTTTTTGTGATACACACGCTGTCCAGGGAGAGTTGTGACACACACAATGTCCATGGGGGGTTTGTGACACACAACCTGTCCAATGGGGTTTGTGAAACACACCCTGTCCAATGGGTTTTGAGACACACATGCTGTCCAATGGGGTTTGTGACACACACACTGTCCAATGGGGTTTGTGACAAACACCCTGTCCAGAAACGTTTGTGACACAAACGGTGTCCAGGGTGTTTGTGACACACACCCTGTCCAATGGGGTTTGTGACACACACACTGTCCAATGGGGTTTGTGACAAACATCCTGTCCAGAAACGTTTGTGACAGAAACGGTGTCCAGGGTGTTTGTGACACACACCCTCTCTAATGGGCTTTCTGATACTAACAAAGTGCAATGAGTTTGTGAGACGCACTCTGTCCAGTGGTGTTTGTGACACACATACTTTACAGGGGCGTTTGTGACACACAACCTGTCCAGGGGTGTTTGTGACACACACCCTGTCCAATGGAGTTTGTGACACACACACTCTCCAATGAGGTTTGCGACATTTACACACTGTCCAATGGGGTTTCTGAAACACATCCTGTACAGAAACGTTTGTGACACAAACGGTTTCCAGGGGTGTTTGTGACACATACCCTGTCCAATGGGGTTTGTGACACACACGCTGTCCAATTGGGTTTGTGAAACACACCCTGTCCAGGGACATTTGTGACAAAAAAGGTGTCCAGGGGTGTTTGTGACGCACAACCTGTCCAATGGGGTTTGTGACACACACACTGTCCAATGGGGTTTGTGGCAAACACCCTGTCCAGAAATGTTTGTGACGCAAACGGTGTCCAGGGTGTTTGTGACACACACCCTGTCTAATGGGGTTTGTGAGACACACGCTGTCCAATGGGCTTTCTGATACTAACAAAGTGCAGTGGGGTTTGTGAGACGCACTCTGTCCAGGGGTGTTTGTGACACACACCCTGTCCAATGGGGTTTGTGACACACACACTCTCCAATGGGGTTTGCGACATATACACTCTGTCCAATGGGGTTTGTGACATACACTCTGACCAGAAACGTTTTTGACACAAACGGTGTCCAGGGCTGTTTGTGACACACACCCTGTCTAATGGGGTTTGTGACACACAAACTGTCCAATGGGGTTTGTGACACACACTCTGTCCAGCGGCGTTTCTGACACACACGCTGTCCAGGTGTGTTTGTGACACACACCCAGTCCAATGGGGTTTGTGACAGACACGCTGTCCAGGGGCGTTTGTGACACACATCCTGTCCAGGGGCGTTTCTGACACAAACGGTGTCCAGGTTGGTTTGTGACACACAACCTGTCCAATGGGGTTTGTGTCAAACACATTGTCCAATGGGGTTTGTGACACACAGGCTGTCCACTGGGGTTTGTGACACACACTGTCCAATGGGGTTCGTGACACACACACTGTCTAATGCGGTTTGTGACACACACACTCTACAAAGGGGTTTTGTGACACACTAACAGTCCAGGGGCGTTTCTGACATAAAAGATGTCCAGAGCTGTTTGTGACACACACCCTGTCCAATGAGGTCTGTGAGACACACACTGTCCATTGGTTTTTGTGATACACACACTGTCCAGGGAAAGTTGTGACACACACGTTGTCCAGGGGCGTTTGTGACACACCCTGTTCTGGGGCGTTTGTGACAAACACCCTGTCCAATGGGGTTTGTGACACAAAACCTGTCCAATGGGGATTGTGAAACACACACTGTCCAATGGGGTTTGTGACACACACGCTGTCCAATGAGGTTTGTGACACACACCCTGACCAGAAACGTTTTTGACACAAACGGTGTCCAGGGGTGTTTGTGACACACACCCTGTCCAGTGGCTTTTGTGACACACAAGCTGTCCAATGGGGTTTGTGACACACACGCTGTCCACGTGTGTTTGTGACACACACCCAGTCCAATGGGGTTTGTGACAGACACGCTGTCCAATGGGGTTTGTGACAGACACGATGTCCAGGGGCGTTTGTGACACACACCCTGTCCAGGGGCGTTTGTGACACAAGCAGTGTCCAAGGGTGTTTGTGACTCAAAAGTTGTCCAATGGGGTTTGTGACACACACACTGTCCAATGGGATATGTTGCACACACCCTGTCCAGGGGCGTTTGTGACACACACGGTGTCCAGGTGTGTTTGTGACACACAACCTGTCCAATGGGGTATGTGAAACACACACTGTCCAATGGGGTTTGTGACACACACACTGTCCAATGGGGTTTGTGACACACAGGCTGTCCAATGGGATTTGTTACACACACAATGTGCAATGAGGTTTGTGACACACACAAAATCCAACACGGTTTGTGACACACACCCTGTCCAGGGGCATTTGTGACACACCTTGTCCAGGGGCGTTGGTGACTCACAGCCTCTCCAGGGGTGTTTGTGACCGAAACGGTGTCCATGGGTGTTTGTGACACACAACCTGTCCAATGGGATTTGTGGAACACACACTGTCCAATGGAGTTTATGACATGCACGCTGTGCAATGGCATTTGTGACACACACACTGTCCAATGGGGTTTCTGAAACACACCCTGTACAGAAACGTTTGTGACACAAACGGTGTCCAGGGGTGTTTGTGACACATACCCTGTCCAATGGGGTTTGTGACACACACGCTGTCCAACTGGGTTTGTGAAACACACCCTGTCCAGGGGCGTTTGTGACAAAAACGGTGTCCAGGGGTGTTTGTGACACACAATCTGTCAAATGGGGTTTGTGAAACACACACTGTCCAATGGATTTTGAGACACACATGCTGTCCAATGGGGTTTGTGACACACACACTGTCCAATGGGGTTTGTGACAAACACCCTGTCCAGGGGCGTTTGTGACACACACACTGTCCAGGGGTGTTTGTGACACACCCTGTCTAATGGGGTTTGTGACACACATGTTCTCCAATGGGGTTTGTGACACACACACTCTCCAATGGGGTTTGTGACACACACGCTGTCCAGGGGGGGTTGTGACACACGCTGTCCAATGGGGTTTGTGACACACACGCTCTCCAATGGGGTTTGTGACACACACACTGTCCAGGGGAGTTTGTGACACACACTGTCCAATGGGGTTTGTGACACATACACTCTCCAATGGGTTTTGTGACACACACCCTATCTAGGGGCGTTTGTGACATACACGTTGTCCAGGGGTGTTTGTGACACACACAGTTTCCAGGGGAGGTTGTGACACACTCTGTCCAATTGGGTTTGTGACACAGACACTCTCCAATGGAGTTTGTGACACACACGCTGTCCAGGGGCGTTTCTAACACAAACGGCTTCCAGGGGTCTTTGTTACACACACTCTGTGCAATGGGGTTTGTGAAACAACGGCTGTCCAATGGGTTTGTGACACACACGCTGTCCAATGGCGTTTGTACCAAACACGGTGTTCAATGGGGTTTGTGACAGACACACTGTCCAGGGGCGTTTCTGACACAAACAGTGTCCAGGGGTGTTTGTGACACACCACCTGTCTAATGGGGTTTGTGTCACACACGCTGTCCAATGGGGTTTGTGACACACACGCTGTCCAATGGGGTTTATTACACACACTGTCCAATGGGGTTCGTGACACACACACTGTCTAATGGGGTTTGTGACACACACACTCTACAATGGGGTTTTGTGACACACTAACAGTCCAGGGGCGTTTGTGACATAAAAGATGTCCAGGGGTGTTTGTTACACACACCCTGTCCAATGGGATCTGTGAGACACACACTGTCCATTGGTTTTTGTGATACACACGCTGTCCAGGGAGAGTTGTGACACACACGATGTCCATGGGGGGTTTGTGACACACAACCTGTCCAATGGGGTTTGTGAAACACACCCTGTCCAATGGGTTTTGAGACACACATGCTGTCCAATGGGGTTAGTGACACACACACTGTCCAATGGGGTTTGTGACAAACACCCTGTCCAGAAACGTTTGTGACGCAAACGGTGTCCAGGGTGTTTGTGACACACACCCTGTCCAATGGGGTTTGTGACACACACACTGTCCAGAAACGTTTGTGACACAAACGGTGTCCAGGGTGTTTGTGACACACACCCTGTCCAATGGGGTTTATGACACACACACTGTCCAATGGGGTTTGTGACAAACATCCTGTCCAGAAACGTTTGTGACAGAAACGGTGTCCAGGGTGTTTGTTACACACACCCTCTCTAATGGGCTTTCTGATATTAACAAAGTGCAATGGGGTTTTTGAGACGCACTCTGTCCAGTGGTGTTTGTGACACACATACTTTACAGGGGCGTTTGTGACACACAACCTGTCCAGGGGTGTTTGTGACACACACCCTGTCCAATGGGGTTTGTGACACACACACTCTCCAATGAGGTTTGCGACATTTACACACTGTCCAATGGGGTTTCTGAAACACATCCTGTACAGAAACGTTTGTGACACAAACGGTTTCCAGGGGTGTTTGTGACACATACCCTGTCCAATGGGGTTTGTGACACACACGCTGTCCAATTGGGTTTGTGAAACACACCCTGTCCAGGGACATTTGTGACAAAAAAGGTGTCCAGGGGTGTTTGTGACGCACAACCTGTCAAATGGGGTTTGTGACACACACACTGTCCAATGGGGTTTGTGGCAAACACCCTGTCCAGAAATGTTTGTGACGCAAACGGTGTCCAGGGTGTTTGTGACACACACCCTGTCTAATGGGGTTTGTGAGACACACGCTGTCCAATGGGCTTTCTGATACTAAAAAAGTGCAGTGGGGTTTGTGAGACGCACTCTGTCCAGGGGTGTTTGTGACACACACCCTGTCCAATGGGGTTTGTGACACACACACTCTCCAATGGGGTTTGCGACATACACACCCTGTCCAATGGGGTTTGTGACATACACTCTGACCAGAAACGTTTTTGACACAAACGGTGTCCAGGGCTGTTTGTGACACACACCCTGTCCAATGGGGTTTGTGACACACAAACTGTCCAATGGGGTTTGTGACACACACTCTGTCCAGCGGCGTTTCTGACACACATGCTGTCCAGGTGTGTTTGTGACACACACCCAGTCCAATGGGGTTTGTGACAGACACGCTGTCCAGGGGCGTTTGTGACACACACCCTGTCCAGGGGCGTTTCTGACACAAACGGTGTCCAGGTTTGTTTGTGACACACAACCTGTCCAATGAGGTTTGTGTCAAACACATTGTCCAATGGGGTTCGTGACACACAGGCTGTCCACTGGGGTTTGTGACACACATTGTCCAATGGGGTTTGTGACACACACACTGTCTAATGGGGTTTGTGACACACACACTCTACAATGGGGTTTTGTGACACACTAACAGTCCAGGGGCGTTTCTGACATAAAAGATGTCCAGGGGTGTTTGTGACACACACCCTGTCCAATGGGGTCTGTGAGACACACACTGTCCATTGGTTTTTGTGATACACACACAGTCCAGGGAAAGTTGTGACACACACGCTGTCCAGGGGCGTTTGTGACACACCCTGTTCTGGGGCGTTTGTGACAAACACCCTGTCCAATGGGGTTTGTGACACAAAACCTGTCCAATGGGGATTGTGAAACACACACTGTCCAATGGGGTTTGTGACACACACGCTGTCCAATGAGGTTTGTGACACACACCCTGACCAGAAACGTTTTTGACACAAACGGTGTCCAGGGGTGTTTGTGACACACACCCTGTCCAGTGGCGTTTGTGACACACAAGCTGTCCAATGGGGTTTGTGACACACACGCTGTCCACGTGTGTTTGTGACACACACCCAGTCCAATGGGGTTTGTGACAGACACGCTCTCCAATGGGGTTTGTGACAGACACGATGTCCAGGGGCGTTTGTGACACACACCCTGTCCAGGGGCGTTTGTGACACAAACAGTGTCCAAGGGTGTTTGTGACTCAAAAGTTGTCCAATGGGGTTTGTGACACACACACTGTCCAATGGGATATGTTGCACACACCCTGTCCAGGGGCGTTTGTGACACACACGGTGTCCAGGTGTGTTTGTGACACACAACCTGTCCAATGGGGTATGTGAAACACACACTGTCCAATGGGGTTTGTGACACACACACTGTCCAATGGGGTTTGTGACACACAGGCTGTCCAATGGGATTTGTTACACACACAATGTGCAATGAGGTTTGTGACACACACAAACTCCAACACGGTTTGTGACACACACCCTGTCCAGGGGCATTTGTGACACACCTTGTCCAGGGACGTTGGTGACTCACAGCCTCTCCAGGGGTGTTTGTGACCGAAACGGTGTCCATGGGTGTTTGTGACACACAACCTGTCCAATGGGATTTGTGGAACACACACTGTCCAATGGAGTTTATGACATGCACGCTGTGCAATGGCATTTGTGACACACACACTGTCCAATGGGGTTTCTGAAACACACCCTGTACAGAAACGTTTGTGACACAAACAGTGTCCAGGGGTGTTTGTGACACATACCCTGTCCAATGGGGTTTGTGACACACACGCTGTCCAACTGGGTTTGTGAAACACACCCTGTCCAGGGGCGTTTGTGACAAAAACGGTGTCCAGGGGTGTTTGTGACACACAATCTGTCAAATGGGGTTTGTGAAACACACACTGTCCAATGGATTTTGAGACACACATGCTGTCCAATGAGGTTTGTGACACACACACTGTCCAATGGGGTTTGTGACAAACACCCTGTCCAGGGGCGTTTGTGACACACACACTGTCCAGGGGTGTTTGTGACACACGCTGTCCAATGTGGTTTGTGACACACATGTTCTCCAATGGGGTTTGTGACACACACACTCTCCAATGGGGTTTGTGACACACACGCTGTCCAGGGGGGGTTGTGACACACACACTGTCCAATGGGGTTTGTGACAAACACCGTGTCCAGAAACGTTTGTGACGGAAACGGTGTCCAGGGTGTTTGTGACACACACCCTGTCTAATGGGGTTTGTGACACACACGCTGTCCAATGGGTCTTCTGATACTAACAAAGTGCAATGGGGTTTGTGAGACGCACTCTGTCCAGGGGTGTTTGTGATACACATACTTTACAGGGGCGTTTGTGACACACACACTGTTCAGGGGTGTTTGTGACACACACCCTGTCCAATGGGGTTTGTGACACACACACTCTCCAATGGGGTTTGCGACATATACACTCTGTCCAATGGGGTTTGTGACACACACCCTGACCAGAAACGTTTTTGACACAAACGGTGTCCAAGGGTGTTTGTGACACACACCCTGTCCAATGGGGTTTGTGACACACAAGCTGTCCAATGGGATTGGTGACACACACTCTGTCCAGCCACGTTTCTGACACACACGCTGTCCAGGTGTGTTTGTGACACACACCCAGTCCAATGGGGTTTGTGACAGACACGCTGTCCAATGGGGTTTGTGACACACACAAACTCAAACACGGTTTGTGACACACACCCTTTCCAATGGGGTTTGTGACACACCTTGTCCAGGGGCGTTGGTGACTCACAGCCTCTCCAGGGGTGTTTGTGACCGAAACGGTGTCCATGGGTGTTTGTGACACACAACCTGTCCAATGGGATTTGTGGAACACACACTGTCCAATGGAGTTTATGACATGCACGCTGTGCAATGGCATTTGTGACACACACACTGTCCAATGGGGTTTCTGAAACATACCCTGTATAGAAACGTTTGTGACACAAACGATGTCCAGGGGTGTTTGTGACACATACCCTGTCCAATGGGCTTTGTGACACACACGCTGTCCAATTGGGTTTGTGAAACACACGCTGTCCAGGGGCGTTTGTGACAAAAACGGTGTCCAGGGGTGTTTGTGACACACAACCTGTCAAATGGGGTTTGTGAAACACACACTGTCCAATGGATTTTGAGACACACATGCTGTCCAATGGGGTTTGTGACAAACACCCTGTCCAGAAACGTTTGTGACGCAAACGGTGTCCAGGGTGTTTGTGACACACACCCTGTCTAATGGGGTTTGTGAGACACACGCTGTGCAATGGGCTTTCAGATACTAACAAAGTGCAATGGGGTTTGTGAGACGCACTCTGTCCAGGGGTGTTTGTGACACACACCCTGTCCAATGGGGTTTGTGACACACACACTCTCCAATGGGGTTTGCGACATACACACTCTGTCCAATGGGGTTTGTGACACGCACTCTGACCAGAAACGTTTTTGACACAAACGGTGTCCAGGGGTGTTTGTGACACACACCCTGTCCAATGGGGTATGTGACAAACAAGCTGTCCAATGGGGTTGGTGACACACACTCTGTCCAGCGACGTTTCTGACACACACGCTGTCCAGGTGTGTTTGTGACACACACCCAGTTCAATGGGGTTTGTGACAGACACGCTGTCCAGGGGCGTTTGTGACACACACCCTGTCCAGGGGCGTTTGTGAAACAAACGGTGTCCAAGGGTGTTTGTGAAACACAAGCTGTCCAATGGAGTTTGTGAAACACACACTGTCCAATGGGGTTTTGTGACACAATAGCAGTCCGAGGGCGTTTGTGACACACACCGTGTCCAATGGTGTCTGCGACACACACACTGTCCATTGGTTTTTGTGATACACACACTGTCCAGGGAGAGTTGTGACACACACGCTGTCCAGGGGGTTTTGTGACACACACGCTGTCCAAGGGGGTTTTTGAAACACACACTGTCCAAGGGGGTTTGTGACATAAATGCTGTCTAATGGGGTTTCTGACACACACAATTTGCAATGGGGTTTGTGAACACGCATTCTGTTCAGGGGTGTTTGTGACACACACCCTGTCCAATGGTGTTTATGACACACACGTTGCCAATGAGGTTTGTGACACAGGCAGTGTCCAATGGGCTTTGTGAGTCACATGTTGTTCAATGGGGTTTGTGACATGCACACTGTCCAATGGGGTATGTGACAAACGCCCTGTCCAATGGGGCGTTTGTGACACACACACTGTCCAGGGGTGTTTGTGGCACACGGTGTCCAATGGGGTTTGTGACACACACGCTCTCCAATGGGGTTTGTGACACACACACTCTCCAATGGGGTTTGTGACACACACGCTGTCCAGGGGGGGTTGTGACACACGCTGTCCAATGGGGTTTGTGACACACACGCTCTCCAATGGGGTTTGTGACACACACACTGTCCAGGGGGGTTTGTGACACACACTGTCCAATGGGGTTTGTGACACATACACTCTCCAATGGGTTTTGTGACACACACCCTATCTAGGGGCGTTTGTGACATACACGTTGTCCAGGGGTGTTTGTGACACACACAGTTTCCAGGGGAGGTTGTGACACACTCCGTCCAATGGGGTTTGTGACACAGACACTCTCCAATGGAGTTTGTGACAGACATGCTGTCCAGGGGCGTTTCTAACACAAACGGCTTCCAGGGGTCTTTGTTACACACACCCTGTGCAATGGGTTTTGTGAAACAACGGCTGTCCAATGGGTTTGTTACACACACGCTGTCCAATGGCGTTTGTACCAAACACGGTGTTCAATGGGGTTTGTGACACACACACTCTTTAGGGGGGTTTGTGTCACACACGCTGTCCAATGGGGTTTGTGACAGACACGCTGTCCAGGGGCCTTTCTGACACAAACAGTGTCCAGGGGTGTTTGTGACACACCACCTGTCCAATGGGGTTTGTGTCACACACACTGTCCAATGGGGTTTGTGACACACAGACTATCCAATGGGATTTGTGATACACACGCTGTCCAGGGGCGTTTGTGACACAAACTGTGTCCAGGCGTGTTTGTGACATACACGCTGTCTAATGGGGTTTGTGACACACACACTCTCCAATGGGGTTTGCGACATACACACTCTGTCCAATGGGGCTGGTGACACACATGCTGTCCAGGGGCATTTGTGACACAAAGGGTGTCCAGGGGTGTTTGTGACACACACAATGTCTAATGGGGTTTGTGACACACACACTGTCCAATGGGGTTTGTGACACACACCCAGTCCAGGGGCAGTTGTGACACAAAAGGTGTCCAGGCGTGTTTGTTACACACACCCTGTCCAATGGGGTTTGTGAAACACACGCTGTTGAATGGGGTTTGTGAGACACACGCTGTCCAGGGGCGTTTGTGACACAGACCCTGTCCAGGGGCGTTTGTGACACAAACGGTGTCCAGGGGTGTTTGTGACACACACCCTGTCCAATGGGGTTTGTGACACACACGCTGTCCAATGGGGTTTGTGACACACAGGCTGTCCAGGGGCGTTTGTGACACACACCCTGTCCAGTGGCGTTTCTGACACAAACGGTGTCCAGGGTTGTTTGTGACACACAACCTGTCCAATGGGGTTTGTGTCAAACACACTGTCCAATGGGGTTTGTGACACACACGCTGTCCAATGGGGTTTGTGACACACACAATATCCAATGAGGTTTGTGACATACACACTCTCCAATAGGGTTTGTGACACACACACTGTTCAGGGGGGTTTGTGACACACACTGTCCAATGGGGTTCGTGACACACACGCTGTCCAATGGGGTTTGTGACACAAACGCTGTCCAGGGATATTTTGGACACACACAGTTTCCAGGGGGGCTTGTGACACATGCTGTCCAATGGGGTTTGTGACACACACACTGTCCAATGGGATTTGTGACACATACACTCTCCAATGGAGTTTGTGACACACACGCTGTCCAGGGGCGTTTCTAACACAAACGGCATCCATGGCTCTTTGTTACACACACCCTGTGCAATGGAGTTTGTGAAACAACGACTGTCCAATGGGTTTGTGACACACACACTGTCCATTGGTTTTTCTGATAGACACGCTGTCCAGGGGTGTGGATGTGTTTTGATAGATTAAGACCTGTTGCTGAATTAGTCAGGCTCAAAGGTATCTCAAGGCCACTTCGAGAACAGAGTCTGCTGTGAGAAAGAGGGGCGTTCCTCAATCACCGGGCTCCTGGCGTGGCGTGATTCATCGGACGTATCATCAGTGAGACTCCAGAGCACGGACAGCCCACGATCCTCATTTAACGAATCCATGCTTGGAGCGTGGACGCGTGATTAGAATATAGTTACGTATATAAGGAGACTTGTTTCTGTAATAAATGGCTTAGCGTGATTCACGTTGAATCGACTTGTTTTGCTTGGTCCTTATCTCGCTCTACATCTGGTGACCCCGACGTGATACTCTGATCGGCGTACCACTGAAGTTGGGGAAAAGCCTAGAGCGGCCCAGCCGGAGGCGGATCAGCTGGACTGAGAACCGGGCGGAGGCGTACGGACGTTCCGCGTTGTAGAAGAAGTCACCGTAAAAGGGTGAGCGGCTGGGAGCGGGAGGAGGGAAGAGTGAAGTTATGGGGCAAAATAAATCCTTTGAGGAAGAAGTCGTAGTTAAACTCCTCCTGCCTATTCTCTCTATGAGAGGACTTAAATAAGAAGAAAGTAACATATGTGGACTACTAATTCGGTATAGAATTAAAGGCTACCCGGGAGAAAACGAGAAGGCTTTTAAACGTTAACTTTGGGATGATAAAAGGCAGAAATTATGGAATAGGGTCAGCAATGGAGATGATAAAGAAACTAAATCACTAGCGACTAAATGGAAGCTTAAAATTTCCACCTTAAAAGACTTTAAGGCTGAGCGGGCTACCGTCGCCAGAATTTTTCCAGCGTTGCAACCTGATAACAAACCTAAAAATGACTGTGAAGTTTACCCGGATCGTGTCTTTTGACCCCCTCCCCACTCCATCCCCTGTTGTGCCGGCGGCACTGATACAGCGGTCTGGGGCGGGGGGAGGAAAATTACGGAGTGGATGGCCTCCCATACCATCACACGACCCTAAGGAGACCAAGCAGTCCAAGGAATTGGAGTCAGATAATTTGTCAAAAGAACTGTGTGAAATGTAACAGCTATAGATCATTTAGGACAGAACAATGGGGATTCGTCGAGGGGGGCAGGTGTCCCACAACTCCTGGAAGAGACACCAACTGACACACCGCAACTACAGACACGATAAGTTTCTGAAATCCTGAGGCAGTCAACAGATCTTGCATATCAAGCTATGAGAGAGGTGCCAAATCATTTGCAACTATTAATCACGGTCCCAATGAGAATTACATGCAATTTATTGACCATCTTCAAGACGCCATCAGTAAACAGGCCGAAAACTTAGAAGCTAAGGAAGCACTAGTGTTGAGATTAGCAGTAGAGAATGCTAATGTTTGCTATCAATGTGTTATTTGCAAGTTTTCCAGTACATATTATGTGCTCCTGTGTATTGCCTCTCTGAAAATCAAGCAGCTTGTCAGGAATGTGAGTTAATTGTTTTACTAGTTGTTTTTAAGTGCGCTGTAAAACCTTCTCCCACTTTTCCCACTCTCGCTGCAAGCAGCCCTGTGCCTTCCTCCCTCTCCCTCCCCCCCCCTTCTCAAGGTTTTTACTTGCAAGATGGGGTCAGGAATAATTGTTTTCAGTTGTGTTCCTAAAAACTCAGTATTGGGAGGTGTTTTAAAACTTAGGAAAGCACTCGGAATTATAAGGAAGGAAGATCTTGTAAAATATTGTAATTAATGGTGGCTGCGGTATAACTTAAATGTTTGGGAAAAGTGTCCGGACAATAGAATCTTGTTGCGATTAATGTTGGTTTTAGGGCGAGAAGATCAGGACAAAATAAATCCCTACAAGAGATCATTAAATCATTTCAGACAGTTTTACAGGCGGGGTGCTTTGAACTTCAACAAGCTGAGAGTTAACTGATAACACACAGGTCACAGAAAACTTGTTAAAGTCTGCAAGATGCTTTCCTTATTAACCTGTTTTTTTTGTGGGTATCTGTTTAAGTATGTTGCAATTTTGGTAGGTCTGTGCTATATGGTACGATAAGTTCACAGTCTGTTAAATAATGAGAATCCGTTGACTCAAAATGTGCATTTTGTGATAATTCAGAAGATCATGAGTAATTTAGTTCTTTACTGCGTGAATGTGATGGTAAATTTTGTGTGTAGTAGCTGTTATTTTTTTTTTCTCTAGCATGCTAGCTTTATTCCAGCATTCAGACTTGCGCAACTCTGTGCCAGGCTGTGTCTCCTCTCGGTGTGCTGGATTTGGTTTTTCCGTATACACATCATGTAAAGAATCCTGGTTTTGGAATGGCAGCTGTAGCGCACCAGATGAGACACTAAAACAAAAACAGAACAAAACAAAACAAAAGAAGGCCTTGCTCAGTCCGGGTCGGTGGGTGTGGATGGGTTTCAGCGCGCAACTGACCTTTTTTGTCAGGGAGACCCAGAGGTACCTCCACCTGGCTGAGCAGTGAGCGGCCCAAAGGTGCAATATAAAAAATTGAGAGGTTTTCTTAAATTGGTGTAACTGTGATCCATCTGCATATTTGAACTTGGTATATGGTTTTCATATCTGAGCTCAGTATTTTAGTTTGTATATTCATATTTGGTACCAAAAGAATCTTGTTTGGGGAGATAATTACAAAATGGGAACCGGTTTCACTGCTAAAATTCCACCTTGCTCCCCCTTAGGATGCATCCTTACACTTTAGAGTAATTGCTTATATTGTTAGAAAAGCATTTAAATTGTTAAAATGCTATGATAGATGTGCATTTAGAAGAGGTTGTATTTAAAAGTTGCTAGAGTATTAACTGATTTAGATTTAGGAAAATAGAATAATGGATTTATGTTTATTATACTGGTTTATACTGCTTTTTGACATCTCTAAATTGTAACAGGTAAACGGAGCTAAGGAATGTAACTATTGCTGAGCTACTTGAAATTGCATATAAAGTGTATTATGGCTGGAATGAAATGGGAAAACAAAACAGCAAAATATTCCAGGCCTATGTGCAGCTCATTGTAACTGAGGAGTTCACCAGAGCCTCCCACCTCGTCCCAGCTGCGTGACCTTGACTATATCTGAACTGCAGGAAGAAGAGAACGAAAAAAAATGGAGAAACCTGTTTTCCCGCTGCCAAGCGGAGAAAGGGGGGCTTTACTGCCCCCGCTCTGCCTTTTTTATTTCCCTGAAGTATTGTCATCCATTTTTGTTGTGGCACTGTGTTGTTTTTCGGCTTTGAATCAGGGGTTGTTGGTGTTTATTTTTGCTTCTGTCTTGTTTCCTAGGTTTTGGCACATTTGGGGAAAAGAGCTCATAATTTTACCTCCTTGCTGAAGTCGGTCTTTTCACACTGGTCAGCTTTGGGGGGTCACAGTGTTCAGTGCTTCTCTGGGTCAGACTGGTACTGGTTTGGGTGTGGAGTGGAGCCAGATTGGTTTGATGTGGAATTCAAACTGATGTGTTTTCATACTGGGCTGTACGTCTTGCCATCTCAGATGGGGGCGAGAGGAAAGTTTTATTCCCCCCTACACCCCTCCCCCAAGCAATGTTACTGCTAGAGAGCTGTAATATTGCATGAAGGAGTCTGAGGGTGAAATTTAAAGGCATCACCAGTGGATGCATAGTTCTAATGAAACTGGAAAATTAAACCAAAACTTTGTTAATAGACTTATTCTGTGGTAATTAGTTGTTAGTGACTTCTTAGTAAATTCACCATGCTAGTTTTTGAGGTCATGGGAGAGAACGAAAGAAAGGCCATTTTTTGAGACCAACGGAATGCCAAATTTGAAACAAAGTTTTAATACATGAATTCTTATATTTGCCAGAAAGTCCTATACCTCTCTTAAGTTGAGATTTGCTAAGTAAATTGTAAGCTCAAATAACGTTTTCTGAGAATTCTGTTTAGTTGCATGGCCTACAAGAAGCTGCTGGGATGGTGCAGATCTGCTTGCTGCAAGTGAGAAATCTCCAAGGAAATTTCAAATGCTGTATTTCTACTAGTATTAACAGCCAATGTTTCGATAAAGCAAACACTACACTGATAGATCTGAAACAGGACTTCGATCTGGTAAGGGAAAACAATATCCAATAAATATGACAGCCAAAATGGAGTTGGAAACTTTGAGGAATAAATTTATGACAACCTTACAGGCTGGCTGCATTCGATTGGACTTGCAGATTTGTCTGTTTATAGCTACAACATAGAAACAACCTGTGGCCATTGTGGGACAGTATGATGAGATTGCTAGCAAACTGATATACCGGCTGTTATATACCAATTGTCACTCTGATCAAGAAAATGCAGGGAATGAATTTAAGTCTTAATAGGCCATGATCCTTTTGTCATATATGTACCATTTGTGAAATTTAATTCTGATTTTTTTTATTTGTAATCTATGTCTTTGTAAATTGCACTAGCTGGTTTTCTTAACAGCACAGCTTTTGGCATGCCTAAACGTAAATTGCTGCAGAACCTGCAAGCCTTTAACATCAGGTCATAGGCCATACTTGTATTTGGTCTGATCCTACATACTTGCAAAGCTTTTGTTGATGGTTCTGGGCAGTCTCATAAAGCTGTAGTGGTTTGGTGTGGAGATAACAATTGGCATCATTCTGTAAAAATTATTGAAGGTTCAACCCAATTAGCAGAACTTGGCACAGCTTTAAATTACTTAGAGCTTTTTAAGGAGGAACCTCTAAATTTGATTTGTGATTTTGAGTACGTAGTCAAGATCCAACGCACATATCTGGTTCTGAATTTTTTTGTTTGTTTGTTTTTTTTAAAAAAAAAAAGGGGGGAAGTAGGGGAAGCACCACAAAACCAATTGTCAAAAGCATTGTATGTGATGAAATACTTTGCAAGTATGACCCAAAACCATGCTAAATCAGAAAGAACCTACATTAGTTATGGTCAAATCACTAGTCAATTAAAAAGGCCACATCAATTGATAACCTGGGGAAAAGGTTATGTTTGTGTCATTACAGGCCAAGGATTGAAGTGGATTCAACAAAGATTCAATGGATGTAGATGGACAGGAGGGAGATAAGTTGTGAGGACTGTTTCAGATGTAAACCATGGATCCTAATTCAGTGTTACAGATGCTCGCAGACCTGGTGGTCTAGAAGCCTATTAGCAAGCAGGTGGTGTACCTTCTGTGGAGAACGGCAATTTGAACAATCAGCAGGAGATCCAAAAGGGTGATATTATGATTAGATAGTCAATGCATAGATAAGGTAAAATTATGAGATATCTCTATCATAGTAATCTAAGTTCAGCAACTGATAAAGTTTTAGAAGGGATATTAAGGTTAAGCTATTGATCTTTTAAATAGGTTAAGATAACTTTTAAGATATTAATTCAATTATTAGTATATGCTGATGATATTAAGTATGTTACCCTATAAACTGCGCAGTTATAAATCTTTTAGGAATTTAAGATAATATATTGTATTAACTTGTCTGGTTATTTTGAATCTATTAAAATAGTGTGTTAATAAGGTTATCATAGTAGAATTAAGGTTTTAAGAATAGGCAGGTGTTTGATCTTATTAAGTAAGGTTTAACTGCATTATATGTAATTGTAATTATGTTGTTAATCACGTGTTCTATGTTGCAGTATATTTCAAAAATGATGCACCGTGCGGTTTAAGGGGCCTGACTAATTCAGGAAAAGAAAGGGGGAAGTGTGGATGGGTTTTGATAGATTAAGACCTGTTGCTGAATTAGTCAGGCTCAAAGGTATCTCAAGGCCACTTCGAGAACAGAGTCTGCTGTGAGAAAGAGGGGCGTTCCTCAATCACCGGGCTCCTGGCGTGGCGTGAATCATCGGACGTATCATCAGTGAGACTCCAGAGCACGGACAGCCCACGATCCTCATTTAACGAATCCATGCTTGGAGCGTGGACGCGTGATTAGAATATAGTTACGTATATAAGGAGACTTGTTTCTGTAATAAATGGCTTAGCGTGATTCACATTGAATCGACTTGTTTTGCTTGGTCCTTATCTCGCTCTACACAGGGGCGTTTGTGACACACACACTGTCCAATGGGCTTTGTGAGACACACAAAGTGCAATGGGGTTTGTGACACACACTCTGTTCAGGGATGTTTGTGATACACACCCTGTGCAGGGGCGTTTGGGACAAACACGCTGCCAGGGGTGTTTCTGAGACACACGCTGTCCTATGGGGTTTCTCACACACACGCTGTCTAATGGGATTTGTGACACACACACTTTACAATGAGGTTTTGTGACACACTAACAGTCCAGGGGCGTTTGTGACACAAAAGATGTCCAGGGGTGTTTGTGACACACACCCTGTCCAGTGGGGTTTGTGACATACACGCTCTCCAATGGGGTTTGTGACACACACACTGTCCAGGGTTGTTTGTGACACACACTGTCCAATGGGGTTCGTGACACACACGCTGTCCAATGGGGTTTGTGACACAAACGCTGTCCAGGGTTATTTTGGACACACACAGTTTCCAGGGAGGCTTGTGACACATGATGTGCAATGGGGTTTGTGACACACACGCTGTCCAATGGGGTTTGTGACACATACACTCTCCAATGGAGTTTCTGACACACACGCTGTCCAGGGGCGTTTCTAACACAAACGGCGTCCAGGGGTCTTTGTTACACACACCCTGTGCAATGGGGTTTGTGAAACAACGGCTGTCCAATGGGTTTGTGACACACACACTGTCCAATGGGCTTTGTGAGACACACAAAGTGCAATGGGGTTTCTGACACACACTCTGTTCAGGGGTGTTTGTGATACACACCCTGTTCAGGGGTGTTTGGAAAAAACACGCTGCCAGGGGTGTTTCTGAGACACACGCTGTCCTATGGGGTTTCTCACACACACGCTGTCTAATGGGATTTGAGACACACACACTTTACAATGAGGTTTTGTGACACACTAACAGTCCAGGGGCGTTTATGACACAAAAGATGTCCAGGGGTATTTGTGACACACACCCTGTCCAATGGGTCTGTGATACATACACTGTCCAGTGGTTTTTGTGATACACACAATGTCCAGGGAGAGTTGTGACACACATGATGTCCAGGGGGGTTTGTGACACACACGCTGTCCAATGGGGTTTGTGACAGACATAGTCTCCAATAGGGTTTGTGACACACAGTCAGTCCAGGGGTGTTTGTGACACACACAGTTTCCCTGGGGGGTTGTGACACAAGCTGTCCAGGGGTGCTTGTGACACATACGCTGTCCAATGGGGTTTGTGTCACACACACTGTCCAATGGGGTTTGTGACACACACACTGTGCAATGGGGTTTATGACACACAGGCTGTCCAGGGGCGTTTGTGACATACACACTCTCCAATGGGGTTTGTGACACACATACTGTCCAGGGGCGTTTGTGACATAAACGGTGTCCAGGGGTCTTTGTGACACACACGCTGTCTAATGGGGTTTGTGACACACACACTCTCCAATGGGGTTTGTGACACATACCCAGTCCAGGGGAGTTTGTGACACAAAAGGTGTCCAGGTGTGTTTGTGACACACACCCTGTCCAACGGGGTTTGTGACACACACGCTGTCCAATGGGGTTTGTGACACACACGCTGTCCAGGGGCATTTGTGACACACACCCTGTCCAGGGGCGTTTCTGACACAAACGGTGTCCAGGGTTGTTTGTGACACACAACCTGTCCAATGGGGTTTGTGTCAAACACACTGTCCAATGAGGTATGTGACACACAGGCTGCCCACTGGGGTTTGTGACACACACTGTCCAATGGGGTTCGTGACACACACACTGTCTAATGGGGTTTGTGACACACACACTCTACAATGGGGTTTTGTGACACACTAACACTCCAGGGGCGTTTGTGACATAAAAGATGTCCAGGGCTGTTTGCGACACACACCCTGTCCAATGGGGTCTGTGAGTCACACACTGTCCATTGGTTTTTGTGATACACACACTGTCCAGGGAGAGTTGTGACACACACGATGTCCATGGGGGGTTTGTGACACACACGCTGTCCAGGGGCGTTTGCGACACACCCTGTTCTGGGGCGTTTGTGACAAACACCTTGTCCAATGGGGTTTGTGACACAAAATCTGTCCAATGGGGATTGTGAAACACACACTGTCCAATGGGGTTTGTGACACACACGCTGTCTACTGAGGTTTGTGACACACACCCTGACCAGAAATGTTTTTGACACAAACGATGTCCAGTGGTGTTTGTGACACACACCCTGTCCCGTGGGGTTTGTGACACACAAGCTGACGAATGGAGTTTGTGACACACACTCTGTCCAGCGGCGTTTGTGACACACACGCTGTCCAGGTGTGTTTGTGAACACACACCCAGTCCAATGGGGTTTGTGACAGACACGCTGTCCAGGGGCGTTTGTGACACAAACGGTCTACAAGGGTGTTTGTAACTCAAAAGTTGTCCAATGGGGTTTGTGACACACACACTGTCCAATGGGGTATGTTGCACACACCCTCTCCAGGGGCGTTTGTCACACAAACGGTGTCCAGGCGTGTTTGTGACACACAAACTGTACAATGGGGTTTGTGAAACACACACTGTCTAATGGGACTTGTGACACACACACTGTCCAATGGGGTTTGTGACACACAGGCTGTCCAATGGGATTTGTTACTCACACAATGTGCAATGGGGTTTCTGACACACAAAAACTCCAATACGGTTTGTGACACACACCCTGTCCAGGGGCGTTTGTGACACAAACGTTGTCCAAGGGTGTTTGTGACTCAAAAGCTGTCCAATGGGGTTTGTGACACACACACTGTCCAATGGGGTATGTTGCACACACCCTGTCCAGGGGCGTTTGTGACACAAACGGTGTCCAGGCTTGTTTGTGACACACAACATGTCCAATGGGTTTTGTGAAACACACACTGTCTAATGAGGTTTGTGACACACATGCTGTCCAATGGGGTTTGTGACACACAGGCTGTCCAGGGGCATTTGTGACACACACCCTGTCCAGGGGTATTTCTGACACAAACGGTGTCCAGGGTTGTTTGTGACACACAACCTGTCCAATGGGTTTGTGTCAAACACAGTGTCCAATGGGGTTTGTGACACACAGGCTGTCCACTGGGGTTTGTGACACACACTGTCCAAAGGGGTTCGTGATACACACACTGTCTAATGGGGTTTGTGACACACACACTCTACAATGGGGTTTTGTGACACACTAACAGTCCAGGGGCGTTTGTGACATAAAAGATGTCCAGGGTTGTTTGTGACACACACCCTGTCCAATGGGGTCTGTGAGACACACACTGTCCATTGGTTATTGTGATACACACACTGTCCAGGGAGAGTTGTGACACATACGCTGTCCAGGGGCGTTTGTGACACACCCTGTTCTGGAGCGTTTGTGACAAACACCCTGTCCAATGGGGTTTGTGACACACAGGCTGTCCAGGGGCATTTGTGACACACACTCTGTCCAGGGGCGTTTCTGACACAAACGGTGTCCAGGGTTGTTTGTGACACACAACCTGTCCAATGGGGTTTGTGTCAAACACACTGACCAATGGGGTTTGTGACACACACACTCTACAATGGGGTTTTGTGACACACTAACAGTCCAGGGGCGTTTGTGACATAAAAGATGTCCAGGGCTGTTTGTGACACACACCCTGTCCAATGGGGTCTGTGAGACACACACTGTCCATTGGTTTTTGTGATACACACACTGTCCAGGGAGAGTTGTGACACACACGACGTCCATGGGGGGGTTTGTGACACACACGCTGTCCAGAGGCGTTTGCAATACACACCCTGTTCAGGGGCGTTTGTGACAAACACCCTGTCCAATGGGGTTTGTGACACAAAACCTGTCCAATGGGGATTGTGAAACACACACTGTCCAATGGGGTTTGTGACACACACGTTGTCCAATGAGGTTTGTGACACACACCCTGACCAGAAAAGTTTTTGACACAAACGGTGTCGAGGGGTGTTTGTGACACACACCATTTCCAGTGGGGTTTGTGACACACAAGCTGTCCAATGGGGTTTGTGACACACACTCTGTCCAGCGGAGTTTGTGACACACACGCTGTCCAGGTGTGTTTGTGACACACACCCAGTCCAATGGGGTTTGTGACAGACACGCTGTCCAATGGGGTTTGTGACACACAGGCTGTCAATGGGCGTTTGTGACACACACCCTGTCCAGGGGCCTTTGTGACACAAACGCTGTCCAAGGGTGTTTGTGACTCAAAAGCTGTCCAATGGGGTTTGTGACACACACACTGTCCAATGGGGTATGTTGCACACACTCTGTCCAGGGGCGTTTGTGACACAAACGGTGTCCAGGCGTGTTTGTGACACACAACCTGTCCAATGGGGTTTGTGAAACACACACTGTCTAATGGGGTTTGTGACACACACGCTGTCCAATGAGGTTTGTGACACACAGGCTGTCCAGGGGCATTTGTGACACACACCCTGTCCAGGGGTGTTTCTGACACAAACGGTGTCCAGGGTTGTTTGTGACACACAACCTGTCCAATGGGGTTTGTGTCAAACACACTGTCCAATGGGGTTTGTGACACACAGGCTGTCCACTTGGGATTGTGACACACACTGTCCAATGGGGTTCGTGACACACACACTGTCTAATGGGGTTTGTGACACGCACACTCTACAATGGGGTTTTGTGACACACTAACAGTCCAGGGGCGTTTGTGACATAAAAGGTGCCCAGGTGTGTTTGTGACACACACCCTGTCCAATGGGGATTGTGACACATACGCTGTCCAATGGGGTTTGTGACACACAGGCTGTCCAGGGGCATTTGTGACACACACACTGTCCAGGGGCGTTTCTGACACAAACGGTGTCCAGGGTTGTTTGTGACACACAACCTGTCCAATGGGGTTTGTGTCAAACACACTGTCCAATGGGGTTTGTGACACACACGCTGTCCAATTGGGTTTGTGAAACACACCCTGTCCAGGGGCGTTTGTGACAAAAACAATGTCCAAGGGTGTCTGTGACACACAACCTGTCCAATGGAGTTTGTGAAACACACACTGTCCAATGGGTTTTGAGACTCACATGCTGTCCAATGGGGTTTGTGATACACACCCTGTCCAATGGGGTTTGTGACACACACACTGTCCAATGAGGTTTGCGACATACACACTCTGTCCAATGGGGTTTGTGACACACACCCTGACCAGAAACGTTTTTGACACAAACCGTGTCCAGGGGTGTTTGTGACACACACCCTGTCCAACGGGGTTTGTGACACACAAGCTGTCCAATGGGGTTGGTGACACATACTCTGTCCAGCGGCGTTTCTGATACACACGTTGTCCAGGTGTGTTTGTGACACACACCCAGTCCAATGGGGTTTGTAACAGACACGCTGTTCAGGGGCGTTTGTGACACACACCCTGTCCAATGGTGTTTATGACACACGTTTCCAATGAGGTTTGTGACACAGGCAGTGTCCAATGGGCTTTGTGAGTCACACGTTGTTCAATGGGGTTTGTGACATGCACACTGTCCTAAGGGGTATGTGACAAACACCCTGTCCAGGGGCGTTTGTGACACACACACTGTCCAGGGGTGTTTGTGACACACGGTGTCCAATGGGGTTTGTGACACACACGCTCTCCAATGGGGTTTGTGACACACACACTCTCCAATGGGGTTTGTGACACACACGCTGTCCAGAGGGGGTTGTGACACACACTGTCCAATGGGGTTTGTGACACATACACTCTCCAATGGGTTGTGTGATACACACCCTATCTAGGGGCGTTTGTGACATACACGTTGTCCAGGGGTGTTTGTGACACACACAGTTTCCAGGGGAGGTTGTGACACACTCTGTCCAAAGGGTTTGTGACACACACACTCTCCAATGGAGTTTGTGACAGACACGCTGTCCAGGGGCGTTTCTAACACAAACGGCTTCCAGGGGTCTTTGTTACACACACCCTGTGCAATGGGGTTTGTGAAATAACGACTGTCCAATGGGGTTTGTGACACACACGCTATCCAATGGGGTTTGTGACACACAGGCTGTCCAGGGGCATTTGTGACACACACCCTGTCCAGCGGTGTTTCTAACACAAACGGCGTCCAGGGGTCTTTGTTACACACACCCTGTGCAATGGGGTTTGTGAAACAACGGCTGTCCAATGGGTTTGTGACACACACACTGTCCATTGGTTTTTCTGATAGACACGCTGTCTAGGGGCGTTTGTGACACACACACTGTCCAATGGGCTTTGTGAGACACACAAAGTGCAATGGGGTTTGTGACACACACTCTGTTCAGGGGTGTTTGTGATACACACCCTGTGCAGGGGCGTTTGAGACAAACACGCTGCCAGGGGTGTTTCTGAGACACACGCTGTCCTATGGGGTTTCTCACACACACGCTGTCTAATGGGATTTGTGACACACACTTTACAATGAGGTTTTGTGACACACTAACAGTCCAGGGGCGTTTGTGACACAAAAGACGTCCAGGGATGTTTGTGACACACACCCTGTCCAATGGGGTCTGTGACACACACACTGTCCAGTGGTTTTTGTGATACACACAATGTCCAGGGAGAGTTGTGACACACATGATGTCCAGGGGGGTTTGTGACACACACGCTGTCCAATGGGGTTTGTGACAGACATACTCTCCAATAGGGTTTGTGACACACAGTCAGTCCAGGGGTATTTGTGACACAAACAGTTTCCCTGGGGGGTTGTGACACAAGCTGTCCAGGGGTGCTTGTGACACATACGCTGTCCAATGGGGTTTGTGTCACATACACTGTCCAATGGGGTTTGTGACACACACACTGTTCAATTGGGTTTGTGACACACAGGCTGTCCAGCGGCGTTTGTGACATACACACTCTCCAATGGGGTTTGTGACACACATACTGTCCAGGGGCGTTTGTGACATAAACGGTGTCCAGGGGTCTTTGTGACACACACGCTGTCCAATGGGGTTTGTGACACACACACTCTCCAATGGGGTTTGTGACACACACCCAGTCCAGGGGCGTTTGTGACACAAAAGGTGTCTAGGTGTGTTTGTGACACACACCCTGTCCAATGGGGTTTGTGACACACACGCTGTTCAATGGGGTTTGTGACACACAGGCTGTCCAGGGGCATTTGTGACACACACACTGTCCAGGGGCGTTTCTGACACAAACGGTGTCCAGGGTTGTTTGTGACACACAACCTGTCCAATGGGGTTTGTGTCAAACACACTGTCCAATGGGGTTTGTGACACACAGGCTGTCCACTGGGGTTTGTGACACACACTGTCCAATGGGGTTCGTGACACACACACTGTCTAATGGGGTTTGTGACACACACACTCTACAATGGGGTTTTGTGACACACTAACAGTCCAGGGGCGTTTGTGACATAAAAGATGTCCAGGGGTGTTTGTTACACACACCCTGTCCAATGGGGTATGTGAGACACACACTGTCCATTGGTTTTTGTGATACACACACTGTCCAGGGAGAGTTGTGACACACACGATGTCCATGGGGGGTTTGTGACACACACGCTGTCCAGGGGCATTTGTGACACACCCTGTTCTGAGGCGTTTGTGACAAACACCCTCCCAATGGGGTTTGTGACACAAAACCTGTCCAATGGGGATTGTGAAACACACACTGTCCAATGGGGTTTGTGACACACACACTGTCCAATGAGGTTTGTGACACACACCCTGACCAGAAACGTTTTTGACACAAACGGTGTTCAGGGGTGTTTGTGACACACACCCTGTCCAGTGGGATTTGTGACACACAAGTTGTCCAATGGGGTTTGTGACACACACTCTGTCCAGCGGCGTTTGTGACACACACGCTGTCCAGGTGTGTTTGTGACACACACCCAGTCCAATGGGGTTTGTGACAGACACGCTGTCCAATGGGGTTTGTGACAGACACGCTGTCCAGGGGCGTTTGTGACACACACCCAGTCCAGGGGCGTTTGTGACACAAAAGGTGTCTAGGTGTGTTTGTGACAAACACCCTGTCCAATGGGGTTTGTGACACACACGCTGTTCAATGGGGTTTGTGACACACAGGCTGTCCAGGGGCATTTGTGACACACACCCTGTCCAGGGCCGTTTCTGACACAAACGGTGTCCAGGGTTGTTTGTGACACACAACCTGTCCAATGGGGTTTGTGTCAAACACACTGTCCAATGGGGTTTGTGACACACAGGCTGTCCACTGGGGTTTGTGACACACACTGTCCAATGGGGTTCGTGACACACACACTGTCTAATGGGGTTTGTGACACACACACTCTACAATGGGGTTTTGTGACACACTAACAGTCCAGGGGCGTTTGTGACATAAAAGATGTCCAGGGGTGTTTGTTACACACACCCTGTCCAATGGGGTATGTGAGACACACACTGTCCATTGGTTTTTGTGATACACACACTGTCCAGGGAGAGTTGTGACACACACGATGTCCATGGGGGGTTTGTGACACACACGCTGTCCAGGGGCATTTGTGACACACCCTGTTCTGAGGCGTTTGTGACAAACACCCTCTCCAATGGGGTTTGTGACACAAAAACTGTCCAATGGGGATTGTGAAACACACACTGTCCAATGGGGTTTGTGACACACACGCTGTCCAATGAGGTTTGTGACACACACCCTGACCAGAAACGTTTTTGACACAAACGGTGTTCAGGGGTGTTTGTGACACACCCCCTGTCCAGTGGGGTTTGTGACACACAAGTTGTCCAATGGGGTTTGTGACACACACTCTGTCCAGCGGCGTTTGTGACACACACGCTGTCCAGGTGTGTTTGTGACACACACCCAGTCCAATGGGGTTTGTGACAGACACGCTGTCCAATGGGGTTTGTGACAGACACGCTGTCCAGGGGCGTTTGTGACACACACCCTGTCCAGGGGCGTTTGTGACACAAACGGTGTCCAAGGGTGTTTGTGACTCAAAAGCTGTCCAATGGGGTTTGTGACACACACCCTGCCCAATGGGGTTTGTGACACACACACTCTCCAATGGGGTTTGCGACATACACACTCTGTCCAATGGGGTTTGTGACACACACTCTGACCAGAAACGTTTTTGACACAAACAATGTCCAGGGGTGTTTGTGACACACACCCTGTCCAATGGGGTTTGTGACACACAAGCTGTCCAATGGGGTTGGGGACACACACTCTGTCCAGCGGCGTTTTTGACACACACGCTGTCCAGGTGTGTTTGTGACACACACCCAGTCCAATGGGGTTTGTGACAGACACGCTGTCCAGGGGCGTTTGTGACACACACCCTGTCCAATGGGTCTGTGATACACACACTGTCCAGTGGTTTTTGTGATACACACCATGTCCAGGGAGAGTTGTGACACACATGATGTCCAGGGGGGTTTGTGACACACACGCTGTCCAATGGGGTTTGTGACAGACATACTCTCCAATAGGGTTTGTGACACACAGTCAGTCCAGGGGTGTTTGTGACACACACAGTTTCCTTGGGGGGTTGTGACACAAGCTGTCCAGGGGTGCTTGTGACACATACGCTGTCCAATGGGGTTTGTGTCACACACACTGTCCAATGGGGTTTGTGATACACACACTGTGCAATGGGGTTTATGACACACAGACTCTCTAGGGGCGTTTGTGACATACACACTCTCCAATGGGGTTTGTGACACACATACTGTCCAGGGGGGTTTGTGACATAAACGGTGTCCAGGGGTCTTTGTGACACACACGCTGTCTAACGGGGTTTGTGACACACACACTCTCCAATGGGGTTTGTGACACACACCCAGTCCAGGGGCGTTTGTGACACAAAAGGTGTCCAGGTGTGTTTGTGACACACACCCTGTCCAATGGGGTTTGTGACACACACGCTGTCCAATGGGGTTTGTGACACACAGGCTGTCCAGGGGCATTTGTGACACACACCCTGTCCAGGGGCGTTTCTGACACAAACGGTGTCCAGGGTTGTTTGTGAAACACAACCTGTCCAATGGGGTTTGTGTCAAACACACTGTCCAATGGGGTTTGTGACACACAGGCTGTCCACTGGGGTTTGTGACACACACTGTCCAATGGGGTTCGTGACACACACACTGTCTAATGGGGTTTGTGACACACACACTCTACAATGGGGTTTTGTGACACACTAACAGTCCAGGGGCGTTTGTGACATAAAAGATGTCCAGGGCTGTTTGTGACACACACCCTGTCCAATGGGGTCTGTGAGACACACACTGTCCATTGGTTTTTGTGATACACACACTGTCCAGGGAGAGTTGCGACACACACGATGTCCATGGGGGGTTTGTGACACACACGTTGTCCAGGGTCGTTTGTGACACACACCCTGTTCAGGGGCGTTTGTGACAAACACCCTGTCCCATGGGAATTGTGAAACACACACTGTCCAATGGGGTTTGTGACACACAGGTTGTCCAATGAGATTTGTGACACACGCTCTGACCAGAAACGTTTTTGACACAAATGGTGTCCAGGGGTGTTTGTGACACACACCCTGTCCAGTCGGGTTTGTGACACACAAGCTGTCCAATGGGGTTTGTGACACACACTCTGTCCAGCGGCGTTTGTAACACACACGCTGTCCAGGTGTGTTTGTGACACACACCCAGTCCAATGGGGTTTGTGACAGACACGCTGTCCAATGGGGTTTGTGACAGACACGCTGTCCAGAGGCGTTTGTGACACACACCCTGTCCAGGGGCGTTTGTGACACAAACGGTGTCCAAGGGTGTTTGTAACTCAAAAGCTGTCCAATGGGGTTTGTGACACACACACTGTCCAATGGGGTATGTTGCACACACCCTGTCCAGGGGCGTTTGTGACACACACGGTGTCCAGGCGTGTTTGTGACACACAACCTGTCCAATGGGGTATGTGAAACACACACTGTTCAATGGGGTTTGTGACACACACACTGTCCAATGGGGTTTGTGACACACAGGCTGTCCAATGGGATTTGTTACACAAACAATGTGCAATGAGGTTTGTGACACACACAAACTCCAACATGGTTTGTGACACACACCCTGTCCAGGGGCATTTGTGACACACCTTGTCCAGGGGCGTTGGTGACTCACAGCCTCTCCAGGGGTGTTTGTGACCGAAACGGTGTCCATGAGTGTTTGTGAAACACAACCTGTCCAATGAGATTTGTGGAACACACACTGTCCAATGGAGTTTATGACATGCACGCTGTGCAATGGCATTTGTGACACACACACTGTCCAATGGGGTTTCTGAAACACATCCTGTAAAGAAACGTTTGTGACACAAACGGTGTCCAGGGGTGTTTGTGAAACATACCCTGTCCAATGGGGTTTGTGACACACACGCTGTCCAACTGGGTTTGTGAAACACACCCTGTCCTGGGGCGTTTGTGACAAAAACGGTGTCCAGGGGTGTTTGTGACACACAACCTGTCCAATGGGGTTTGTGAAACACACAGTATCCAATGGGTTTTGAGACACACACGCTGGCCAATGGGGTTTGTGACAAACACCCTGTCCAGAAACGTTTGTGACGCAAACGGTGTCCAGGGTGTTTGTGACACACACCCTGTCTAATGGGGTTTGTGAGACACACGCTGTCCAATGGGCTTTCTGATACTAACAAAGTGCAATGGGGTTTGTGAGACGCACTCTGTCCAGGGGTGTTTGTGACACACACCCTATCCAATGGGGTTTGTGACACACACACTCTCCAACGGGGTTTGCGACATACACACTCTGTCCAATGAGGTTTGTGACACATACTCTGACCAGAAACGTTTTTGAAACAAACAATGTCCAGGGGTGTTTGTGACACACACCCAGTCCAATGGGGTTTGTGACAGACACGCTGTCCAGGGGCGTTTGTGACACACACCCTGTCCAATGGGTCTGTGATACACACACTGTCCAGTGGTTTTTGTGATACACACCATGTCCAGGGAGAGTTGTGACACACATGATGTCCAGGGGGGTTTGTGACACACACGCTGTCCAATGGGGTTTGTGACAGACATACTCTCCAATAGGGTTTGTGACACACAGTCAGTCCAGGGGTGTTTGTGACACACACAGTTTCCTTGGGGGGTTGTGACACAAGCTGTCCAGGGGTGCTTGTGACACATACGCTGTCCAATGGGGTTTGTGACACACACACTGTCCAATGGGGTTTGTGACACACAGGCTGTCCAGGGGCGTTTGTGACATACACACTCTCCAATGGGGTTTGTGACACACATACTGTCCAGGGTCGTTTGTGACATAAACGGTGTCCAGGGGTCTTTGTGACACACACGCTGTCTAATGGGGTTTGTGACACACAAGCTGTCCAATGGGGTTTGTGACACACACTCTGTCCAGCGGCGTTTGTGACACAAACTGTGTCCAGGGGTGTTTGTGACATACACGTTGTCTAATGGGGTTTGTGACACAGACACTCTCCAATGGGTTTTGCGACATACACACTCTGTCCAATGGGGCTGGTGACACACATGCTGTCCAGGGGCATTTGTGACACAAAGGGTGTCCAGGGGTGTTTGTGACACACACAATGTCCAATGGGGTTTGTGACACACACACTGTCCAATGGGGTTTGTGACACACACCCAGTCCAGGGGCAGTTGTGACACAAAAGGTGTCCAGGCGTGTTTGTGACACACACCCTGTCCAACTGGGTTTGTGAAACACACGCTGTTGAATGGGGTTTGTGAGACACATGCTGTCCAGGGGCGTTTGTGACACAGACCCTGTCCAGGGGCGTTTGTGACACAAAAGGTATCGAGGTGTGTTTGTGACACACACCCTGTCCAATGGGGTTTGTGACACACACCCTGTCCAGGGGCATTTGTGACACACACCCTGTCCAACGGCGTTTCTGACACAAACGGTGTCCAGGGTTGTTTGTGACACACAACCTGTCCAATGGGGTTTGTGTCAAACACACTGTCCAATGGGGTTTGTGACACACACGCTGTGCAATGGGGTTTGTGACACACACAATATCCAATGAGGTTTGTGATATACACGCTCTCCAATGGGGTTTGTGACACACACTGTCCAGGGGGGTTTGTGACACAAACGCTGTCCAGAATTTTGGACACACACAGTTTCCAGGGGGGCTTGTGACACACGCTGTCCAATGGGGTTTGTGACACATACACTCTCCAATGGAATTTGTGACACACACGCTGTCCAGGGGTGTTTCTAACACAAACGGCGTCCAGGGCTCTTTGTTACACACACCCTGTGCAATGGGGTTTGTGAAACAACGGCTGTCCAATGGGTTTGTGACACACACACTGTCCATTGGTTTTTCTGATAGACACGTTGTCCAGGGGCGTTTGTGACACACACCTTGTCCAATGGAGTTTGTGACACACACACTCTCCAATGGGGTTTGCGACATACACACTCTGTCCAATGGGGTTTGTGACACACACTCTGACCAGAAATGTTTTTGACACAAACGATGTCCAGGGGTGTTTGTGACACACACCCTGTCCAATGGGGTTTGTGACACACACGCTGTCCAAGGGGGTTTTTCAAACATACACTGTCCAATGGGGGTTTGTGACATAAATGCTGTCTAATGGGGTTTCTGACACACACAATTTGCAATGGGGTTTGTGAACACGCATTCTGTTCAGGGGTGTTTGTGACACACACTCTGTCCAATGGTGTTTATGACACACACGTTGCCAATGAGGTTTGTGACACAGGCAGTGTCCAATGGGCTTTGTGAGTCACACATTGTTCAATGGGGTTTGTGACATGCACACTGTCCAAAGGGGTATGTGACAAACACCCGGTCCAGGGGCGTTTGTGACACACACACTGTCCAGGGGTGTTTGTGACACACGCTGTCCAATGGGGTTTGTGACACACACGCTGTCCAGGGGAGGTTGTGACACACGTTGTCCAATGGGGTTTGTGACACACACGCTCTCCAATGGGGTTTGTGACACACACACTGTCCAGGGGGGTTTGTGACACACACTGTCCAATGGGGTTTGTGACACATACACTCTCCCATGGGTTTTGTGACACACACCCTATCTAGGGGCGTTTGTGACATACACGTTGTCCAGGGGTGTTTGTGACACACACAGTTTCCAGGGAAGGTTGTGACACACTCTGTTCAATGGGGTTTGTGACACTGACACTCTCCAATGGAGTTTGTGACAGACACGCTGTCCAGGGGCGTTTCTAACACAAACGGCTTCCAGGGGTCTTTGTTACACACACCCTGTGCAATGGGGTTTGTGAAACAACGGCTGTCCAATGGGTTTGTGACACACACGCTGTCCAATGGCGTTTGTACCAAACACGGTGTTCAATGGGGTTTGTGACACACACACTGTTTAGGGGGGTTTGTGTCACACATGTTGTCCAATGGGGTTTGCGACAGACACACTGTCCAAGGGCGTTTCTGACACAAACAGTGTCCAGGGGTGTTTGTGACACACCACCTGTCCAATGGGTTTTGTGTCACACACACTGTCCCATGGGGTTTGTGGTACACATACTATCCAATGGGGTTTGTGACACACACGCTGTCCAGGGGCGTTTCTGACACAAACTGTGTCCAGGGGTGTTTGTGACATACACGCTGTCTAATGGGGTTTGTGACACAGACACTCTTCAATGGGGTTTGCGACATACACACTCTGTCCAATGGGGCTGGTGACACACATGCTGTGCAGGGGCGTTTGTGACACAAAGGGTGTCCAGGGGTGTTTGTGACACACACAATGTCTAATGGGGTTTGTGACACACACACTGTCCAATGGGGTTTGTGACACACACCCAGTCCAGGGGCAGTTGTGACACAAAAGGTGTCCAGGTGTGTTTGTGACACACACCCTGTCCAATGGGGTTTGTGAAACACACGCTGTTGAATGGGGTTTCTGAGACACACACTGTCCAGGGGCGTTTGTGACACAAAAGATGTCGAGGTGTGTTTGTGACACACACCCTGTCCAATGGGGTTTGTGACACACACGATGTCCAATGGGGTTTGTGACACACAGGCTGTCCAGGGGCATTTGTGACACACACCCTGTCCAGCGGCGTTTCTGACACAAACGGTGTCCAGGGTTATTTGTGACACACAACCTGTCCAATGGGGTTTGTGTCAAACACACTGTCCAATGGGGTTTGTGACACACACGCTGTGCAATGGGGTTTGTGACACACACAATATCCAAAGAGGTTTGTCACATACACGCTCTCCAATGAGGTTTGTGACACACACACTGTTCAGGGGGGTTTGTGACACACACTGTTCAATGGGGTTCGTGACACACACGCTGTCCAATGGGGTTTGTGACACAAACGCTGTCCAGGGATATTTTGGACACACACAGTTTCCAGGGGGGCTTGTGACACGCTCTGTCCAATGGGGTTTGTGACACATACACTCTCCAATGGAGTTTGTGACACACACGCTGTCCAGGGGCGTTTCTAACACAAACGGCGTCCAGGATTCTTTGTTACACACACCCTGTGCAATGGGGTTTGTGAAACAACGGCTGTCCAATGGGTTTGTGACACACACACTGTCCATTGGTTTTTCTGATAGACACGCTGTCCAGGGGCGTTTGTGACACACACACTGTCCAATGGGCTTTGTGAGACACACAAAGTGCAATGGGGTTTCTGACACACACTCTGTTCAGGGGTGTTTGTGATACACACCCTGTGCAGGGGCGTTTGGGACAAACCCGCTGCCAGGGGTGTTTCTGAGACACACGCTGTCCTATGGGGTTTCTCACACACACGCTGTCTAATGGGATTTGAGACACACACACTTTACAATGAGGTTTTGTGACACACTAACAGTCCAGGGGCGTTTGTGACACAAAAGATGTCCAGGGGTGTTTGTGACACACACCCTGTCCAATGGGTCTGTGATACACACACTGTCCAGTGGTTTTTGTGATACACACAATGTCCAGGGAGAGTTGTGACACACATGATGTCCAGGGGGGTTTGTGACACACACGCTGTCCAATGGGGTTTGTGACAGACATAGTCTCCAATAGGGTTTGTGACACACAGTCAGTCCAGGGGTGTTTGTGACACACACAGTTTCCTTGGGGGGTTGTGACACAAGCTGTCCAGGGGTGCTTGTGACACATACGCTGTCCAATGGGGTTTGTGTCACACACACTGTCCAATGGGGTTTGTGACACACACACTGTCCAATGGGGTTTGTGACACACAGGCTGTCCAGGGGCGTTTGTGACATACACACTCTCCAATGGGGTTTGTGACACACATACTGTCCAGGGGCGTTTGTGACATAAACGGTGTCCAGGGGTCTTTGTGACACACACGCTGTCTAATGGGGTTTGTGACACATACACTCTCCAATGGGGTTTGTGACACACACCCAGTCCAGGGGCGTTTGTGACACAAAAGGTGCCCAGGTGTGTTTCTGACACACACGCTGTCCTATGGGGTTTCTGACACACACGCTGTGCAATGGGGTTTGTGACACACGCGCTGTGCAGGGGCGTTTGTGACACAAACGTTGTCCAGGGGTGTTTGTGACACACACGCTGTCTAATAGGGTTTGTTACACACACCATTATAATGGGGTTTTGTGACACACTAACAGTCCAGGGGCTTTTGTGACAAAAAAGATGTCCAGGGGTGTTTGTGACACACACCCTGTCCAATGGGGTCTGTGACACACACACTGTCCACCGGTTTTTGTGATACACACACTGTCCAGGGAGAGCTGTTACACACACGATGTCCAGGGGGGGTTGTCACACACACGCTCTCCAATGGGGTTTGTGACACACACACTCTCCAATAGGGTTTGTGACACACAGTCACTCCAGGGGTGTTTGTCACACACACAGTTTCCTTTAGGAGTTGTGACACAAGCTGTCCAGCGGTGCTTGGGACATATAGGCTGTCCAATGGGGTTTGTGACACACACACTGTCCAATGGGGTTTCTGAGACAAAAGCTGTCCAGAGGTATTTGTGACACAAACACTGTCCAAGGGGGATTGTGACACACACGCTGTCTCATGGGGTTTGTGACATACACAATGTCCAATGGGGTTTGTAACATGCACGCTGTCCAGTGGGGTTTTTGTCACACATGCTGTACAATGGGGTTTGTGACACACACCCTGTCCAGGGGCATTTGTGACACACACGGTGTCCAGGGGTGTTTCTGACAGACACCTTGTGCAATGGGGTTTGTGACACACACAGTGTCCAATGGGGTTTGTTACACAAACCCTGTCCAGGGGTGTTCGTTACACACACAGTTTCCACGGGGGGTTGTGACACACACGCTGTCCAATGGGTTTTCTTACACACACACTGTCCAATAGGGTTTGTGACACACACAGTGTTCAATGGGGTTTATGACACACACACTGTCCAAAGGGGTTTGTGACACACGAAATGTCCAATGGGGTTTGTGACACAAAAGCTGTCCAGAGGTGTTTGTGACACAAACACTGTCCAAGGGGGATTGTGACACACACGCTGTCCCATGGGGTTTGTGACACACACAATGTCCAATGGGCTTTGTGACACACACAGACGGTTTAGGGGGGGTTGTGATACACATGTAGTCCAATGGGGTTTGTGACACACACACTTTCCAATGGGGTTTTTGACACACATCCTCTCCAGGGGCGTTTTGACAAAACAGTGTCCAGGGGTGTTTGTGACACACACAATTTCCAGGGAGGTTGTGACACATGATGTCTAATGGTGTTTGTGACACATACCCTGTCCAATGGGGTCTGTGAGACACACACTGTCCATTGGTTTTTGTGATACACACACTGTCCAGGGAGAGTTGTGACACACACGATGTCCATGGGGGGTTTGTGACACACATGCTGTCTAGGGGTGTTTGTGAGACACACTCTGTTCAGGGGCGTTTGTGACACACACACTGTCCAATGGGGTTTGTGACACAAAACCTGTCCAATGGGGATTGTGAAATACACACTGTCCAATGGGGTTTGTGACACACACGCTGACCAATGAGGTTTGAGACACACACCCTGACCAGAAACGTTTTTGACACAAACGGTGTCCAGGGGTGTTTGTGACACACACCCTGTCCAGTGGGGTTTGTGACACACAAGCTGTCCAATGGGGTTTGTGACACACACTCTGTCCAGCGGCGTTTGTGACACACACGCTGTCCAGGTGTGTTTGTGACACACACCCAGTCCAATGGGGTTTGTGACAGACACGCTGTCCAATGGGGTTTGTGACAGACACGCTGTCCAGGGGCGTTTGTGACACACACCCTGTCCAGGGGCGTTTGTGACAGAAACGGTGTCCAAGGGTGTTTGTGACTCAAAAGTTGTCCAATGGGGTTTGTGACACACACACTGTCCAATGGGGTATGTTGCACACACCCTGTCCAGGGGCGTTTGTGACACAAACGGTGTCCAGGCGTGTTTGTGACACACAACCTGTCCAATGGGGTTTGTGAAACACACACTGTCTAATGGGGTTTGTGACACACACACTGTCCAATGGGGTTTGTTACACACACAATGTGCAATGGGGTTTGTGACACACACAAACTCCAACACGGTTTGTGACACACACCCTGTCCAATGGGGTTTGTGACACACCTTGTCCAGGGGCGTTGGTGACTCACAGCCTCTCCAGGGGTGTTTGTGACCGAAACGGTGTCCATGGGTGTTTGTGACACACAACCTGTCCAATGGGATTTGTGGAACACACACTGTCCAATGGAGTTTATGACATGCACGCTGTGCAATGGGATTTGTGACACACACACTGTCCAATGGGGTTTCTGAAACACACCCTGTACAGAAACGTTTGTGACACAAACGGTGTCCAGGGGTGTTTGTGACACATACCCTGTCCAATGGGGTTTGTGACACACACTCTGTCCCATTGGGTTTGTGAAACACACCCTGTCCAGGGGCGTTTGTGACAAAAACGGTGTCCAGGGGTGTTTGTGACACACAACCTGTCCAATGGGGTTTGTGAAACACACACTGTCCAATGGGTTTCGAGACACACATGCTGTCCAATGAGGTTTGTCACACACACACTGTCCAATGGGGTTTGTGACACACACCCTGTCCAGAAACGTTTGTGACGCAAACGGTGTCCAGGGTGTTTGTGACACACACCCTGTCTAATGGGGTTTGTGAGACACACGCTGTCCAATGGGCTTTCTGATACTAACAAAGTGCAATGGGGTTTGTGAGACGCACTCTGTCCAGGGGTGTTTGTGATACACATACTTTACAGGGGCGTTTGTGACACACACACTGTCCAGGGGTGTTTGTGACACACACTCTGTCCAATGGGGTTTGTGACACACAGCCTGTCCAATGGGGTTTGTGACACACACACTCTCCAATGGGGTTTGCGACATACACACTCTGTCCAATGGGGTTGGTGACACACACACTGTCCAGGGGCGTTTGTGACACAAAGGGTGTCCAGGGGTGTTTGTGACACAAAGGGTGTCTAGGGGTGTTTGTGACACACACAATGTCTAATGGGGTTTGTGACACACACACTGTCCAATGGGGTTTGTGACACACACCCAGTCCAGGGGCAGTTGTGACACAAAGGGTGTCCAGGGGTGTTTGTGACACACACCCTGTCCAATGGGGTTTGTGACACACGCGCTGTTAAATGGGATTTGTGAGACACACGCTGTCCAGGGGCGTTTGTGACACACACCCTGACCAGAAACGTTTTTGACACAAAAAGTGTCGAGGTGTGTTTGTGACACACATCCTGTTCAATGGGGTTTCTGACACACACCCTGTCCAATGGGGTTTGTGACACACAGGCTGTCCAGGGGCATTTGTGACACACACACTGTCCAGGGGTGTTTGTGACACACACTCTTTCCAATGGGGTTTGTGACACACACGCTGTCCAATGGGGTTTGTGACACACACGCTGTCCAATGGGGTTTGTGACACACACGCTGCCCAGGGGCGGTTGTGACACACACGCTGCCCAGGGGGGGTTGTGACACACACCCTGTCCAATGGGGTTTGTGAGAGACACAGTCTCCAATGGGGTTTGTGACACACACCCTGTCTAAGGGTTTTTGTGACACACACACTGTCCAGGGGGGTTTGTGACACACACGCTGTCCAGGGGGGTTTGTGACACACACGCTGTCCAGGGATATTTTGGACACACACAGTTTCCAGGGGGGCTTGTGACACATGCTGTCCAATGGGGTTTGTGAGACACACCCTGTCCAGGGGCGTTTGTGACACAAACGGTGTCTAGGGGTGTTGTGTCGCATACCTGTAGGTAGTTAGGGTCTGGAGGCCGGAAGATCTCGCGCTGTACAGAAAGATAGTAGCCCCTCCCTAAATAGGTAGGAGTATGTGAGGTAAGCAGATGGACGTGACGTTGTAAACCTAAGGTATATAACGCTGTGTTACTTGTTAATAAACGCCATTTGCTTTCCACTACAGTGGCGTCTGTGTGCTGATGGACCGAGCGACCTGGGATGTGGTCGCCGTGCTGTCTCTGAACCAGGTCGTCACTGCCCACTGAGAGGCAACAGGAAGGGAAGAGAACAAAGGGACTGAGAAACAAAGCAAAGTTTAGATCAAAATGAAGAGACTGGAAAGGGAAAACATGCAGCAATGAGCTGGAGGAAGAGGAAAAGAGGGCTGAGGAGCAGGAAAGAGGATGAGAAGACAAAGAAAAGGCAGAGCCAGGTGGACAGGGAAGATACAGCGAGAGGGGATGGGGCTGGGAACAGGCAAGGAAGACAGAAAGACAAACAGGACAGAAAGACATCAAGAAGGAAAAGGGGCAGTAGTCTGGACAGAGATGGAGAAAGAAGCAGCAGGGAAAGGGCAGACAGGCAGAAAGACAGAGAGGGAGCAGGAGAGAGAAAGAACAATAAGGGTTGGGGCAGGATAGAGATTGGGAAAAAATCCTGGGGTGGGCAGCAAGAGGAAGAGGGAGTAAAAAAGAAGAGGGGCAGGAATAGGCGCAGGGAGCAGGACAGAGGGATACAGTGAGAAATGATGGGGCACGGAGCGGGACAGAGCAACAGACAAGAATGACGACAAAGAGAAACCGGGGATGATGAGAACACAGAGGGGTGGAGACGGAGAGGGAGATACGAGAAACCCTGCACAGAGATTCAGAAGGGTGGGGGAATAGGTGAGGAAGCAGCAGAGGGCCAGAGGGAGAAGAGATGAAGAGGAAGAAGGGCACAGCAGGAAAGAGGAGGGAGCAGGGAGGGACTGGGACACAAAACAGGGTGAAATGTCCCCAAAGGCCCAGGACTCACCGCACTTCCTGCTCTCTGCACTGCCAGGCAAGCTGTGGAGATCAGGCACTTCTGTCTGTGAGAAATGCAGTTGTGATTGGTGCTGAGACGTTTGATGTTTACAGATACAACCAAATGAGGCTCGGGCTCTGAACCTGCAAAAAGGAAAAGGTGGGTAAGTTCTACATAAAAATTTTGAAACTTGTTTATGAGGTTATATTGATAGAGGGAGCTAACATTTTCAGGGTTAACCAACCACGTAATAAGGGCCTACTAACGAACTAACACCCAGCGCTGTTTTGCTTATGGTCTAACGAACAAGTGTTTAAGGAATACAATTAAGGAATTGAATTAAACGTTGTTTATCCATAGAAAAAGCCTAAGTTATTTATTTCATTGCTTTACAACAAGTGATTGAATCTGCTATAGAAAAGTTCAACCCCCTCCTCTATAGCAAAGGACAAAAGAAAGTATGGATTTTTGTTGCATCTAATCCATAATGCAAGTACCAATTAAAACGTGTCTGCTGGAGTGGATATCCTGGACACGAACAGGCAGGTTCCTGGTGTTGTGCCCATGGTCATTCATCCACTGTGGCCGTGGGTGTCAGGCCTTGTTACAACAGACACAAAACCTTGGGAGAGAGGTGATCACAGTAAAACGCTTAAAGATAATGAGCTAGCACACTTGATTTAGTCTTTATTTAAAAATACACACGGCTGCTGTCTTTTTCCAGTTTAGCTACGATGGGCTCCAATATCTCTATTAATTCTAACTACAACACGTGACAAACATTAAGGGGGGAAAGCTTTGTTTTTACAACGGTAAATACAGTCTAAATCGTAATTTGGGAAACAGATAAAGGGGTGTAGCAGATGAGGCACAGACTCTCTTTAAGATGCAGAGAGACATTTAATACAAACTCAGGTCTGCATTTGAAACATCGCGGACCTCTGTCCTTGATGTACCGATCCTGTATCAATCCCTCTGTCCCTGATGTACCCACCGCGTATCAATCCCTCTGTCCCTCATGTACCAACCCCGTATCAGTCCCTCTGTCCCTGATGTACCAATCCCTCTGTCCCTGATGGTTTATGTCCCACACAGTCCTTGCTGCTTGTGTTGTTCCACCAGCACTTGTTCTCACACTGTGACTCTTGCAATTTCTCACGGGCCTGATGTCACAACCCTGCCACATCTCCCCTTCTTTGTTTAACAATTGCAGCCATAGCAGTGTGTCACTGCACAGCCATTGCACCATTAAAGCTTTTTTCAACCATTCGTTGTGCACAAGAGAAGACACACATCAATAAGTACAGACTCCACATACAAACATTCTAAGCAGCAGGTTAAAGGGCCGTGTTTCGCAATTTTTGTGGCTCCCATAACTGTTACAGAATCGCTACTTAATATTCCCTGCATAGTGTTTAACACAGAATAATGAGCTCCCAGTCAACTAAGAATTCTCATTCTCTGTTCTCCAAGTCAGGATCTACATTAATATATTACTGAGCCGTCGGTTTAAGAGGGTGTAAAAACTCCGTGGGAGACTCCTCACGATCCTGTTTAATCTCAGAAGGTTTTGGCGTATTTACAGCTTTAGGCGCAGCGTGTCTAATCCCGTATAAAATGCACTGGCGATACCAATGCAGCCTGTGCCCCGATATAAGGATATCAGGATCCCACCCTGGACTGACCGAGGGACAATTTTGATCTCATGTTCTCTGTGTATTCTACACCAATAGCTGTTCTTCAACAAACCTTTTACTGGTTTGCATTTCTTTCCCTGATTATCCTTTTTCAAAACAAATGGATCTGAAGGGGACAAAGACAATGCATATGTAACATTATGTATTGTGTAACATGCCTTATGTAATAGGCAATATATGATTTAAAATAGATATCTTACTACATATTACATGTAGCACATTACTATACTACAGATCTCAAAGTATACCCACCTAGACCTGTGAAGCATATTAATATTATTTACAGTGGCCACCATTAATTACAATATTCAATCAGATTCTCCCTGGTTGACGCCCTGTTGAACAGCAAACGATCCTTTTCCAATGTCAGAAAACACAGCCTGGGGGGGATTTCTCACGAATCCTCCTGCCGATTGTCCACTACCTACTTCACAATCACAATAACAGACAATTGGTGAACCCTAAGTACTGGACTATAAAATCCCCCAAGACACAAGTAACAACAACAACAAACCACTAAAGCCAGAAACAATTATACAATTGCTAAGGCACAAACAGCAAAATCATTAAAGGTACCTTTATCAAATTGCTGTTCCCTCGTTTTTCTCTTTAATTTATTGTTTTCTCATTTTCCTCTTTAATTTTTTATTTCTTTCTTTTTTTAAGTTACCCAGTTTACCAAAATGCGCAGACGCGAATGCGCAGACCCAACGCGCTGGTGTCGCCCACGTCTCGCGCAGGCAGCGTGCCAACCCAACCAGACAATGAAAGTGCCTTATCTCATTGATGGGGTTTTACCCGCGTCCCGAGCTGGTCCGAGGAGCTGTGGTCCCTTCCAGGAATTCCCCGGTGCCGGCACAAGGTCCCAGAGATCCTGGGATCCACGGGAGGTCAGGCAGATTATCCCATCCTCGTCGCCAGAAATGATACCGAAAAGTCATCAAACAGACTCTTTAACACTCTTTTGAAAGTGTTAAAAAGCAGGCACTTCTATTACAGCGCGCTGGGGGATCGCTCCTCTAATCGAGCGTGCGTTCCGCTTTCCTCTGGTTTTACAGATCATGGAACTCCTCAAATAGCAAAACATGCCAACCAATGTTACAGACGTCTCGTGCTCTTTCACCAGCGCGTGCAGCAGCAACGAGAAATCTGGAATGAGCGTCTACAGAAACACGTACGTATTTACCCAATTCAGAACAATGCGTTACATCCGCTGGCCGTACTTCATTGGCACTAACCCCTCCTGGATTAACATCCTCTGTGGATGGCGCGGGTGCCAACTGTTGGCAATCAGGGCAGGACATAAGAACGCTCCTGGCCTGATCCACTGTAATTTGAAGTTGTCGTTTTAACGCCTTTGCACTCTGGTGAAAGAATTTATGCGATCATTTAGCTTGCTCCAAGGCTTTAGGCACAGTGAGCGGCACAGCTCGTGCATCGGCCCTCCTACTGCCTTCCGCAAGTGGTCCTGGAAGGGCCACTGCGAGAGCGGGTGTGCATTGCATAATACCTATGATGTCTATGATTTATTAGAAACCATAGCATTCTCAATTCAGCCATCAAAAGAGGATTATCCTCTTCCTTAAGAAAAGAAGCTTCCAGGTGGTTAAGTATGCCAGCCGCATAATATGAGCCAGTTACAACATTCAAAGGCTTGTTACAGAACACCTCAAAGCGATCCTAACAGCTGGCAGCTCAAGAACTTGTTTGACTCTTGGTCTCTTTTTCTACCTTGCGTTTGCAGCACTGGGTATCTGAGTTTAGCCATGTAATTACAACTTTATGTGAGCGACCAGAAGCATCAGTAAATAGAGTCTTGTCGCTTACTGGTCGTTGCTGACAGCAGCATGTATTGCGAATTCTCCTTCGTTGTAGGAAGAAATATACCTTCAGGTCTACCCCATACATAGCATATAAACATTCTCTGCCTTTAATTATTGGTTTTGCATATATTTCTTTTATTATCCAAACTGTTTTCATTGGTGTGTGTGCTAGAAAAACCCATACAGCCACAGTCACCTTTCTCCCTCCTTGAGCTCTCCTGACCTGCCGTTCCACCACTGGTGTCTTCTTTCTTGATCCCTCTTGACTGGCAGGTGCGCTCCAACCCTCTTTATCCATCACTCTTCCTCATGGGTTCACCTCCTTCCTTGCTTTTCCTTTGCATGCTGCTCCCCCTGAAGAGAAACACACAGAGGACTGAGCTACACTAGCCCAAGGGCACTACAGTCAGACAGGGGCTGAGTCCGGGGCTGACACCTCCCCACACCCCACAGCGCGCCCACCTTGCCTTGGCACCAGCCCCTCGCACAGCCCTTCCCCTCAGCTCTGCAGCTCAAGGAGCTGCAGCACAGCTTCCGCAGGTGCCCTGCTCAGGCTGGACCCCAATGTCACGGGTTAGAGATGTCACAGCTCAGTACAAGTGCCCACGGTCCTCACCTGCTCTTTGGTACTTGCGGAGGGTCACGTCGCTGTGCCCCAGGGCACTGGCCTGCACGGCCCTGCCCGGCAGCGGGACCGTCTGGAGCTGCCGGCTGGTTCTCCAGCTTTAGGGTCACCCGCAGCAGCCCGCTCTCCTCAGCTCTGCACACCCAGCCAGTTGCGCCGCCCAGGCAAAGTCAGCTTCACCCTCTGCCCTACACCTCACCTGCAAACAGCCAACTCTTCAGCTGACAACCGTCCAAAACCCACCAACAAACCCTCCAAATCTCAGCCTTTCGCTTTCAACTGCTGCCTCTAGTGCATCTCACAGACAAGCCTCCAAAATCCCCTCATCCTGCAATAATACTCCAGCACTCATCGCCTGCGGGAACAACCGCCACAATACCATGCAAACACCAACCAGCTCTGGCACGGAAATATCGCTTTGTCCTCCAGATCCCACCTACACCAACTGCTGACAAACACACGCTGTCCTCACCAAAGCCAAACGCTGCAACAACCAGCGACAACTCAAATGTGCGTGTGCGGCGCAAAACCGCACGTGTGAGCTAACGCAGAGCTGGGCTTGACAGCTGCACAGTGTGCACCCTGTGGCTTAACGTGGCCAGTCACTGCCATTCCGCCTTCTCCCTGGGAGAAGCGCATGAGCACAGGCTGCTTCAAGGCACGATGCGAGCGGTTTGGATCTCCGGGTCTCTGAGGGCGAGAGCGATAAATGTGATCTGTGTGTGGCGCAGGAACTTCCCGTCCACTTGCTCCTCCATTCAGTCAGGTGCTGCAAGAGAGGGACAGAGAAAGAAACGGTTAGGACCGGATTAACAACCTCGTCATCCCTGTCCCCAAACCCGCAGGCGTCCTAGGAGGCCTGATCTAAGTTGGGCTCTTCTCCCGCTCTTTGCTGGAATACTTCACTGCACAAATTTCTGTCATGAACACTCTCTTAACCAGTCTGATGTGTTCATAGTTCCCAGCCCAGTGTCCATTCCTCAAGGTACCTCAGCATTTCCCTTTGAAACCAGACCTGAGTGCCATCCCGTCCTGAGCTCCCTCAGCATTGCCCCCTGCAGCCTCCCCGATGCCATCTCCTCCCCGAGGTCCCTCAGCCTTTCCCGCCAAAGCCTCCCCGATGTCACCCCCTCCCTGAGGTCCCTCAGCCTTTCCCGCCAAAGCCTCCCCGATGTCACGCCCTCCCTGAGGTCCCTCAGCCTTTCCCGCCAAAGCCCCCCCGATGTCACCCCCTCCCCGAGGTCCTTCAGCCTTTCTCGCCAAAGCCCCCCCGATGTCACCCCCTCCCCGAGGTCCCTCAGCCTTTCTCGCCAAAGCCTCCCCGATGTCACCCTCTCCCTGAGGTCCCTCAGCCTTTCTTGCCCAAGCCCCCCCGATGTCACCCCCTCCCTGAGGTCCCTCAGCCTTTCCCGCCAAAGCCTCCCCGATGTCACCCCCTCCCTGAGGTCCCTCAGCCTTTCCCGCCCAAGCTCCTTCCGCGCCGTCCCGCCCTCAGGCTCCTCCGCCGCTCCCCCCGTTCCCGGCCCCTCCCCGCGGCAGCGCCGCCCCCGCCCCTCGCGCCCCCTGACACCGCCCCGGCACCGCCCCCTCCCGCTCGCCTTCCTCCCTCTGCCCTGTGGCACCACGGGCTCCCCCCTCCGCCCCACGGCCCCGCCCGAGCCCCGCGCAGCGCTCAGCCCGGGGCTCCCTTCCCTCACAGCCGCCCGCGTGTTTCCCCCTCGCTCCTTGCTCGGCCCGGCCCGGGGCCGCGCTCTTGCGGCTGCCTGCCCCTCGCCTTCCTCCTGCCCAAACCAGCCCGTCCCTCCCCCTCCAGCCTCCCCCCTCAGCCGGGACCGGGGCGGCCCCGGCCGGTCTCCCCGGTGTCCGCCCACCTCTCGCTCACCGCCGGCCCCGCCGCTCCTCGCGCGCTCCTCCCGCCGCCGCACCGGCGGCACGCACTCCTCCGCCCCCGCACTTACGCAGCGTGGCCCCGCCCATCCGGCGCGGGAGCCAATCCCGTCCGCGCCCGCCACCGGGCCCCGCCCCCCCTCCCGGCCCGGAGCCGCCGGCGGCCGCAGAGCGGCGCTGTCCGCCCGCAGCGCGGCCCCGGCCCCGGCCGGGCAGTGGCAGCGGGGCCGGGAGCGCTCGGGCTGCGCCTGCCCGGGACGGCCCGGGACCGAGGGCTCCGCCGCTGCAGCCCGTTTCGTGCCGCTTGCACCCCCGGCTTACACGGCTGCAGCCTTCCTGCTGCTTTAGCTCACACACCTTTCTTCCTTCTACCTGCACAGCAGTTCACACTCACAAACGTTGCAGAAGAATCTACAAACATTACAAAGATAGACCACGGACCACAGCTTCCTGAGCTTTCGGGTTAAAGTTCCTGTAGATCCCCATGTTTCAATCAAACAGACACCACCAGTAGAGCTGCTGCCTCTGCCGTCTTTGGTCAGAAAGAAGTGACAACACCAGAAAACACATTGGCAGCCGGTGCTTTGACCAGTGAAGGTGGCATCTACAAAAGTCTGATTAAACCAAACAGCCTGAGGTCTTTATCAAGCTGCAGATCTGCCAGGCATGCTGAAATGCCTGAAATTTACTCCTGCAATATTCCACAATGGAACAGCCCTTCATCTCAAATCTCATCTCAAAGTTCCAAACCAGTACATTAAAAGCTGTCACTAGGTATTAGAAGACCACTGCAAGATCGTATTGCTTTTTGACTTATATAAGAATTTTTCAATAAACCAAAACGCAAGCAGTTTCTGCAGTCGGTTGCTCATCCTCCTGTTCATTCCTTAGCACTGCAGCAATCGGTTTTTATACGACGTGTCAGCAGAGGCGTTTGAAAAACCCCAAACAAAACTTATTCCAGTCCACGGACCCCCTCGCTGCCCCCCCTCACCCTGAGCCCCACGATCAGCACTTGGTGTGGGAGAGGAGCACAGCTCGACATGTTGTATCTGGGATGCTGTATCTATTACGCTGTACCTAGGATGCTGTATCTAGGATGCTGTATCTGGGATGCTGTACCTGGGATGCTGTATCTGGGATGGCGTATCTGGGATGTTGTATCCGGGATACTGTATCTAGAATGCTGTATCTAGGATGCCGTATCTAGGATGCCGTATCTAGGATACTGTATCTAGGATGCTGTATTTGGGATGCTGTATCCGGGAAGCTGTATCGGGGATGCTGAATCTGGGATGCTGTATCTGGGATGGCGTATCTGGGATGTTGTATCCGGGATACTGTATCTAGGATGCCGTATCTAGGATGCCGTATCTAGGATACTGTATCTAGGATGCTGTATTTGGGATGCTGTATTCGGGAAGCTGTATCGGGGATGCTGAATCTGGGATGCTGTATCTGGGATGCACCCGACCAGGTGCCTTTGTGTGAACACGAAACAGTCGTCTATACAGAGCTCCCTTGAATCTGTCCGCGTGAGAAATGCAGGACTGGGCAACGTCGTGCAACACGCGGAACCCGGCCAAAACACGGTGCAGCTGTGCACTCACTCCAGCTTAAGCACGAATGGAGCCTGCATCAAGGCACACGCATGTGGACAGACAATCGTTTGTAGACACACACGCTTTCACGCACACGGTCGTCCAAGTACAGGGACGTATCTGCACGTACCCTCCAAAAGAATATTCTCGTGCAGCCACGTATGCGTGATGCAGTACGCCAACCATCAACGCACACCTGTTTACCCTCAAGCATGTAAGCACGTTTTGCGTACGTCATTCAGTCCATAGATGGGAGTGGACGCGCTTGCGAATGTGTGCATGTGTGTGGCCAAGCGTTTCCTTAGGCATCGGTGTGTGAAAAGGTAGGTGCTTTTCTCTAGCTGCGTTCGCGGGCACGAGGTGGTGGGTGCACCTACCTGGGAGCTTGTGGAATGGTTTCTGCTTGGTTTTCAGTGGGGAATCGTATGTGTTCACGTGGACAAACAGAAGGCGTAGCAACTAGGTTCCAGAGCAGAAAACGAAAGTTTTCCGATGCACTCTCTTTCTCTCCTTATACCGAGTCGTGTATAGAAACCGCTAAGACTGCGATCGGCAAGTAAGCTACCACGAAGCATGCCGTACGGAGAAAACACCCACAGATCCTCGGTCCACACATCGTTTCTGATACATGCTTGAACGCAAATACTTTCGTGCTGCTGTGGCATAAAAGACGGCTGTCAGAATATGTGATTGTGCGCACCTGTGCAATTGCTTGGTTATGCATTCAGTCCTGGTGTGCGGGGCTTTCAGAACTGATTCCGTGGAGTCCTCTGCGGAAATGCCGCTGACGGAACACGCACCCTCGATTGTTTACCAAAATATAGGCAGACGCGTTTTACCACGTCGTTCAGCATGCAGAGAGCTACATCTGTTCCGAAGAGACAAGGGAAACGCATGTGCACGCACAGAAGAAAAACCCGACCAGGTGCTCTTGTGTGAACGTGAAACAGCCGTCTATACACTCGTAGACACGGGAACGTGCATCAATGCAGTCACACAGCCACCCGCTTTTGAGCACAGGCTCTGCTGGTTTTCGCACTTTTCAGGCACAATCCCGAAAGCCGCGCACAATGCAGTTCATTCGCTAAATGTCGTCTAGGGAAGCATTTCTCCGGTCGATCTACCGCTCAGCTTTCTTCTGACGTTACTGAGAAACGTCAGCGCAGGGAATCCGTCTCTGTCGAGCACACGTCAATCCCTCTTCGGTTTTCCTTTGTTGACTCTGCCTAGATGATTTCCCTGGTTTCTCTTCACCGAGGCAGTCGTGGCTGTGCTGTGTTACACACAGGCACAGCCAACGCACAACAAGTTGTCGAGAGACACACTCCGCTGAGCTCAACACTAGCACAGATGCACATGTGCGACGAAATCAGCACACATGCTTGTGGAGAGAAAGACATGGACTCACACGCGTGTGGAGCGACGAATAGATAGAGCAGGCGCTAGGAACACAGACTGACCTACAGGCACACTGTCCCCACACCAACAGGGACCGCTCTGCAGCTATCCTAGACGTTGATTATCGAACCAGCCACACTGACCTGCGCCAGACTTCCAGACACTTACAGGCAAGACACAATCTCTCCGACAAGCACACAAGTGTTCGCTCTCAGCTGTAGATCAGGGACAAGCTTGCGCAGTGACGACCTATTACTCTTTCGCGTTAAGGCATGATCTCTTTCGTATCTCTTGTCCATCGGCTGCGGAACACTATTCCTCGCGCCACTGTGAAGCATTTGCCAAGGGTGAGAAGTAGCTCGAAGCAGCATTCAGTTCTGCCTACGACTGTTTTTGCTCCTTTACTAGCAAAGCTCCCTTGCATCTGTCCGCGTGAGAAATGAAGGACTGGGCAACGTCGTGCGACACGGGGAGCTTTGCCAACAAACGGCGCAGCTGTGCACTCACTCCAGCTTGAGCACGAAATGAGCCTGCAAAAAGGCACACGCATGTGGACAGAAAATCGTTTCTAGACACACATGCTTCCATGCACACAGTCGTCCAAGTACAGGGACGTATCTGCACGTACCCTCCAAAAGAATATTCTCGTGCAGCCACGTATGCGTGATGCAGTACCCCAACCATCAACGCACACCTGTTTACCCTCAAGCATGTCAGTACATTTCGCGTACGTCTTTCTGTGCATAGATGGGAGTTGGCGTGCTTGCGGATGTGTGCTTGTGTGTGGCCAGGCGTTTTCTTAAGCATTAGTGTGGAAAATTAGGTGCTTTTCTCTAGCTGCGTTCGCGTGCACGAGGTGGTGAGTGCGCCTACCTGGGAGCTTGTGAAAAGGTTTCTGCTTGGTTTTCAGTGGGGAATCGTGTGTGTTCACGTGGACAAACAGAAGGCGTAGCAACTAGGTTCCAGCTCAGAAAACGCAAGGTTTCCGATGCACTCTCTTTCTCTCCCTATACCGAGTCGTGTATAGAAACCGCTAAGCCTGCGATTGGCAAGTAAGCTACCACGAAGCATGCCGTACGGAGAAAATACCCACAGATCCTCGGTTCACACGTTGTTTGTGATACTTGCTTGAACGCAAATACGTTCGTAATGCTATGGCATAAAAGACGTCCGTCAGAATATGTTACGAGCGCACCGGTGCAATTGTGTGGTTCTACATTCAGTCCTGTTGTGCGGAGCTTTCAGAACTGGCTCTGTGGAGTGGTCTGCGGAAATGCCGCTGACGGAACACGCACCTTCGATTGTTTACCAAAATATAGGCAGACGCGTTTTACCACGTCGTTCAGCATGCAGAGAGCTACGTCTGTTCCGAAGAGACAAGGGAAACGCGTGTGCACGCACAGAAGAAAAACTCGATCATGTGCTCTTGTGTGAACGTGAAACAGCCGTCTATACACTCGCAGATACGGGAACGTGCATCAATGCAGTCACACAGCCACCCGCTTTTGAGCACAGGCTCTGCTGGTTTTCGCACTTTTCAGGCACAATCCCGAAAGCCGCGCACAATGCAGTTCATTCGCTAAATGTCGTCTAGGGAAGCATTTCTCCGTTCGATCTACCGCTCAGCTTTCTTCTGGCGTTACTGAGAAATGTCAGCGCAGGGAATCCGTCTCTGTCGAGCACACGTCAATCTCTCTTCGGTTTTCCTTTGTTGACTCTGCCTAGATGTTTTCCCTGGTTTCTCCTCACCGAGGCAGTCGTGGCTGTGCTGTGTTACACATAGGCACAGCCAGCGCACACCAAGTGTCAAGAGACACACTCCGCTGAGCTCAACACTAGCACAGATGCACATGTGCGACGAAATCAGCACACATGCTTGTGGAGAGAAAGACATGGACTCACATGCGTGTGGAGCGACGGATAGATACAGCAGGCGCCAGGAACACAGACTGACCCAAAGGCACACTGTCCTCACACCAACAGGGACCGCTCTGCAGCTATCCTAGACGTTGATTATCGAACTAGCCACACTGACCTGCGCGAAACTCCCAGACTATTCCAGGCAAGACACAATCTCTCCGACAAGCACACAAATATTCGCTCTCAGCTGTAGATCAGGGAGAAGAAGCACACAAGTATTCGCTCTCAGCTGTAGATCAGGGAGAAGCTTGCGCAGTGACGCCCTGTTGCTCTTTCGCATTAAGGCATGATTTGTTTCGTTTCTCTTGTACATCGGCTGCGGAACACTATTCCTTGCGCCACTGTGAAGCATTTGCCATAGGTGAGAAGTAGCTCGGAGCAGCATTCAGTTCTGCCTACGATGGACTTTGCTCCTTTACTAGCAGAGCTCTCGTGCATCTGTACGCATGAGAAATACAGGACTGGGCAACGTCGTGCAACACGTGGAACCTTGCCAAAACACGGTGCCGCTGTGCACTCTCTCCAGCTTAAGCACGAATGGAGTCTGCAAAAAGGCGCACTCATGTGGACAGAAAATCGTTGGTAGGCACACACGCTTTCACGCACACGGTCGTCCAAGTACAGGGACGTATCTGCACGTACCCTCCAAAAGAATATTCTCGTGCAGCCACGTATGCGTGATGCAGTACGCCAACCGTCAACGCACACCTGTTTACTCTCAAGCATGTCAGCACGTTTCGCTTACGTATCTCTGTGCATAGATGAAAGTGGGCGCGCTTGCAGATATGTGCATGTGTATGGCCAGGTGTTTGCTTAAGCATCAGTGTGTGAAAAGGTAGGTGCTTTTCTCTAGCTGCGTTCGTGCGCACGAGGTGGTGGGTGCACCTACCTGGGAGCTTGTGGAATGGTTTCTGCTTGGTTTTCAGTGGGGAATCGTGTGTGTTCACGTGGACAAACAGAAGGCGTTGCAACTAGATTCCAGAGCAGAAAAGGCAAGTTTTCCGATGCACTCTCTTTCTCTCCCTATACCGAGTCGTGTATAGAAACCGCTAAGCCTGCGATCGGCAAGTAAGCTACCACGAAGCGTGCCGTACGGAGAAAATACCAACAGATCTTCGGTCCACACATTGTTTCTGATACGTGCTTGAACTCAAATACCGTCGTGCTGCTGTGGCATAAATGACGTCCCTCAGAATATGTGATTGCGCGCACCTATGCAATTGCTTGGTTATACATTCAGTCCTGGTCTGCAGAGCTTTCAGAACTGGCTCTGGGGAGTCGTCTGCGGAAATGCCGCTGACAGAACACGCACCCTCGATTGTTTACCAAAATATAGGCAGACGCGTTTTACCACGTCGTTCAGCATGCAGAGAGCTACGTCTGTTCCGAAGAGACAAGGGAAACGCGTGTGCACGCACAGAAGAAAAACCCGACCAGGTGCTCTTGTGTGAACGTGAAACAGCCGTCTATACACTCGCAGACACGGGAAGGTGCATCAATGCAGTCACACAGCCACCCGCTTTTGAGCACAGGCTCTGCTGGTTTTCGCACTTTTCAGGCACAATCCCGAAAGCCGCGCACAATGCAGTTCATTCGCTAAATGTCGTCTAGGGAAGCATTTCTCCGGTCGATCTACCGCTCAGCTTTCTTCTGGCGTTACTGAGAAATGTCAGCGCAGGGAATCCGTCTCTGTCGAGCACACGTCAATCCCTCTTCGTTTTTCCTTTGTTGACTCTGCCTAGATGATTTCCCTGGTTTCTCTTCGCCGAGGCAGTCGTGGCTGTGCTGTGTTACACACAGGCACAGCCAACGCACAACAAGTTGTCGAGAGACACACTCCGCTGAGCTCAACACTAGCACAGATGCACATGTGCGACGAAATCAGCACACATGCTTGTGGAGAGAAAGACATGGACTCACACGCGTGTGGAGCGACGAATAGATAGAGCAGGCCCTAGGAACACAGACTGACCTACAGGCACACTGTCCCCACACCAACAGGGACCGCTCTGCAGCTATCTTAGACGTTGATTATCGAACCAGCCACACTGACCTGCGCCAGACTCCCAGACACTTACAGGCAAGACACAATCTCTCCGACAAGCACACAAGTGTTCGCTCTCAGCTGTAGATCAGGGACAAGCTTGCACAGTGACACCCTGTTGCTCTTTCGCATTAAGGCATGATCTGTTTCTTTTCTCTTGAAGATCGGCTGCTGAGCGCCTTTCCTCGGGCCCCTGTGAAGCATTTGCCAAGGGTGAGAAGTAGCTCGGAGCAGCATTCAGTTCTCCCTACGACTGTCTTTGCTCCTTTACTAGCAGAGCTCCCGTGCATCTGTCCGCGTGAGAAATGCAGGATTGGGTAACGTCGTGCAACACGCGGAACCTTGCCAACAAACGGCGCAGCTGTGCACTCACTCCAGCTTGAGCACGAAATGAGCCTGCAAAAAGGCACACGCATGTGGACAGACAATCGTTTGTAGATACACATGCTTTCACGCACACGGTCGTCCAAGTACAGGGACGTATCTGCACGTACCCTCCAAAAGAATATTCTCATGCAGCCACGTATGCGTGATGCAGTACACCAACCATCAATGCACACCTGTTTACCCTCAAGCATGTAAGCACGTTTCGCGTACGTCTCTCTGTGCATAGATGGGAGTGGGCGCGCTTGCGGATATGTGCTTGTGTATGGCCAGGTGTTTGCTTAAGCATCAGTGTGTGAAAAGGTAGGTGCTTTTCTCTAGCTGCGTTCGTGCGCACGAGGTGGTGGGTGCACCTACCTGGGAGCTTGTGGAATGGTTTCTGCTTGGTTTTCAGTGGGGAATCGTGTGTGTTCACGTGGACAAACAGAAGGCGTAGCGACTAGGTTCCAGCGCAGAAAACGCAAGTTTTCCGATGCACTCTCTTTCTCTCCCTATATGGATTCCTGTATAGAAACCGCTAAGACTGCGATCGGCAAGTAAGCTACCACGAAGCATGCCGTACGGAGAAAATACCAACACATCCTCGTCCACACATTGTTTCTGATACGTGCCTGAACGCAAATACCTTCGTGCTGCTGTGGCATAAATGACGTCCCTCAGAATATGTGATTGCGCGCACCTGTGCAATTCCTTGGTTATACATTCAGTCCTGGTCTGCAGAGCTTTCAGAACTAGCTCTGGGGAATCGTCTGCGGAAATGTCGCTGACGGAACACGCACCCTCGATTGTTTACCAAAATATAGGCAGACGCGTTTTACCACGTCGTTCAGCATGCAGAGAGCTACATCTGTTCCGAAGAGACAAGGGAAACGCGTGTGCACGCACAGAAGAAAAACCCGACCAGGTGCTCTTGTGTGAACGTGAAACAGCCGTCTATACACTCGCAGACACGGGAAGGTGCATCAATGCAGTCACACAGCCACCCGCTTTTGAGCACAGGCTCTGCTGGTTTTCGCACTTTTCAGGCACAATCCCGAAAGCCCCGTACAATGCAGTTCATTCGCTAAATGTCGTCTAGGGAAGCATTTCTCCGGTCGATCTACCGCTCAGCTTTCTTCTGACGTTACTGAGAAACGTCAGCGCAGGGAATCCGTCTCTGTCGAGCACACGTCAATCCCTCTTCGGTTTTCCTTTGTTGACTCTGCCTAGATGATTTCCCTGGTTTCTCTTCGCCGGAACAGTCGTGGCTGTGCTGTGTTACACACAGGCACAGTCAGAGCACATCAAGTGTCGAGAGACACACTCCGCTGAGCTCAACACTAGCACAGATGCATATGTGCGACGAAATCAGCACACATGCTTGTGGAGAGAAAGACATGGACTCACACGCGTGTGGAGTGACGAATAGATAGAGCAGGCGCTAGGAACACAGACTGACCCAAAGGCACACTATCCTCACACCAACAGGGACCGCTCTGCAGCTATCCTAGACGTTGATTATCGAACCAGCCACACTGACCTGCCCCAAACTCCCAGACTATTCCAGGCAAGACACAATCTCTCCGACAAGCACACAAGTGTTCGCTCTCAGCTGTAGATCAGGGACAAGCTTGCACAGTGACGCCTTGTTGCTCTTTCGCGTTAAGGCATGATCTGTTTCGTTTCTCTTGTAGATCGGCTGCTGAGCGCCTTTCCTCGGGCCCCTGTGAAGCATTTGCCATAGGTGAGAAGTTTCCGCTCGCTGCTCAGGAGATTCCGCGTCTGGGGCCGTGGACTGAGGAAGAACGTTTGCAAGTTGGAGGACGCTACAAGATATTCCCCGTGGAAGCCAGAGAAGAGGCAAATTGGCTGCCAGTGGAGCTGTGTTCCGTGCAGTCTTCAGTTTAAGACGTTCAGTTTGTCCTTCCAGAAAAGGAGCAGTCATTGGTAGGCCTGGGAGAGGCCATTAAGTGCGTGATCAGAATTGAAGCCAGATTGCACTCGACGTTGCCGCCGTCGGTCTTGGCTTTCGGTGGTTTCCCCACGGCTGCCTAGTGTTTGGGAGCACGGAGGGGGCGTTTTTTCTTCCCCAAGGAGAGGCTGTGCTTAAAAAAGAATTTGTTTCCTCAGAGAAGTGCAAGTCCATGTGTGTAAGCCAGCCAAAATCGCCAGCCTAGTCAAGTTCCGAGTGTGCGTCTGTCAGACGGCCGCTTGCCGTTGCCGAGTTCCCAGCTGTGCAGTTGTACTGGCGAAGGGCAATGCAGGACGGAAGGGTTTTTTCTGCTGCGGGGACCCAGCCACCCCTCTTTTCAGCGGAAAGCAGGGGAGAGCGGTTTATTGTTCCCTTTGCAACGCGGCTGCTGGCGCGGGAGGGCTGGAGGGCTGGAGGGGCGGAGCGCTGGTTGGCTGACTAGGCACGTCAGTCGCCACTCTGTCCGCCTATCAGGTTGCCAAAGGGGCGGGCGTTGAGGTCTCCGTACTGCGCATGCCCGACTCGCGAGCGCTGCTAGGCGGCGAGAGAGGTGATTGACGTGTCCTAGGCAGCCAACCGGGACGCGGCAAGGGGCGGGTGCTGCGGTCTCGCTACCGCGCATGCCCAAAGCATGAGCGCCTGGCGGGAGCGGAGCGGCGAAAGAGGCAGCAGGTGAGTGCGGCCGCGGCGGGGGTGACCGTGCCGGTGGAACGGGGGGGGCGGGATTTGCCGGCGCGGCGCGGAGGCGTTCGTCTCCGGTTCCCCCCCGCCGAGCTGGCGAAGCTGGCGGGAGGCGTGTGACCCTGCGGGCAGGTGCGCTGAAGGCTGGCGGTCTGGAGCCGTGTCTCCCTCCGGCGCAGCGCCCGTGCCCGGTCCGGCGGTCCCTCCGGGAGCGGTGCAGCTCCCGTTAGTCGGGGGGACGTTGAAAAGCAGAGCTGGTGGCGTGGCGAGTGGGGCGCCGCTTCGGCGGGAGCTCGAGGCGAGGCGCGGCGGGTTCTGTGTCCTGTGGGCGCGGCTTTCGCGCCGCGGCTGTCTGTGTGCTACACGCCCTGAGTCCTAAGAAGATGTGTCTTTTAGGATTCGTTCTACAAGTCAAAGAGAGGAGCCGAATATGTGCTGAATGTTATAGTTAGAACTGATATTGTGTGAAGAAGTGAAGTGGTCTGAAAAAAATACACATTTCTTAAAAGCTAGTGCAGCATTGTATATCTTCACATGAATCGACTCAAACATCCCCCCCGTAAATAAAACCCAACTCCCTCCAGAAACAACATAGAAGAAACGAGCTAGCAGAGCTCCTGTGACAAAAGGAGGTCAGTATTTTTCCCTCAGTTTTTTCCTTATTTGAAGAAATCAAAGAGAATTTTAGATCGTATTTTTTCCGTCTAAATCAAGTGTTGGTGTAGACTTTTGTGTTCAGATAATCAACATTGTCTGTAAAGAATTGTTTAACAAAAACAAGCAGAAACCAAAACCAGATTCAGACCTGTAAGAAGCATAGAATAATTTCGTTTGTAAGAGACCATCTAGGGGGGTCATCTTGTTGAATTGCCTTCACAATGAGATCAGGTCACTGAATGCCTTGTCTACTGAAATTCTGAATATCTCCAAGGTTGGGGATTCCATGGGCTCCCCGGGAAGCTGGTGCTTAACCATTTGTGTCACCAAACATGCTAAAAAAATACCTCACTAGTTAGCTTTGTTTTACCATGAGAAGCTTTTGTTCTCTTCATAGGTGTTGCAACCATCATTATTGTGGGTGATGAAGGAGCTTCTGGGGTGGTTGGGATAGCACATTCATCCCAGCATGTTCTGATTGGAGAACCTTCAGGAAATTATAATGGGACTGCTCTTATTAGGTGAGTACATCACTCATTTATCCAAAACAGCTCTGTTTCAAAAGCTATGAGGCTCCACATTTGGCAAGAATTAATTGAATGCTGCATTTCATTCTCACTTCTAAAATCATAAGTATTTTTAAAATTAGATGCTTGTTTTTTAAGAAGGGCAGAACATACTACGTAGGTGTCTTTTCAGTATTGCTGAGGAGCTTTAGATATGTCTTCCAATTATTTACAACATAGATTCATTAAAGGAAAGAGGATTCTAATCAAAGGAATAGGGGAAGGCAGTCAATTATATTTGAAGATGCTTTGTGCTTTTCAGGATTCAGTTCAGGATTGGTGCTTGAACTGAAATTCGGTACATTGTTACGATGATCAGCATAACCAAAGCAGCACTGGGTCTTAGTTGAAACAAGATGCAATTCTTTCACTGCATTCAGTCAGCTGAAAACAAGATGAAGAAATCACAATGTTACCATACCTTCTAACAGAATTGGAGAAAAAGTATTACAACACTGTCCCTTAGCGAAACAGCAAATATAAGCAAGAAAACAGATTCTCATGCTGCCCTGAGAATCCCAACAGACAAAGGGATGCTTTGTGCAGCACCAGTTTAGAACATGTACTAGATCATGGTATAGACAATTTCTTGCCATGCTTCAGTTCACCGAGAATGTCATGAGTAGGATTAGCCTCTAGGTTTTTAGACAAGCAGCACACAGAACATTTCTCAAGTGATCTCATAGTACTATTCTCGTATCTTTCTGCCTTCAAAGCCAAATTACCTCTGGGTGCTACCCGTAAGTCCCATTTCCCTTCTGTTTTGCATGTCTATTTCCTGAAAAGCAGAAAGACAGCTCAGTTTTCAGCTGCCAACTTTGGGCTGTATGCACAAAGAAACTATAAAGTGCTCTGGGTAAAAATACAGCTCAAGATGCCTCCCAACACGGGGAAGTAAATCAGAACTGCAGACACGTTATTGCTCTGAAGAGGTTATGGTCAAGATCTTAATAGTGACTTAATAGATTAAAATTCAAGCTTCACAGTGCTGGTAACATTTCTTCCGTGCACAACAATATCTATGCTTTATATCTCTGGATTTGGTATCAAATATTAAAGGTAGAAGATTAAATCTGTGTTTGCATTCTGCAGCCTGACACGTGGCCCAGGGATTTTTGGTGAAATCATAATATATTGGAATATAACACCCCGTCATCACACAGAATTTATTGAGACGTCGGGGACCTTGACAATGCGAGACAGGCAGTGTGCAGCAGTGGTTCTGATACAGGTACAAGAGATTTTACACCAGTAGCTATTTCAGGTTCTTCCTTTTATCTAGCCAGCATCTTGATTAGAAATTAGTTATACCTCTCTACCTGGAAATGGTTAATTGGTTCTTCTCCCTAGGCTGTCGATGATAACCGTCCTGAGGAGAAGCATTACTACACATTTGAATTAACTGGGATCAGTGATGGAGGACTCATAAATGAATCTAGCAGCACAGCAAATATTACCATGGCCGCCAGTGATTTTCCATACGGAGAGTTTACATTTTCACGAGCAATATTGCTGACAACAGAAGAAGAAAAATGGGTATATGGTTAAAATTCCTTCTTACGTAAAATATCGATAGATATCAATATTGTCGGTAGATTTATACTTAACTTGAGGAAAAAAAAAAAAAAGGCAGAGATTTATTCTGCATTTATCATAGCATAGTCCATCTGAGGCTTTTGGTGTTTTTAATACTCTGAGAAAGATGCCTGTCTGTTAAATTATGTGTATTCTGCACTTACTGCAGCAAATTGTCAGCTGGCAGAACTGTTGAGAAGGTGCCTATAGAACAGTCTCAGAATGGTAACAGAAAAGCAAAGCCATTTTTTAAAGCAAATGTCCTCTCTCCCTCAGGTTAACATCACTGTTTTGTGTTCAAGGGGATCCTATGGCAAAGTGCGTCTTTGCTTCCAGAGAATAAATAGGACTGCAGAGGAGGGAGTTGATTTCACCCCCACAGTAAGGGAACTGTTATTTGAACCACATGAGGAGAGTAGAATGATTTCGGTTGAAATTCATGATGACGACTTTCCTGAAGGTCCTGAAGACTTTTCAGTGATGATTACCAAAGTGGAACTCCAAGGAAGGTAAAGATAAAATTAATGATAAGATAAAATTAATTAAAAGCAGGAGATCAAACTGTATTTGGAATCTGATCTACCTGCATAAAGGCACCGCTGGATTTCAGGTGTTTTACTGTAAAATTTCATATGGCAGCTATAATAGTAATAATAATACAAATTGGATGTATGGCAATCCAAATTCTTTCAACATTAATTTTAAGATTTTGCTGATTCAGATTTATTAAAGCTGAAAGTCCATCCGTTACATAGAAGTTGTCAAATCACATGAAACTCAAAGAAGAAGATAAAATGTGAAAGAAAAAGCGAAAGATCCACATTTCTGTGAAAAAACTGCCAGTTTTGCAGATATAGTTTGAAAAAGTGTGACCAAAAATCTTCAGTGGTAACTGTCAGAAAATAAAAGTATTTGTGGTAATTGAAAATTGTCATACTTGCATTACAATACTTTTGCAAGATTTTTTTTTAATCTAATATTCCTTTTTATGTTCTTGCAAGTGGATTTGATTTCACCGTAAAGGAAAATGATCTACAGATAGATCAACCCCCAGTAATAGGAAATATCTCCACAGTACGAGTCACTATAGCAAAAAGTGATAATGCAGAAGGCATCATAGAATTTGATCCACAGTATATCCTTCTACAGGGTCAGTTTACCAGAGGTTTTCACTATGGTTTAGAGGATAAGCCTGTGGCTCTCTCACAAATTTTGAAATAAAATAACTTTTTTTCCCAATTTTTCTTGAAGTGCAAGAGGATGCTGGATTAATCATGATTCCTGTTGTGAGAAAGCGTGGAACGTATGGCGATGTAACAGCCGATTTCCTTTCTCGAAGTATTTCTGCACTTCCGAACGTTGACTACATCATCCATAATGATTCTGTCATTTTTTATCGTGGCCAGAACCAGACTTTTATCTATATCTCTATCACAGATGATGAAGAAAGGTAATTATTTTTTTCAGATATTTATTCACTAATCTACTTCTGAGAAACCGTTTTTTAGCACGTGCAGTATGCCTGTCAGCAGAGTTTGAATTGAAAAGCAAATTTCTGCAGCCCTGAAATATTTAAAGGGAGGGAAAAGAAGCTATTATTGGAGTTTCATAGTGCCTGTTAAATTTTATGCAAACAACTACATTCGTTTTACCTAGATTATCAGAAAGTTTGGGTGTTAATAGTACTGCTGTGAATAATAAAATATTTTGCTGGTTGTTTTTTTTTTTTTTAAATTTAGCACATGTGGAAAATAAAACAATATTTTTATTTCAGATATCACCATTCTCTGCAAATGGGGGGAATCTTCTGCTGTATGCTTACAGAGATGACTTCTGTATATCTTTAAACAGATCCAGCTGGACGCATGGTTGAATGACAAATCATAATTTTAATTTTTTGTTCTTGTGTGTCTCAGAAGGTCTTTTTTTCTGTTTTTTTTCCATGCAGCGAATTTGCAGAGCAATTTGAAATCCAGCTGACGGGAGCCACTGGTGGAGCAGCCCTTGGGCTCCATCGACTGAGCCAGGCCACCGTTGCCAAAAGCGACTCCCTCCAGGGCATCATCCGATTTCTCAGCCAAAGTCGAATTACTCTTCCCAACCCCGATACACCGACAACAGTGTCGCTGGTGCTGGAAAGGACAAGAAATTGTTTGGGGAGACACAGGTGGGCCCTGGTTCTCAAAAACTGAACGTTTTCCAGTGACAAGGCCAAAAATCTTCTTTTTTTTTGCCGTCAGGGGCTTCCTTGTGACTGATTTCTAATGGGATAGTTGCAGCTTTTCATTAAGTGTGAATTCTGTATAGTTGCAGAAGAACAGAAAATATTGTTACTTTTTTGATCTTCTCTTTGTCCTCCTGCTTTTCTCCTTTTATTATGGTCTGGTGTACTTTATTTTGAACTATCTCCCAATCCCATTGAAAATACAGTTAATTTCATGCACCACCGCTAATTTAATTGAACTCAGTTAAATTACTTCCTGAAGCTGGTCAATTTATTTTTATTTTCAGTAAATTGTTTACTATGAGGCCTCTAGACTTTTTTTTAGTCTGTATGTATCACTGCCAAAGTGAAAGTATAAATATGAACCAAGATAAGGCTTCCACAGTCTGGGCAAATGATTGGAAAATTGGCATTAAAGGCCATGAGCTACTGCTCTCCTCATGTGAAAACTGCCGTGGTCTTCTTGGACTTTTCCTAGAAGTCATTGAAGAAAAGTGAAAAACAATTAAGTGTCAAAATAATAATTTTAAGATGCTGAATAGGACCCCTTCAAAACCAATCTAATTTGTGGGAAATTTTGAAAATATTCTAGCTTTTAATCAGCCTGAGGAAGTGTGAATCGTGATTTGAGGCATTAAAAACTTCTATTGCAGAAAATATTTGTCGTTCTCAGTCTCGATATCACACTTGCCAGGGAATGTTTCTGGTCAGGATACTTATTTGGTGAGCTTTTCAAAACAACTTGTGAAAGGAAGAGAAAAGTAAACTGGCCTGTGCGTTTCCTGTTACGTGCTACAGAAACCTCAGTTTATTTTCTTTTCTGTAACTAATATCTAGAATTTAATAAAATGGCATTGTGGCTAACTAGCACTTCAGAATTTCTATTTTTAATGTTTATTTTTCTCCAAAGGATTATATATTTTCCCACATATAATCAATTATTAATATGTTGTGTTCTGTAAAAAGAGCACATATTTAAATGTAGCTTGTTAGCAGATGCAAGAATTTTTATGTCGCTTGTGTTACTCTGTCACTTCCCCCGACCTGGGAGGCAGTTATAATATGTCACTACTGTAAATCTGAAACTGGTATCTCCCACAGATTAATTGGGACATCTTGGGACCCAATTCAGAAGAGGTTTTATCTCCCCTGAATAGTGACATTGGTGACCCTGTGAACGGATCATTCTATTTTGGAGAAGGGGAAGGAGGGCTGAGAACTATTAATCTACAAATCCATCCTCGTGAAGAAGTTGAAGTTCAGGAGATCTTCATTATTAGGCTGAGCCTTATGAAAGGTGAAGCAGAACTAGATCCTAAGGCAAACAGCATTACACTAATAGTAAGTCATTATTGCTTTTCTTCCTCTTGAGATCTCTGTTATTGGTATTTATCCTGCAAAGCTTTGAAGGGTAATCATAATGATTGAATAGCTTGTCATTTGCCTCTTTTTCTTTTGCCTCCCCTACTACATGGGTGTGATGGTCGTGGTCAACGGGGCAGAGTCCAGTTGGGGCCTGTATCTAGTGCAGTCCCTCAAGAGTCAGTACTGGGGCCTGTATTATTCAATATATCCATCAATGACTTGGATGAGGGAACAGAGTGACTGTCAGCAAGTTTGCTGATGACACCAAGCTGAGAGGAGTGGCTGACACTGGAAGCTGTGCTGCCATTGGGAGACCTGGACAGGCTGGAGAGTTGGGCAGGGAGAAATTTAATGAAATAGAACAAGGGCAAGTGTAGAGTCTTGTGTCTGGGCAGGAACAACCCCAGGTTCCAGTATAAGTTGGGAAATGACCTATTAGAGAGCAGACTCTCTCAGACTCTCTTCTAAATACTGGTGTACTCTTGAGTCTTCTTAAGAGGAGAAAACTCAAGAGGAAGAACTAATTGATACATTCCCTATAGCATCTAGCAATGAAAATCTCAATGTTTCAAACAAGAATACTATTCACTTTACATTTCTGATTGTTTAATTTTTTTTTATTCAATTACTTCCTTAAAGATACAGAAGTTTGGTGATCCCAACAGAATGGTACAGTTTGCTCCTGAATCGTTAACTGAGAAAAACTTCACAGAACCCTCTGCAGTGGAAGGGCCACAAGGTATTACACTGTTTGTCAGACGAATCCAGGGCACCATGGGAAACATAACGGTATTCTCACTCTCTTCCTAATCAACATTATAATCTGAAATAATCCTCTGTATCAGTGCATGGAGGGAGATCTTATTCTGTGCCTTTCAATTGCGTATTTCTCAGATTTTGAAATGTCGCCTTTTAGACTGAGTTTAGCAAGGGCTCAGCTCTAGTAGTTGTGGTTTGTAGAGTCAGATTCAGTCTCCCCTGGTCAGTGAAAAAAACAGAAAACCAGCACTGGAGTGCTTGTCTTGCTTTCTCTCTCCCTCTGCTCCTGTGCTTTTGATGGGAGAACAGGAGAGACCAGACTTTCATAGTGAGCTTTCTTTGAGATCCTCACAATTTACTCTTTTTCAGCCATATGTAAAGGTAAGAATCAGACATTTTAGAATCATCACTTACATTGTCTTTACCTAAAGTTGTTTGCAAGTCAGCATTTTCACAAGTACTCATTTATTTCAAAAAAAAAAAAATTAATAAAAAGCATCTAATGTGTTTAATGAGAACTCTTCACACCTTTCTGTTGTGAGGAATTCTGGAAACTGGAAAAACAGCAAGGATATCTTGGTGTAAAAATAGAAATAATTTCAAGCAATTGTTCAGAGATTCCGTATAGTTTTACGTAGGTGTCCAGAAGATATACAAAGGTAATCTTTGCATTCACAGTACTGCTAGAAGAACAACACACCACTTTGTAAGATAGTCTATGTGCTTCTTTCTATGCATACTTAAACAAATTTGTATTTTACCCATTTAAACCCAACCTATTCCGTATGCAATCTATAATGAACCATGAATGTGAAAGTTTCCGACTCTGTGGGTGATATTGCCTTCATTTTGTGCATTTTCTAAATAAATTTCAGGTTTACTGGGAAATACGTAGTGAATCTGACATCACGGGTGACTTTCTTAGGACAGAGGGATCTGTTGTCATTGCTGACCAGGAGAGCACAGCTGAGATAATCATCTACCTGTTACCTGACGATGTTCCAGGACTGGTTGAGAACTATGTGGTGCAGCTGATTTCAGTAGAAGGTGGAGCAGATTTAGACCAAGAGAAAAGAATTTCGGAAATCAATGTGTTTGCAAATGATGACCCCTATGGAGTGTTCGCCCTGTACTCTGACCAGCAGTCAGTACTCGTAGAGAGGAACCTGGATCGTCGGTATGTTCAGATCAATGTAACTCGGCATGCTGGAGCATTTGGAGAAGCAATTGTGGAGTACCATATCACATCTCATTGTGAAGAAGCACTAATTGAGCCTGAGAATGAGGTGGGATACCTCACAATAAAAGACGGTGCCAGCTTTGGAGTGAAAAGAGTGCCAATAAGCAACCAGGTCTGTATTATCCTTTTAAGTCACGTGGTATCTATTGTTTCCATTTGTGTTCATCACAATACAAATGTGCTGGAATAAGATACTGAACTCTCAATACTGTCCACTGTCAAGAAGCAGAAAAGAGAGTTTTGGTATAATGAATTTCCTATTTATGGACTAGAAGTGGGTTCAAATATCACATTTTCAGGTAATAACTGCAAAATCACTCTATGCATGCGTTCAAATATCCAGTGTTTCCTTCCATCATTGCTTTGTGTTACTATCAGTTCAATATTTTGTTATTTTATGTATTCAAATATTCTTATTAACCCTAAGAGTTAAGATCAAGCTGAGACCCACTATGTTAGATACAGTTCAGTAAAATGGCAATACTTGCTCTATAAACTCATCTTTCAATTAACTGCTGGTAAATTACAATCACAATATTGCCGTTTTAACTGTGTTTCTTTATAGAAAGATAATCAACAAAACGCTTGACTTGAAAACACTGCTTTTTCATGCAAACAACAAAATCTGCTGATTTTTCTGCCACTTAACTCTTTGAACGGGTGGTTATCGTGTTTTCAGTGGAATTACATTGCCACCATTTTAATTGCATTCTTCCTCTCAAAGGCGTTTATTGTACTGGGCTTGAATTTTACCCTGGAACTGACTAACGTAAGCCTGGTTGGGACAAGTGCCAAGGATGTGCCAAAATATTAGGAAAAGCGAAGTCAGCCATTCTGCTTGTTCCTGAGGAAGCTGCCAATTCACAGGTCAGTAGACTGACTGCAGTGTAATTTTCTACCGCAGAAGGAAGGTACACTTCATTACAAAAGGCAGCCGCTATAAGAATTCAGTTTGCTCCTTAAAGTTTTCATCATTGCAACCAATTTAACGACCGACAAGACTGTTCCAGTTATTACTTGTACTGTATATTGTCTTTTCTCTGATACAAATTCATATAGAGATGTGTAAATGCAGTTTGAAAAGGTCTCTTCATCTATAAAATGTAAATAGCATAAATATGATGATTTACTTATACTTTTGTTTACATGAAGTGGAAGTTCTGAGACTTAGAGGAAAATAGCTAGTTCTGGACGATGTTATTCCTTTAAGTACAGCAGCCCCAAAGTAGATAAGAGCATGCATGCAGTATCATGTGCAAAAAGAAGTGGAGGTCATGCTGCGTTTTAGTGCAGTTGACAGTACCTTTGACTAATCACTGAGTGGGGAATTTTCCATTTGTCTGCTTTGTATGAGACAGAAAAAATATACTATACCTGTTCCAATATGGCATATGTGCTACAGTTCCCTTTTTATGTGGCAAGCAAAGACAACAGCATGCTGAGTTTTTGTCTCTTAAATTTTATTGAAGTCTTTATGTAATGATTTTAATTCTCTTGACACACTGTTTTGTCTTTCAATTTGGAATTGAACTTAATTCAAATGGTCTTTCTGTAAACATTGTTTACTACCATACATCCACTTATCATTTTAGAATGTGTGAATTATCTTTTCATTCCCGTTTTTTGGTCAAAGAAAGAAAAGTACATCATACTATCAAGAATGTTTTTGTGAACAATGTAATGTGACAACAACTTACTTTCACTGGATAGACAAATAATACTTTATTTTAGACCTGTGTGTATCTGTATGGTACCACAGCCATTGCATGTGAGCATTAAGGGCAGGTTGGTTTGTTTTCCTTTTGAATGACAGACACAAAATGCTATAGTCAGTGTTTTCAGTACCAAAATGTCATTCATACTGGTTCCTTTTTTTCCCTGATATCTAATTCTCAGAAGTCTAAGATTTAGAAATGTTGAAGAGTTGTGAAGAAAGCATTTATATATATATATATATATACACAAACATATATAGACATGTACACACATATATTTATATGCATGTGTAACTACTGTTAAGATGCCTACCTTACAAAATATAGTACTCTTTCATATATGTTATTGTCCACTTTTATTCCATTTTCTATAACAAAATCCATTATGTTTCCACAGGTTGGCTTTGAATCTGTGATTTTACGACTTACAGACATTATAGCAGGGACAGGCCAGGCTGTCATCACCAGAAAAGGAGTTTATGGCTCTGTCATCGTGAGCTGGATCTCAGGATACCCAGCAGACCTGATCACTGACTTTGCTCAGTCAGGCAATATTACTCCTCTGTTTGGTGAGTAACAGTCTGAGGAAACAGCTACGAAAGTTGCCTAAGTGATGATACCACCTTTTAGTTATATGTACCTCTGTATGCTCTCTCTATTAATAAAGCGTCATTAGATTGAAATGGTATGGTCTAATTTTTAGCTATAAGGGATGTGTTCATTTTATAAGCAAAAAAACCCTTCAACTTCATAGATACATGTCTGGGAGGCAGGCACGATGCTGTGGCCATGAAGGACAGCTTCATATAGGAAAGACCCTTATCCAGTTTTCTTCTTCCTAAATGGAGTGGAATTGTGATTAAAGTCTGTACTTTAGCGCATTCCCAGATAAAAAGAGGATTCCTATTGGATTATTTTGACTTTTGCTCTCTCTCACTCTCTCTTTCCTTCAGGTACTGTTGCATTTTCCTCTGGTGAGCAAAGTAAAGTGATTTCATTTCAGGCCACTCCAAGCCTAAATGAATGTGAGTCATTTGCCATCACTTTAACAGCAGCGCACAGCAATGTGTCTGGTGGGGCTCGCCTGAGGTAAGGATGCTACTTGTATTTTTGAGTCGCACCAATGCCATAAGAATTATGACCTGTTGTTATTATTATAGGCAGCTAGTAACTTGTAGTCCATTCTTTGATAAATTTGTATAGCTTGTCTCAGGTGAGAACAAAGTGATCTAGATCTGACCTGTTCAGAACTGAGGCTTTTATCCAACTCCAGTCTATTTCATAGGTGCCTAGAATAACGGAGACAGTCAAGAAAATGAAGATCAACAGTTTTAGCCGGGAAGCTGAAGACTGAAAGCAACTCTTAACAGTTTTCATTGGTGTCCCTAAAAATCCATATTTAGAAGGTCTTACATAACAAATTATTTATAATAAGAAAAATAAAACAAGAAATGTTCTGAAAATACCTAATTTATATAAACCTCCTTTTTATTTTTTAAAAAAACAAAACCATTACGTTTAATGTAGTTTTCCATCTCAGATAAGTTATCTGTTCTTCAAGCTATTTTATTTTCATTCATCCTTAGCCATTAATAGCTAGAAGTGGTATAAAAAGAATGGACATGGAGTAACACCACGTATGGAGAAAGGTTTTGGCTTCACCATGTTACAATTACAGTGGCAAATCTGAAGGAAGTCAGGAGTGAAATGGATGGATAAATCCTGAGATTGAGCCCTTCTCCTGGGCTTGTCTGTCCTGTGGACTGGTGTCCTCAGAGCCCCTATTTACCCTGTGAGTCAAGTACATTAAGTATGTGAGAATGACCTTTCCTAGAAAACTGAAGATGACATCCCATGGAGGGTAAAGGTGACTTTGAAGAGCTTTTGACTCCCTTAGTGGTGGAAATGGTCTAGTTTTTTGACCAAAATCACTGTAATTTTAGTGCCATTTGATAGCCTCTAGCACTGAATAATAGGTCAGTTCTGCAGACAGGTATAAGACACAAGATTTAACGAAGTGTTTTGCCTCTATGCTTATTTTCTAATAAGAAAGGGATATATTTAATATGAATGAAGTAGAGCTTAAGTTTATATTGATCACAGGGCTCAGATCTGGAAAAAAAATTCCTGTGAGGGGGCAGTTAGTATTTCAAAGCCCCACTGTAAGTTTTAAAATAACTTCCTCTCATTCTCTAGCTTCCTGGCTCTAACTGTAGATCTGTTAGGATCTGTCTATCCCTCAGTTTTCCTTTGAAATGGGAAGTTTGTTCTATAGATAAAACTGGTATTACTCGGGGTGGCTGTATTTGTAATGTATCTTCTTTCATTGTGTCCACAACGGAAAAACATCATACTTTCCTTTGCTTCTCCATTTTCTCAGGAAGACTTTATTTTATTTAAACTTTACTCTGTATCCTGTGCTGATTCGGGTGCATTGCATCTGAGGAGGGCTGTTCGATCCTATTATTACAAAATCATTTTTCAGGCAATCATGTTACATCTTGCTTTGGTATGGTTGCTATTTCTTCCCTCTGCTATTAGACATTTGTTTAATCCGCTTTCTTACAGCCATCATTGATTGTTCACTGGAAATTATTCTGCTTTAATGTTTTACTTTTCTTCACGCTTCGTATTTCCTCTGTCAACTTTGGTGTCTTTTCTGTTTCAGATCGGGTTTTACAACAGCTGAAATTGAGCCAATGGGGATCTTCCAGTTTGCTCTTAACTCAAGGTCTGTTTCAGTTGAAGATGATGTTTGGGCAGTCACACTCCATGTCCAAAGATTGTTTGGTTTTCAAAGTAATCTCACTAAATTGACATATCAGACCATTCCAGGAAGTGCCAAACCACTAGAGGACTTTGTAGCCATCTACAATGGAGAGCTTATGTTTTTACATTTTCAGACAAACGCTGTGATAGAAATATCAATAATTGATGACTCTGTCTCTGAAATTGAGGAATTTTTTTTTGTAAATTTGACTTGTGTGGAAATTTTGGATGTTCAACCTGTGAACCTTGCCTGGAGTCCACGTCTGAATCCAGCTTTCAGTGTTGCAACAGTTAATATCCTCGCTAATGATATTCTTCATGGAATACTAAGTTTGGGGCCAGAGTTTATTTATGTTGAAGAAGATGCCAACAACAGTACCCCCAACACAGCGATACTTGATATTAGAAGGACCAAGGGTTTTACTGGTGATGTTGAAGTAACCATTAAAACCTTTGGGGGAGTGAGTGCACAAAGTGGAGCAGATTCATATCCTTTTATGAAGGATTTCCTTCCGTTTATGGAAGATCCAACTTCACTTGGGCAATGGAAGGGGAAGATTTTGAGGAACAGTCAGTCTCTTTGACTTTGCTGGATGGACAAAGAGAAAGCAGGGTGTCCATAAAGATTTTTGACGATGAGCCTGAGGGACAGGAATTGTTTTATGTTTTCCTCTCAAATCCTGAATATGGAGCTCAGATTGTAGAAGGAAAGGATGAATATGGATTTGCTGCTTTTGCAACAGTAATTATTGCAGGTAATATTATTTCCCTGGGAAAATTAATAACAGTAAATGACTATGTTTTCATAGCAATTTTCATGTAAAGATTGGCAATCTATTTGACGATAAGCAGGGTATTCTATTGTGAAATCTTGAGTTTTCCAGAGCAGAGGAAGCATCTAATGTGCAAAGCTACTACGCGTCCCTTAGCAACGTAGCTCAAAATACATTTAGAGATTATGCTTATCTCTGTTCTTGCCCTGTTTTACTCTTTAAGGGAAAAGACTAATCTTGAGTAGTTTTTATGTAGATCCAGTAGCATTGCAGGCATTTTGGATTTTTACTTTTGCCATTTTGTCACTTTTACATACAATGGGGTTTGTGCAAAGTATCAGTCTCTATATTGACATTCAGCATGCACTGGTAAGTAAAGCCATTGCTACCTGTAAAGGAGAAATCCTTTAGTAACAAGATTTAATGAGGCACTGTGAAGACATTAGCTTCCCCTCATTAAACCTGGATTTTTTTTCCATACACTGCTGTTTTGCCAAAGATGTTTACATTCCCATGAGAACAGTGAAGTATTGTGCAGCTCCATACTTGCACACACGGAATTAAAGATGCAGAAGAAAAGCTGATGTGACAATTTGGAAAAATTAATGGCTTCAACAAGAGTATGAGTGGGACGAATAAGAAAGCTGTCCTTGGAAGCCCATCTTCATCCCGTACCCTACTATATCTGCTTTCAAAAGTACTTCTTCTACTGGTTAAAATAAAATTTAGAAATGCCAACATTTAAAGTTCTGGATAACTATGTAGTGTAAATTAAACCCAGAAATATTATAATAAATTTTCTCAAGGTGTCCCCAGATGATACTTTGTAGCATTGTTTTGATACCTATTTTAAATTTTTTTTAGTGGTTATTCACATGAAGGTTATAATTTAGTCTCAGCTTAACTTTCTTGCTTACTTTCATGGACTGTTTCCTCTATAGGAAGTGATCTCCAGAATGGCATTTTGGGATTTGTTCCAGAAGTACAAAGCGCTCTCGTACTTGATGAAGACTCGGAGAACAGAGAGGTGCTGCTGATTGTCACAAGGCAACCAAACAGGTGCAGGCAACAGCCGATTCGAATGTGCTTCCCACATGTTGTAACATGCTGTGTTGTTAACCACAGGAGCTGCTGTTAGTGGAAGAGTTTATCAAAGAGTTTTAAAATAAATCTGCCTTTCAGCTGCTTTAGTAACTTCTCAGAAGTTGATGAACTGGCTTTAAGTTGTGAATGTGAGTAGGTCTGTCACTCTACTGTGATAAAGCAGAGACAGGAAAAACAAGTATTTTCCAACTTACACTATAAGGCTACAAGTGTGAAAGATTTGCTTGAGTTAAAATATTTGCCCTGCTCGAGGTGTAATTCAAATTCTCAACTCCCCGTGTAGTACAATGTAGGTATGAATACTAAAATGAGCAATTAAGAAGGCACCTGAGTGTCAGCACTATGATAATGTTTTCAGTCACACAGACACTATATTTTTTCTAATTAGCACATATATATATCTCTATATATCTATATGTTGCACATTGATGTGTACTTTTAATCAAATATGCTCAAGTACTTCACGTTCCTTAAACTTAGAGGAAAGACAAATCCTACCTGGTTTTCCAGGCGAACGGTCACTGTAGTATTAAGGAAGGTACACGGGCAACTCCCTTCCAAGAACCAGTGTCTCTTATGCAGCTGATGTCATGTTTTCTGAAATAAAAATTGAGAATAACCTAGCTCCGTGTAATTGCTTTATTTTCTTCCTGTGTGATGTTTTTGTGATCTAAACACATGTCAGGTGAAGGAATTTAAATTAAAAAAGAGAAGTTTTCATCCTACAGCAGTTTGTTCCCTGGTAATAAGCTTTGAATCATAACAGAAAACGTGTGTTACCTCCGTGGTTTATGTTTCCTAAAACAATAGTGATCTCCTTCAGTACATATATACTCTCGATTTGCTTATCGGGCTTTTGAAGAGGTGAAGATCTTTTGGCATGTGACCTTTAATAAAACAGCTGTTGTCCTTCTGAAGGATGGCGTGAACTTGGAGAATGAACTTGTATCCGTGGTGGGATCCACTACCTGCATGGCAGGTCAAACGTTGTGCAACATCTCCATTGAACTAAAGCCTGAGAATGTAAGTAATTATTACTCATTTGTGTATAGCCCTGTGGTGTTGAATTGCAGCTTATCAAGACTGAAAAAACCCTCTGATCTGGAGGAAGTGATGTATGGGGCCCAGTCTGGAGATGGTAACTTGACATCTGCTCAGCTCCTCTGCAAATACATGTTTATTTACAGGCTTGTGCTGCGTCCATGGTGACTGCTAAAAACTTGGGAAGATGAGTATTTAATTTGAAGAGTAAAATGCAGATCTTTTATAGAACCATAAGAAAAAAGAATGGAGTTATCTCAGTGAGATGTGTATTCATTTGCTGCATTCTTATCCTCCACACGGTAAATTTTTAATCAGTTAAAGGACTTCTTAGGGTGTTTTATAGAAAGCATATCCTGCAACTAATAACACCTCATTCTACAAAAAAAAAAAAAAAAAAAAACCAAAACGCTTTTATTGCAACAATTTTTACTGGAAACACAAGGAAAAAATAATTTTGTTTGAACACCTGGTGCTTAGAACAGTCCCTTAAGAAAGGAAAGATTAATGTTTGTCATTCTTTCAGAGTGAAGAGTTTGAAATTTTCCGATAAACTATCTGAACCGTCAGGCTAGTGGCAAAGCTGAGGTCTGGGGAATGGAAGAAAGACAATATGAGAAGGTTTCTACAGTTTGTCTGACTACACTTTAGAAAACAACGCAAGATGTAGGATGTGGGAAACAATCATTTCCCACTAGGGAACTGTGTGCATTCCCTTAGCTCAGAGGGCTATTTTCCTTCTGCATCTTCGGATGTAATTTTTAAATTACAGAGCCAAGGAATAAAATATATGCATGAGCGGATCACAGGTGGCCTCGCTGAGCAAACTGGGATTTTGAACCTGTTTATTCCAGAGGAGTGTCTTCATTATTTAATGACAGCGGACTGGCAGCGTTAGAAACATGCATTTATACCACATGAAGCACAAGCGTGTGCCACTCAAACAGGTGCTAATGGAAGGTTAGTTCCCTGTGGCGCTACAGTGAATTTGTGCCTGTCATCCATTAGTCAAGATCATTCCATGTAAATAATTACTTGATGACTACTCGATTAAAAATATATGTTGTTTAGCCCCCCCAAATATTCTTTAATTCTTCTTCCAGTTCTTCTTCCATAAAATAGCTTATAAATTAGCAACAAATACATTATGAAATGATGAAGTAATAAATGCATTCAATAAATATTTTACGTTTTTATGGCGTACGGTATGACATCTAGCTTTTAGAAAGTTTTTGCTTGGTCAGTTGCACTGACTTCATTTGCTAAGAGCTGGATCCTGCTTTCCTAGAATTACAGTAGAATTTCCAAAAATCCAGACCCGGAACAAAAATCTATACTTGAAATCGTCTTCAATTACCAACTTTTTTTTTATAATGCTGTTGTCTTGTAAAGAACTATGGAGGGTTTTTTTGCTGGTTTGCTGCTTCCTCAGTGCATCTAATAGGTTCGGATGCCATATTTCCAATTATTTATGGAATCTCAGGAATCGGATATCTATTTTTAAACATGTTATATCTGTAGTGTAGATAGAAAATCAAAGGTAGGGCAACACGTCATAGTGTAATTTAATATTGCTACCTTATTTTCAATAAACAGGCATTCAGTTTGTAGAAATTCCTAGACTAATTCTTTGACATGTGAACGCTGAAATTCAATAGCCTGTATTTCCAGACTATTCAAAACTGTGGTTAGCAGAGTTCAATATAAAAATACAGTCAATATTAACTGAAGATTCAAAACTGCATACTCACTCTTCTATGGAGTTTTTTACACAGGTAAGAAGGTGGGTACATGCCTTTTCATAAGGCAAAAATTAAGTGAAAGAGCAAATTCCTTACAAAATGTACAGCTGTGTAACTCCATAATCTGGAAAATTGAGCTCTTAAAGCATTTACCGTCTTGTCTTATGGCAAATTTACGGTAACAATACGTGTAGTATACAAATAGCTGTTTTATTGCGGTAGAGTCCCATGCAAAAATTCACGATGTCATTATTGCACGTGGCATTGCTGCAACATTATTATTTTTAGGATATATTCATACTTCCTTGCACTTACTGCACATTTCAAGAGGCATGCTTATAGTGTTAGTATCCATTGTGCATACAAAATAATGCAAACTTTTTAAAAACAAATAATTAGTGGGTCTTATAATGACATGAAAATCATCCCTCCTTTACAGGTACCTGAATTTGAGACGTATTTTTTTGTTGAGCTTTATGCTGTAAGCACAGGAGCTGCATTGAACAGCAGTGCCAGATTTGCTTTTATAACCGTCCTTGAAAGCGACGCTCCTCGTGGTTTAGTGTATTTTGCTGTGGGATCTCGTTTTGCTGTGGCTCACAAGAAGACAACTTTAATCAGCCGGTAGGTGCATAGAGATTCTAGTACATCGGTCACCACAGTGGTCAGCTCCAGCATGCAGGTAAAGCGTCTGTTGCTGGTTTTATAATTTAACTTATTTTTTTGCTAGTAAATCGTTCATTCTGTAAAGTGAATCTGGCTGTAATTAGCATTTTTTTCAGGAAGCAGTCAAGCATTTGCTGGGCCCATACATTATAATTTTGTTTGTTTTCCACTAGTAAAAAGGCCTTGTTCACTCTTGTATTATCAAGAGTGATTTGTTTCATAGTACCTTTCAGTTACCTCAAAGACAACGGGCAGGCAGGCATTAAATACATTTCTTTCTTTGTCCTAAAGTTCTTGAAATACTCAAATTTTTGAGGCTTTTTTCTCTCAAATTAAGTTTTTATTATGTGTATGCCTGTCAAGATTCAGATGCCAACACACTTGCTGTTTTAGGTGAAAAATGTATTAATACACAGAGCACACTGAGGAAAAGAGAAGGAGCGCTTTCATCAGATTTTATTGCATTTTCTTGAAGTTCTAAACTAAAATTATCTGATTAAAAAATCTCACGTGCTTAAGCCTATTTTACCATCCCCTTTCATTTTTTTGGTTATGTTTACAGCTGTAACATCAGACACTTCTAACTTGGGACCCTTTTATCTCTAAATGACTACCTCATCATTAACTGACAGATTATGAAGATTCTCCTTTAGCAGAAGTAACACAACTGCAAAAACATGATTCCTTCCTTGATTTCAACGTCAAGGAACAGGCTGCAAGAGGGGTGTAATTCCATCAACCTTTACAGTAAAATGCTTTGCATTCTATTGCTGTATTGGATGCATATTTATTTCAACTGCATGGGATTACGTGATATTTCCATCCATTTCTTATAGCTGACCAGTGCAATTTTTGTTGAATTGCGTGATAAGAAATTTTCACATTCTTTCCAGCCAAAAGTTCATTATAATTTAGATGTTAAATGGAGAAGAAATTGCTACTGTCCAGTGTATATTTAGCCTGAAATATAGGGAGCATTTCTTTACCTGTTTATAATTTTTATATAGCAACCCTTCTTCGGATATTTTTAGGTAATGAGTGTGCGTGACCACACACCAAATTATTGGTGCTCTTGGTACCTGTAAAATAAGAAGCCGTGGCAGACAGGAAACAGATGTTGATCTCATTTCTACAAAGGTTTCTTAAACAATGCTCTTGCCACTGGTGCTTTTATTACCACTTATCGCTCCATTTCCTAGTTCTCAATTGGAAGGGGTAAACAAAAGGAAACTTCTTACTGAAATTTGCACAGATGATGTGATTTTGTTCTAGAGCAATTTTGAAAGAGATACACACTGCATTGATTTACTAAGTTCTCTGAACTCAAAAAAAAATTCTGATTTATTCCATAAGTAAACTCTACTAATTAAAGCAAAATGTTTTCAAAAGCGGTCTAGTATTTCACAAATAAACATCTTTGCTTAATAGTCAGTATACAATCAGTTCTTACTAAATTAAGAAATACTATTGAATTTGAATAATAGCCCGGAATGTTAGTTTCCACTTAAGGAAAGTTTGTTATATTACGAGATATAATACCAGGGTTATGGCAACTGACAAAAGCAGTAAGGATATGAAGAATCTGCAGACCTCGTGGAAGGTGAAAAGAGTGCTACTTCACAGAAGAAATGAGGCCCTATAGCATTCCTAGGTATCTTTACTGGGACTAAAAATATCATGAACTGATATTAATTTGGGCACAGGTTTCCAGAGTGGTTTATTTTTTTCCTTTTGTTTAGTTTTTATGTATCTGTAATGCCTGCCTGTACCATGAACCGAGGGAATTTCATGCTACAGACCTAAACTTACATTGTGCCCTCTGGAATTCACCTTACAGATGTGCTAACGTTTCTGTAACATCTGTTCACCCAGAAAAAGCTTTGTGATTTTTGTTTTGCAAAAGAACGAGAGGGATCCTGTACACTATCGACAATATATATAATTCTTTCCCTGGGTAGTCGGTGATTACAGGTGACAGATTGCTACTTCAGGGAGATATTTCATTTAAGGTAATTGTTATATAATTCTTAACTGCATTTTGAAAGAGGGTTTCTTTTTTTACACACTTAAATTTTACCTATTTACAACAGGAGTTCTACAGCAGCTGTTTTTGAACGATTGTATCTATCATAATGTTACCCCAAACTCTTCTGATTTGTTTTAAGGAGCTACGGAAACCTGAACCTATTGGCCGGACCTTCATATCTCCAGCTGTGGCAGGATAAGATTTTGCCAGATCTGAGGGTTTATTGACTTTTGAACCTGGACAGAGAAATATGTTCCTGGATGTGACCCTGACTCCAAAGACAGGATCTTTAAACCCATCTCCAAAGCGTTTCCAGGTTGTACTTTCTAATCCCACAGGCGGTGCCAGGGCAGATGACGTGTATGGCATTGCTAAGGTCACCATTGTGTCAGATTTGGACTCCTTGCCAGCTTGGGGGCTCACTGATCAACTCCATCAGCCTCTTGATGACACCATCTTACACAGAGTCCTCCAGAATCTGAATGTCAAAGTGGCTACAGAAACCACAGAAGAGCAGCTTACTGCTGTGATGCATATAATAGATAAGGTAAACCTTTCCTGCTCTTTCTTGAATGACCAATGACTTTAATAAGAGTAAAATAACACACAGGCCTGTGATAAGATCAAGGACAGCATCCACAGCAGGGACCCAGGGATCCAGGGACCCAGACAAAGGTAAAAATAGAAGCTGTGAAGTCCCAGTCATGGAAGACGTTTGCCTGCTACAAGTTAGGATGGTGGCCGGCAATCAACAATCAAATAGGTTGAAAAGAACAACTGGTATTGATTTTGTGTATGTACCTATAGCACGATGCTTTGTGCTGTGCCACATTTTCCCTTTGGTGTCACGCTTTCACAGAGCTTGTTACGATTTCTTGATTCTCAGGGCATATCTTTGTTGGTTTTAGCCCTGGCACAAGGCAGTGAGGCTCAGGGTTCACAGAATCACAGATTCACAGAATGTCAGGGGTTGGAGGGCCCTGGAAAGCTCATCCAGTGCAATCCCCCCATGGAGCAGGAACACCCAGATGAGGTTACACGGGAAGGTGTCCAGGCGGGTTGGAATGTCTGCAGAGAAGGAGACTCCACAAGCTCCCTGGGCAGCCTGGGCCAGGCTCTGCCACCCTCACCGGGAACAAGTTTCTTCTCAAATTTAAGCAGAACCTCCAAAACTCCTGTGTTCCAGTTTGTACCCATTCCTCCTTGTCCTACCATTGGTTGTCACCGAGAAGAGCCTGGCTCCATCCTCCTGACGCTCCCCCTTGCCATATTGATCCCCATGAATGAGTCACCCCTCAGTGTCCTCTTGTCCAGCTCCAGAGCCCCAGCTCCCTCAGCCTTTCCTCACACGGGAGATTCTCCACTCCCTTCAGCATCTTGGTGGCTGCGCTGGACTCCCTCCAGCAGTTCCCTGTCCTGCTGGAACTGAGGGGCCACAACTGGACACAAGGTTCCAGGTGTGGTCTCCCCAGGGCAGAGCAGAGGGGCAGGAGAACCTCTCTGACCTACTGACCACCCCCTTCTAACCCACCCCAGGTACCATTGGCCTTCCTGGCCACAAGGGCCCAGTGCTGGCTCATGGTCATCCTGCTGTCCCCAGGACCCCCAGGTCCCTTTCCCCTACACTGCTCTCTGATAGGTTGTTCTTATCTTCACATTTGAATACAGTCAACACACCAGCAAGTCCTACCAGGACCAGCTGGAGTCTTCTGCTGTTGTCTTAACCAGGCCTGCATATTCTTTTCCTTTTTTTTCCCTCTGCATTATCTCTGGCAATCGGACTGGCAAGTACCTGAGCACTTCAGCATTGCCCTGAGTTCTGTGAAAACCCTGGGACTAGTTTTGTGGCTTCCTGGCTCTTCTGGACTTGTGGAGCAATGCAAAATGCATCTGGAAAGTGTTTAAATGTGGAGCTGGAAAATGTTTAAATACCTAGACACAAAACAGTATAAAAATATTAAGGAAGAATAATTCATTTGTGACTGTTGCCATTTTGACACAGAAATCATATCAAGAATCCTCAGGGCGCAACGATCTTTGAGTTGCGAAGGAATGAAAAGTCCCACATGGTTTCTTTAATAAATCCACATTAGTAAGGATATCTTTGTGTAGTTTTGACATAGACTGCACCTGATGCCTTGGCCGCAGTGATCAAGAAATGAAAAATATGCTGAACTTTCAGAATGAACACTGGGATAAATGTTCGTTTTATGAGGAAATGTTACAAGCAGACTTGTGTGCATAAAATGTTCGATTTCTTCTCCTCCCTTTAGGTGACAGATGTTGGTGAGAAACAGTTACTCACTGATAAAAGCAGAAGCCTTTTCTATGAGATACTCTGCACCCTGGCTAGCCCAAAACGCGAGGACACACGAGGATATAGCCTGCTTGCTGTGGTGACCGGGAAATTTGCCTTTTCCCTGTTGACAGGGGTAATGTGTGGGTCACCGGGAGAAAGGTAAGTAACCTTGAATTCAAAATACGTTTTGAAAATACCAGAAAGCTAATACAGTAAAAATGTAAATGATGTTTTTTAGAAAAGGGACTTGTTACCTGTATGAAAACGTGTTGCACTCTGTCGGAATCTTACAAAGCTCTAAGAGCTGGTGTCACAAATGCGGGGTAGCTCTGAGAGTAGAAGTCAGGAGATCTGGGATGTATTAAGTCACTATTAGCTTAAATATTGCTTAGAAAAGGATTAATTAATCTTGCTAAGAAAATAACGTAATTATATGATGGAGAGCTTTCCTTTGAGATGTAGGTGACAGTAAGTAACCCAAAATTTCTACTGGCATTCTCTAATTTCTGTGTACATGGTTTTGCTCACTTGAACATTATTTAGAATTGCCTGAAAGCAACTCATAGTTTTTACATGTAGTTTCAAATTCCTAGTTTTTTCTGCAAGTGCATCATAACCTATGGCCAGGCTAATGGGCAGGGAAAATAGATGACTGCAGAAACAAATGACAGTTTTATGACACAAACACTTTTCAACAGTGGGTTTCTCCCACTGTGAACCTATTAAAAAACCGGTAGTTGAATCTAGAATTAAAAAATACCTTTTTTCTTTACTCCCGTCAGGTGAAAATCAGCATGCTTTAGATTTCTTTCTCAGTTTCTTTTGGAGATGCAACTTTCTGTGACATTGCATAAGTTATAGGGGTTAAGATGCCCATCTCAGCCAAAAGACAGTAAATGGCATAAATAACAGTGCTATGTGGAACAGTGTCCAGAACTTGAAAGTTCAAATTCCTTATTGCAAGATTTTTGTGTCATCTCTTGGGAATAAGAGCTAGATCATCCATTTTAATGCTTCTCCTTGTTATTGACTCTTCTCTACATCAAGTTATAAAGATGAATATTATGATAACCTGTTTTACCATGGGATGGTTTTTCTTACAGATCATAGTGAGCAAAATCCAGAGGAGAAATGGAGAAGCCAAAATACATAATAATTCCGCCCCTCCTTTTTTTCACAGAAACGGAAGCTGTCTTTTTATTAAATGTAATAAAGCCTAAAATGATGAAGGAATAAAATATTAATTACGCATACATTTTAGAGTAATTATGTGAAGCATAGTGAAAGTTCAGTTCCACTTACCAGCCCTGTTGCTTTTCCTCTTCAACAGAGGTAAAAATAGCCTTGACAGCTGCCCGTACATTGCAATAATGGCTCACAACTGGTTTCCTTAGCAAATCAACGGACACAGATTTGATGGAAAAGATGGAGATTTTATTCAAGTACCTGAACATTTGTTAAAGGTCTCTGTTGTGTTATCCCCTCTTCAAGAAGAGAGCTGTGAATCTGTACAGTTCACAGAATATAGCAGTCAGCAGTGGTTCCTTACTGGAGACAAAGAGCTTGCCTTGAAGAACAAGGTTTGAAGATAATGCAATTTATTTTTTCAATAAATTAATTTATATATTACTCGAACCATCTTAAATGTCTTTAAAATAATGTGAGCGTTTTAGTGTGTTGGTGATTAAAATGAGCACTGACTGTTGAATTTTAATATTAAGTTTGTGTTTATGTTGTGTGTATTGTTTCAGGCTTTTTCTATGAGTTTGAAGGGTCGGAGTTCATACCCTTTGAAAGATAACAATGAAGTTGTTTATCGGATTTATGCTACAGGAAGTCGGATTGTTCCACAAAAGTCTCTATGTCTCCTCTGGAGCCAAGCTGCTGAAAGGTTGTTTTATTAATCTGTTTAGTTTTCCAGTTTCTACCATGTGTATTTGTATAAAATCCCATCAAGTCCGATCAGATCGCCTGCAAGTACGAAATTGATCTATTTCTTATCCATCTTTTTCCCTTAACTTTTCTGGCCTTTGTACCAGCACGTAAAACATTCTGTATAATAAAATGTGTAGTTATTCTAACTTAGAGATTTCTCAGACTTCTACTATTGATTTTTTTCATTACAGTACTGTTTAGTTTACGTAATGATGTGTTGGGCAATGCTGAGAGGCCATAAATTCCAGAATGGCATCACTTCATTAATATTAGCCTCTTTTGTACTCTTTACAGTTGTTATCAGACAACATTTTGAGTCCATTCTTACAAAGAATTAAACCTGCGTCTCTGGTATTGCTTCAAGTCACTGAAACAGAATATTCCTTATTTGCTAATATCCAGAATTTTGGCATAACTTTTGACGATGATCTCTGTAGGGCTCTTACTTTTTGACAGAAAGGCCATCTCCTGGTAGTTTTTAATATTGCTGCTGCTAGCTTGACTTGATGTATCCTGGTTTTCAGAAGTGGTGAACTGCTGATCATTTTCCATTCTTATTGCTACTCACACCATTGCAAGCGATGTGCTAAAGTTTTCTGTGTATTCCCTTCAATGCCCTATTATTTGATTTGCCTATTTCTTTCCTGTTCACACAGTATAAATGAAATTAGAGAGAGTTACATTCTATATCCTGCAGACAACTAGTTAGTTTAGATATGATTTCATTAGATGGTCTGGATTATATCAGTCTGTCACTGATATAAACTATTCAGGAAGGAGATGCAGCAGAATTTACCTGCATACTCTCCTTTTATCTAGACACTGTATCACAGAACAATGTGGTTTCCACTAGAAATGGCTTAGGATGTCACCTGTAGTATCCTTTTCCAAAGTTTTCAGCAATACTGAAGGAGAACATGTATTTTAGTTTCAAAACAGCAAACAGCAAGTGTTCTTCAGAATGGGCTAAAGCACTGTGCAAGTATAAGCAACACACTATTTAAAAATTCAGATGGGACTGTGAATCTTGTGTAAGTTTTAAAACATGGCCACATAAAAATTTCTAGCAGAAAAACAAAGTTCATTACTATATACTTATATTTTTTTAATAATATATTTTTTTAAAAGCTGTTTTAATTTTATGTAAATATGCTATTCTAAAAACTGCACATGAAAGATGTGCAATAGATGAAGATAAACTTATGCAGTAGTTTAGAAAACCCAGTGTTTTCAGAGATACAACAATTTTCAAGCCTGTTTACCGTGTGAATTAGACAAGTCGATTTCCAGCTTTGTGGACATTTTGTTTTGCAGCTGGCTGTCCGACAGCGGGTTCTGCAAAGTGGTTGACGACACATCAGACTATGTGGAATGCTCTTGTTCTCATACGTCCATTTATCCAGTTTATGCCCAAACAGATAACTTGTCTTCATACAACGAGGCTGTTTTTTCTTCTGGATTCATCTGCATTTCAGGTCAGTTATGTAAAACAGTTTTCTCATTAATAACAACTGACGAGCAGTAAGACTGATTTTTAACCATTTTAGTAACTGATAACAATCTGTTTATATAGATGGGTATTGGAGGAATGTCAACTAACTTCATGATATTTTAGTTGCCATCTGATCCAATATTTGTACAGTGACAAATTTTGCCACTGAAAAGAAACAAAAGTCCAGCAAAGAAATGTGGTTTTTTTGTGAACCTTTACTTAACCATATAAGAGAGAAATACATCATTCATTTAAGGAAAGAAACTTAAAAACCCAAAATTCACCTGCGTGCGGGATTAAAGTAAATTTTCCTTCTGGCGTTGATAGTCACTGTGCAAGGAGGAATCTCAGAGCAGGGGGGTCACTGAGAAAACCAGCTAAATGACTTCTTAATTTGACCTTAGGGCACTTAAATGAGGTTCTGGGTCTGCTTCTTGTGAGGTTTGTAGCTTCTATACTAGATCATCAGTGTGTGAGTAACAAAAACAGTGCAAGCAGCTAAATCTCTTATTGATCCCCTCAACTAGAAGAAATAAAGACCTGCATACCTTCAGTGTTGGTTTTTTACTGTAGTCATCTGTGTGTCCAGTGGGGTTTGTGACACACACACTGTCCAGGAGGGTTTGTGACACACACAGAGTCCAATGCTGCTTGTGACTCACATGCTGTCCAATGGGGTTTGTAAACACATACGCTGTCCTATGGGGTTTGTGACACACACACTGTCCAGGGGTGTTTGTGATACACACAATGTCCAGGGGGGTAGTGACACAAACTATCCAATGGGGTTTGTGACACACACAATGTCCAATGGGGTTTGTGACACACACACTGTCCAGGGTTGTTTGTGATACACACAATGTCCATGAGGGGGTTGTGACACAAACTGTCCAATGGGGTTTGTGACACACACGCTGTCCAATGGGGTTTGTGACACACACACTGTCCAATGGGGCTGGTGAACCACAAACTATCCAACGGGTTTTTTGACAGACACGCTGTCCAATGGGGCTGGTGAACCACACACTCTCCAAAGGGCTAAATGACACACACACTGTCCAGCGGGGTTTGTGACACACACGCTGTCCAGGTGGGTTTGTGACACACACACTGTCAAAAGGGGTTTGTGACACACAAGTTGTCCAGGTGGGGTTGTGACACACGCTGTCCAATGGGGTTTGTGACACACACGCTGTCCAGAGGGGTTTGTGACACACACACTGTCTAATCGGGTTTGTGACACACACAATGTCCACTGGTGTTTGTGTCACACACACTGTCCTATGGGGTTTGTGAGACACACGTTGTTCAAAGGGGTTTCTGACACACACACTGTCCAATGAGGTTGGTGTCACACACACTGTCCTATGGGATTTGTGACACATACTTGGTCCGATGGGGTTTGTGACACACACGCTGTCCAATGGGGTTGGTGACACACACACTGTCCAGGAGGGTTTGTGACACACACAGAGTACAATGGTGATTGTGACACACACACTGTCCAAGGGGGTTTGTGACACACAGGCTGTCCAATGGGGTTTGTGACACACACACTGTCCAATTGGGTTTGTGACACACACTCTGTCCAATGGGGTTTGTGACACACACACAGTCCAATGGAGTTTGTGACACACAGGCTGTCCAATGGGGTTTGTGACACACACACTGTCCAATTGGGTTTGTGACACACACTCTGTCCAATGGGGTTTGTGACACACACACAGTCCAATGGGGTTTGTGACACGCACACTATCCAGTGGTGTTTTGACACACACAATGTCCACAGGGGTTTGAGACAGACTCATTGTACAATGGGGTTTGTGACACACACGGTGTACATTCGATGTTTGACACACATACTGTCCAATGGGGTTTGTGACACACACGCTGTCCGGGGGGGGTGTGACATAAGCTGTCCAATGGCTTTTGTGACACACACTCTGTCTAATGGGGTTTGTGACACACACACAGTCCAACGGTGTTTGTGACACATAAAATATCCAATGGGGTTTGTAATACACACTGTCCAGGAGGGTTTGTGACACACACATTGTCCAATTGGGTTTGTGCCACACACACTGTTCAAGGGTGTTTGTGATACACACACTGTCAAGGGGGGTTTTGACACACACTGTCCAACTGGGTTTGTGACATACACGCTGTCCAATGGGGTTTGTGACACACACACTATCCAATTGGGTTTGTGACACACACTCTCTCCAATGGGGTTTGTTACACACACACTGTCCAGGGATGTTTGAGACACACACGCTGTCCAATGAGGTTTGTGAACACAAACCCTGTCCAGGAGAGTTTCTGACATACACACTGTCCAGGGAGGGTTGTGACACACATGCTGTTCAATGGGGTTTTTGACACACACACTGTCCAATGGGGTTTGCGACACACACACTGTCCAGGGGTGTTTGTGATACACACAATGTCCATGGGGGGGTTGTGACACAAACTGTCCAATGGGGTTTGTGACACACACGCTGTCCAATGGAGTTTGTGACACACACACTGTCCAGGGGTGTTTGTGATATACACAATGTCCATGGGGGGGTTGTGACACAAACTGTCCAATATGGTTTGTGACACACACGCTGTCCAATGGGGTTTGTGAAACACACACTGTCCAATGAGGCTGGTAAACCACACACTGTCCAAAGGGCTAAATGACACACACACTGTCCAACGGGGTTTGTGACACACACACTGTCCAGGGGTGTTTGTGATACACACAATGTCCATGGAGGGGTTGTGACACAAACTGTCCAATGGGGTTTGTGACACACACGCTGTCCAATGGAGTTTGTGACACACACACTGTCCAGGGGTGTTTGTGATATACACAATGTCCATGGGGGGGTTGTGACACAAACTGTCCAATGGGGTTTGTGACACACACGCTGTCCAATGGGGTTTGTGAAACACACACTGTCCAATGGGGCTGGTAAACCACACACTGTCCAACGGGGTTTGTGACACACATGCTGTCAAGGTGGGTTTGTGACACACACACTGTCAAAAGGGGTTTGTGACACACATGCTGTCCAGGTGGGGTTGTGACACACGCTGTCCAATGGGGTTTGTGACACACACGCTGTCCAGAGGGGTTTGTGACACACACAATGTCCACTGGTGTTTGTGTCACACACACTGTCCTATGGGGTTTGTGACACACACGTTGTTCAAAGGGGTTTCTGACACACACACTGTCCAATGAGGTTGGTGTCACACACACTGTCCAGGAGGGTTTGTGACGCACACAGAGTACAATGGTCTTTGTGACACACACACTGTCCAAGGGGGTTTGTGACACACACATTGTCCAATTGGGTTTGTGCGACACACACTGTCCAATGAGGTTGGTGTTTGTGATACACACACTGTCAAGGGGGTTTTTGACACACGCTGTCCGACTGGGTTTGTGACACACAGGCTGTCCAATGGGGTTTGTGACACACACCCAGTCCAATTGGGTTTGTGACACACACTCTGTCCAATGGGGTTTGTGACATACACACAGTCCAATAGGGTTTGTGACACGCACACTGTCCAGTGGTGTTTTGACACACACAATGTCCACAGGGGTTTGAGACAGATCCATTGTACAATGGTGTTTGTGACACACACGGTGTACATTCGATGTTTGACACACATACTGTCCAATGAGGTCTGTGACACACACGCTGTCCGGGGGGGGGTGTGACATAAGCTGTCCAATGGCTTTTGTGACACACACTCTGTCTAATAGGGTTTGTGACACACACACAGTCAAACGGTGTTTGTGACACATAAAATATCCAATGGGGTTTGTAATACACACTGTCGAGCAGGGTTTGTGACACACACATTGTCCAACTGGGTTTGTGCCACACACACTGTTCAAGGGTGTTTGTGATACACACACTGTCAAGGGGGGTTTTGACACACACTGTCCAACTGGGTTTGTGACACACAGGCTGTCCAATGGGGTTTGTGACACACACACTGTCCAGGGGTGTTTGTGATACACACAATGTCCATGGGGGGGTTGTGACACAAACTGTCCAATGGGGTTTGTGACACATACGCTGTCCAATGGGGTATGTGACACACACACTGTCCAGGGGTGTTTGTGATACACACAATGTCCATGGGGTGGTTGTGAAACAAACTGTCCAATATGGTTTGTGACACACACGCTGTCCAATGGAGTTTGTGACACACACACTGTCCAGGGGTGTTTGTGATACACACAATGTCCAGGGGGGTAGTGACACAAACTATCCAATGGGGTTTGTGACACACACACTGTCCAATGGGGTTTGTGACACACACACTGACCAGGGTTGTTTGTGATACACACAATGTCCATGAGGGGGTTGTGACACAAATTGTCCAATGGGGTTTGTGACACACACGCTGTCCAATGGGGTTTGTGACACACACACTGTCCAATGGGGCTGGTGAACCACAAACTATCCAATGGGGTTTTTGACAGACACGCTGTCCAATGGGGCTGGTGAACCACACACTGTCCAAAGGGCTAAATGACACACACACTGTCCAGCGGGGTTTGTGAAACACACGCTGTCCAGGTGGGTTTGTGACACATACACTGTCAAAAGGGGTTTGTGACACACAAGTTGTCCAGGTGGGGTTGTGACACACGCTGTCCAATGGGGTTTGTGACACACAGGCTGTCCAGGGGCATTTGTGACACACACCCTGTCCAGCGGCGTTTCTGACACAAACGGTGTCCAAGGTTGTTTGTGACACACAACCTGTCCAATGGGGTTTGTGTCAAACACACTGTCCAATGGGGTTTGTGACACACACGCTGTGCAATGGGGTTTGTGACACACACACTATTCAGGGGCGTTTGTGACACACACTGTCCAATGGGGTTCGTGACACACACGCTCTCCAATTGGGTTTGTGACACAAACGCTGTCCAGGGATATTTTGGACACACACAGTTTCCAGGGGGGCTTGTGACACACTATGTCCAATGGGGTTTGTGACACAGACACTCTCCAATGGAGTTTGTGACACACACGCTGTCCAGGGGCGTTTCTAACACAAACGGCGTCCAGGGTTCTTTGTTACACACACCCTGGGCAATGGGGTTTGTGAAACAACGGCTGTCCAATGGGTTTGTGACACACACACTGTCCATTGGTTTTTCTGATATACACGCTGTCCAGGGGCGTTTGTGACACACACACTGTCCAATGGGCTTTGTGAGACACACAAAGTGCAATGAGGTTTGTGACACACACTCTGTTCAGGGGTGTTTGTGATACATACCCTGTGCAGGGGCGTTTGGGACAAACACGCTGCCAGGGGTGTTTCTGAGACACACGTTGTCCTATGGGGTTTCTGACACACACGCTGTGTAATGGGATTTGTGACACACACACTTTACAATGAGGTTTTGTGACACACTAACAGTCCAGGGGAGTTTGTGACACAAAAGATGTCCAGGGGTGTTTGTGACACACACCCTGTCCAATGGGTCTGTGATACACACACTGTCCAGTGGTTTTTGTGATACACACAATGTCCAGGGAGAGTTGTGACACACATGATGTCCAGGGGGGTTTGTGACACACACGCTGTCCAATGGGGTTTGTGACAGACATACTCTCCAATAGGGTTTGTAACACACAGTCAGTCCAGGGGTGTTTGTGACACACACAGTTTCCTTGGGGGGTTGTGACACAAGCTGTCCAGGGGTGCTTGTGACACATACGCTGTCCAATGGGGTTTGTGTCACACACACTGTCCAATGGGGTTTGTGACACACACACTGTCCAATGGGGTTTCTGACACACAGGCTGTCCAGGGGCGTTTGTGACATACACACTCTCCAATGGGGTTTGTGACACACATACTGTCCAGGGGCGTTTGTGACATAAACGGTGTCCAGGGGTCTTTGTGACACACACGCTGTCTAATGGGGTTTGTGACACACACACTCTCCAATGGGGTTTGTGACACACACCCAGTCCAGGGGCGTTTGTGACACAAAAGGTGCCCAGGTGTGTTTGTGACACACACCCTGTCCACTGGGGTTTGTGACACACACACTGTCCAATGGGGTTTGTGACACACAGGCTGTCCAGGGGCATTTGTGACACACACCCTGTCCAGGGGCGTTTCTGACACAAACGGTGTCCAGGGTTGTTTGTGACACACAACCTGTCCAATGGGGTTTGTGTCAAACACACTGTCCAATGGGGTTTGTGACACACAGGCTGTCCACTGGGGTTTGTGACACACACTGTCCAATGGGGTTCGTGACACACACACTGTCTAATGGGGTTTGTGACACACACACTCTACAATGGGTTTTTGTGACACACTAACAGTCCAGGGGCGTTTGTGACATAAAAGGTGTCCAGGGGTGTTTGTGACACACACCCTGTCCAATGGGGTCTGTGAGACACACACTGTCCATTGGTTTTTGTGATACACACACTGTCCAGGGAGAGTTGTGACACACACAATGTCCATGGGGGGTTTGTGACACACACGCTGTCCAGGGGCGTTTGTGAAATACACCCTGTTCTGAGGCGTTTGTGACAAACACCCTGTCCAATGGGGTTTGTGACACAAAACCTGTCCAATGAGGATTGTGAAACACACACTGTCCAATGGGATTTGTGACACACACGCTGTCCAATGAGGTTTGTGACACACACCCTGACCAGAAACGTTTTTGACACAAACGGTGTCCAGGGGTGTTTGTGACACACACCCTGTCCAGTGGGGTTTGTGACACACACTCTGTCCAGTGGCGTTTGTGACACACACACTGTCCAGGTGTGTTTGTGACACATACTCAGTCCAATGGGGTTTGTGAAACACGCTGTCCAATGGGGTTTGTGACAGACACGCTGTCCAGGGGCGTTTGTGACACACACCTTGTCCAGGGGCGTTTGTGACACAAAAGATGTCCAGGGGTGTTTGTGACACACACCCTGTCCAATGGGTCTGTGATACACACACTGTCCAGTGGTTTTTGTGATACACACAATGTCCAGGGAGAGTTGTGACACACATGATGTCCAGGGGGGTTTATGACACACACGCTGTCCAATGGGGTTTGTGACAGACATACTCTCCAATAGGGTTTGTGACACACAGTCAGTCCAGGGATGTTTGTGACACACACAGTTTCCTTGGGGGGTTTTGACACAAGCTGTCCAGGGGTGCTTGTGACACATACGCTGTCCAATGGGGTTTGTGTCACACACACTGTCCAATGGGGTTTGTGACACACACACTGTCCAATGGGGTTTGTGACACACAGGCTGTCCAGGGGCGTTTGTGACATACACACTCTCCAATGGGGTTTGTGACACACATACTGTCCAGGGGCGTTTGTGACATAAACGGTGTCCAGGGGTCTTTGTGACACACACGCTGTCTAATGGGGTTTGTGACACACACACTCTCCAATGAGGTTTGTGACACACACCCAGTCCAGGGGCGTTTGTGACACAAAAGGTGCCCAGGTGTGTTTGTGACACACACCCTGTCCAATGGGGTTTGTGACACACACGCTGTTCAATGGGGTTTGTGACACACAGGCTGTCCAGGGGCATTTGTGACACACACCCTGTCCAGGGCCGTTTCTGACACAAACGGTGTCCAGGGTTGTTTGTGACACACAACCTGTCCAATGGGGTTTGTGTCAAACACACTGTCCAATGGGGTTTGTGACACACAGGCTGTCCACTGGGGTTTGTGACACACATTGTCCAATGGGGTTCGTGACACACACACTGTCTAATGGGGTTTGTGACACACACACTCTACAATGGGTTTTTGTGACACACTAACAGTCCAGGGGCGTTTGTGACATAAAAGCTGTCCAGGGGTGTTTGTGACACACATCCTGTCCAATGGGGTGTGTGAGACACACACTGTCCATTGGTTTTTGTGATACACACACTGTCCAGGGAGAGTTGTGACACACACGATGTTCATGGGGGGTTTGTGACACACACGCTGTCCAGGGGCGTTTGTGACACACCCTGTTCTGAGGCGTTTGTGACAAACACCCTGTCCAATGGGGTTCGTGACACAAAATCTGTCCAATGGGGATTATGAAACACACACTGTCCAATGGGTTTTGTGACACACACGCTGTCCAATGAGGTTTGTGACACACACCCTGACCAGAAACGTTTTTGACACAAACGGTGTCCAGGGGTGTTTGTGACACACATCCTCTCCAGTGGGGTTTGTGACACACAAGCTGTCCAATGGGGTTTGTGACACACACTCTGTCCAGCGGCGTTTGTGACACACACGCTGTCCAGGTGTGTTTGTGACACACACCCAGTCCAATGGGGTTTGTGAAACACGCTGTCCAAAGGGGTTTGTGAGAGACACGCTGTCCAGGGGCGTTTGTGACACACACCCTGTCCAGGGGCATTTGTGACACAAAAGATGTCCAGGGGTGTTTGTGACACACACCCTGTCCAATGGGTCTGTGATACACACACTGTCCAGTGGTTTTTGTGATACACACAATGTCCAGGGAGAGTTGTGACACACATGATGTCCAGGGGGGTTTATGACACACACGCTGTCCAATGGGGTTTGTGACAGACATACTCTCCAATAGGGTTTGTGACACACAGTCAGTCCAGGGATGTTTGTGACACACACAGTTTCCTTGGGGGGTTGTGACACAAGCTGTCCAGGGGTGCTTGTGACACATACGCTGTCCAATGGGGTTTGTGTCACACACACTGTCCAATGGGGTTTGTGACACACACACTGTCCAATGGGGTTTGTGACACACACGCTGTCTAATGGGGTTTGTGACACACACTCTGTCCAATGGGGTTTGTGACACACACCCAGTCCAGGAGCGTTTGTGACACAAAAGGTGCCCAGGTGTGTTTGTGACACACACCCTGTCCAATGGGGTTTGTGACACACACGCTGTCCAATGGGTTTTGTGACACACAGGCTGTCCAGCGGCATTTGTGACACACACCCTGTCCAGGGGCGTTTCTGACACAAACGGTGTCCAGGGTTGTTTGTGACACACAACCTGTCCAATGGGGTTTGTGTCAAACACACTGTCCAATGGGGTTTGTGACACACAGGCTGTCCACTGGGGTTTGTGACACACACTGTCCAATGGGGTTCGTGACACACACACTGTCTAATGGGGTTTGTGACAAACACACTCTGCAATGGGTTTTTGTGACACACTAACAGTCCAGGGGCGTTTGTGACATAAAAGATGTCCAGGGGTGTTTGTTACACACACTCTGTCCAATGGGGTCTGTGAGACACACACTGTCCATTGGTTTTTGTGATACACACACTGTCCAGGGAGAGTTGTGACACACACGATGTCCATGGGGGGTTTGTGACACACACGCTGTCCAGGTGCGTTTGTGACACACCCTGTTCTGGGGCGTTTGTGACAAACACCCTGTCCAATGGGGTTTGTGACAGACATGCTGTCCAATGGGGTTTGTGACAGACACGCTGTCCAGGGGCGTTTGTGACACACACCCTGTCCAGGGGCGTTTGTGACACAATCGGTGTCCAAGGGTGTTTGTGACTCAAAAGCTGTCCAATGGGGTTTGTGACACACACACTGTCCAATGGGGTATGTTGCACACACCCTGTCCAGGGGCGTTTGTGACACAAACGGTGTCCAGGCGTGTTTGTGACACACACCCTGTCCAATGGGGTTTGTGGCACACAAGCTGTACAATGGGGTTGGTGACACACACTCTGTCCAGCGGCGTTTCTGACACACACGCTGTCCAGGTGTTTTTGTGACACACACCCTGTCCAATGGAGTTTGTGACAGACACGCTGTCCAGGGGCGTTTGTGACACACAACCTGTCCAGGGGCATTTGTGACACAAAAGATATCCAGGGGTGTTTGTGACACACACACTGTCCAATGGGTCTGTGATACACACACTGTCCAGTGGTTTTTGTGATACACACAATGTCCAGGGAGAGTTGTGACACACATGATGTCCAGGGGGGTTTGTGACACACACGCTGTCCAATGGGGTTTGTGAAAGACATACTCTTCAATAGGGTTTGTGACACACAGTCAGTCCAGGGGTGTTTGTGACACACACGGTTTCCTTGGGGGGTTGTGACACAAGCTGTCCAGGGGTGCTTGTGACACATACGCTGTCCAATGGGGTTTGTGTCACACACACTGTCCAATGGGGTTTGTGACACACACACTGTCCAATGGGGTTTCTGACACACAGGCTGTCCAGGGGCGTTTGTGACATACACACTCTCCAATGGGGTTTGTGACACACATACTGTCCAGGGGCGTTTGTGACATAAACGGTGTCCAGGGGTCTTTGTGACACACACGCTGTCTAATGGGGTTTGTGACACACACACTCTCCAATGAGGTTTGTGACACACACCCAGTCCAGGGGCGTTTGTGACACAAAAGGTGCCCAGGTGTGTTTGTGACACACACCCTGTCCAATGGGGTTTGTGACACACACGCTGTCCAATGGGGTTTGTGACACACAGGCTGTCCAGGGGCATTTGTGACACACACCCTGTCCAGGGGCGTTTCTGACACAAACGGTGTCCAGGGTTGTTTGTGACACACAACCTGTCCAATGGGGTTTGTGTCAAACACACTGTCCAATGGGGTTTGTGACACACAGGCTGTCCACTGGGGTTTGTGACACACACTGTCCAATGGGGTTCGTGACACACACACTGTCTAATGGGGTTTGTGACACACACACTCTACAATGGGTTTTTGTGACACACTAACAGTCCAGGGGCGTTTGTGACATAAAAGGTGTCCAGGGGTGTTTGTGACACACACCCTGTCCAATGGGGTCTGTGAGACACACACTGTCCATTGGTTTTTGTGATACACACACTGTCCAGGGAGAGTTGTGACACACACGATGTTCATGGGGGGTTTGTGATACACACGCTGTCCAGGGGTGTTTGTGACACACCCTGTTCTTGGGCGTTTATGACAAACACCCTGTCCAATGGGATTTGTGACACAAAACCTGTCCAATGGGGATTATGAAACACACACTGTCCAATGGGTTTTGTGACACACACGCTGTCCAATGAGGTTTGTGACACACACCCTGACCAGAAACGTTTTTGACACAAACGGTGTCCAGGGGTGTTTGTGACACACATCCTCTCCAGTGGGGTTTGTGACACACAAGCTGTCCAATGGGGTTTGTGACATACACTCTGTCCAGCGGCGTTTGTGACACACACGCTGTCCAGGTGTGTTTGTGACACACACCCAGTCCAATGGGGTTTGTGAAACACGCTGTCCAAAGGGGTTTGTGACAGACACGCTGTCCAGGGGCGTTTGTGACACACACCCTGTCCAGGGGCATTTGTGACACAAAAGATGTCCAGGGGTGTTTGTGACACACACCCTGTCCAATGGGTCTGTGATACACACACTGTCCAGTGGTTTTTGTGATACACACAATGTCCAGGGAGAGTTGTGACACACATGATGTCCAGGGGGGTTTATGACACACACGCTGTCCAATGGGGTTTGTGACAGACATACTCTCCAATAGGGTTTGTGACACACAGTCAGTCCAGGGATGTTTGTGACACACACAGTTTCCTTGGGGGGTTGTGACACAAGCTGTCCAGGGGTGCTTGTGACACATACGTTGTCGAATGGAGTTTGTGTCACACACACTGTCCAATGGGGTTCGTGACACATACACTGTCTAATGGGGTTTGTGACAAACACACTCTACAATGGGTTTTTGTGACACACTAACAGTCCAGGGGCGTTTGTGACATAAAAGATGTCCAGGGGTGTTTGTTACACACACTCTGTCCAATGGGGTCTGTGAGACACACACTGTCCATTGGTTTTTGTGATACACACACTGTCCAGGGAGAGTTGTGACACACACGATATCCATGGGGGGTTTGTGACACACACGCTGTCCAGGGGCGTTTGTGACACACCCTGTTCTGGGGCGTTTGTGACAAACACCCTGTCCAATGGGGTTTGTGACAGACATGCTGTCCAATGGGGTTTGTGACACACACGCTGTCCAGGGGCGTTTGTGACACACACCCTGTCCAGGGGCGTTTGTGACACAAGCGGTGTCCAAGGGTGTTTGTGACTCAAAAGCTGTCCAATGGGGTTTGTGACACACACACTGTCCAATGGGGTATGTTGCACACACCCTGTCCTGGGGCGTTTGTGACACAAACGGTGTCCAGGCGTGTTTGTGACACACACCCTGTCCAATGGGGTTTGTGACACACAAGCTGTACAATGGGGTTGATGACACACACTCTGTCCAGCGGCGTTTCTGACACACACGCTGTCCAGGTGTTTTTGTGACACACACCCTGTCCAATGGAGTTTGTGACAGACACGCTGTCCAGGGGCGTTTGTGACACACAACCTGTCCAGGGGCGTTTGTGACACAAAAGATGTCCAGGGGTGTTTGTGACACACACCCTGTCCAATGGGTCTGTGATACACACACTGTCCAGTGGTTTTTGTGATACACACAATGTCCAGGGAGAGTTGTGACACACATGATGTCCAGGGGGGTTTGTGACACACACGCTGTCCAATGGGGTTTGTGAAAGACATACTCTTCAATAGGGTTTGTGACACACAGTCAGTCCAGGGGTGTTTGTGACACACACAGTTTCCTTGGGGGGTTGTGACACAAGCTGTCCAGGGGTGCTTGTGACACATACGCTGTCCAATGGGGTTTGTGTCACACACACTGTCCAATGGGGTTTGTGACACACACACTGTCCAATGGGGTTTCTGACACACAGGCTGTCCAGGGGCGTTTGTGACATACACACTCTCCAATGGGGTTTGTGACACACATACTGTCCAGGGGCGTTTGTGACATAAACGGTGTCCAGGGGTCTTTGTGACACACACGCTGTCTAATGGGGTTTGTGACACACACACTCTCCAATGAGGTTTGTGACACACACCCAGTCCAGGGGCGTTTGTGACACAAAAGGTGCCCAGGTGTGTTTGTGACACACACCCTGTCCAATGGGGTTTGTGACACACACGCTGTCCAATGGGGTTTGTGACACACAGGCTGTTCAGGGGCATTTGTGACACACACCCTGTCCAGGGGCGTTTGTGACACAAACGGTGTCCAGGGTTGTTTGTGACACACAACCTGTCCAATGGGGTTGGTGTCAAACACACTGTCCAATGGGTTTTGTGACACACAGGCTGTCCACTGGGGTTTGTGACACACACTGTCCAATGGGGTTCGTGACACACACACTGTCTAATGGGGTTTGTGACACACACACTCTACAATGGGTTTTTGTGACACACTAACAGTCCAGGGGCGTTTGTGACATAAAAGGTGTCCAGGGGTGTTTGTGACACACACCCTGTCCAATGGGGTCTGTGAGACACACACTGTCCATTGGTTTTTGTGATACACACACTGTCCAGGGAGAGTTGTGACACACACGATGTTCATGGGGGGTTTGTGACACACACGCTGTCCAGGGGCGTTTGTGACACACCCTGTTCTGGGGCGTTTGTGACAAACACCCTGTCCAATGGGGTTCGTGACACAAAACCTGTCCAATGGGGATTATGAAACACACACTGTCCAATGGGTTTTGTGACACACACGCTGTCCAATGAGGTTTGTGACACACACCCTGACCAGAAACGTTTTTGACACAAACGGTGTCCAGGGGTGTTTGTGACACACATCCTCTCCAGTGGGGTTTGTGACACACAAGCTGTCCAATGGGGTTTGTGACACACACTCTGTCCAGCGGCGTTTGTGACACACACGCTGTCCAGGTGTGTTTGTGACACACACCCAGTCCAATGGGGTTTGTGAAACACGCTGTCCAAAGGGGTTTGTGAGAGACACGCTGTCCAGGGGCGTTTGTGACACACACCCTGTCCAGGGGCATTTGTGACACAAAAGATGTCCAGGGGTGTTTGTGACACACACCCTGTCCAATGGGTCTGTGATACACACACTGTCCAGTGGTTTTTGTGATACACACAATGTCCAGGGAGAGTTGTGACACACATGATGTCCAGGGGGGTTTATGACACACACGCTGTCCAATGGGGTTTGTGACAGACATACTCTCCAATAGGGTTTGTGACACACAGTCAGTCCAGGGATGTTTGTGACACACACAGTTTCCTTGGGGGGTTGTGACACAAGCTGTCCAGGGGTGCTTGTGACACATACGCTGTCCAATGGGGTTTGTGTCACACACACTGTCCAATGGGGTTTGTGACACACACACTGTCCAATGGGGTTTGTGACACACACGCTGTCTAATGGGGTTTGTGACACACACCCTGTCCAATGGGGTTTGTGACACACACCCAGTCCAGGGGCGTTTGTGACACAAAAGGTGCCCAGATGTGTTTGTGACACACACCCTGTCCAATGGGGTTTGTGACACACACGCTGTCCAATGGGGTTTGTGACACACAGGCTGTCCAGGGGCATTTGTGACACACACCCTGTCCAGGGGCGTTTCTGACACAAACGGTGTCCAGGGTTGTTTGTGACACACAACCTGTCCAATGGGGTTTGTGTCAAACACACTGTCCAATGGGGTTTGTGACACACAGGCTGTCCACTGGGGTTTGTGACACACACACTGTCTAATGGGGTTTGTGACAAACACACTCTACAATGGGTTTTTGTGACACACTAACAGTCCAGGGGCGTTTGTGACATAAAAGATGTCCAGGGGTGTTTGTTACACACACTCTGTCCAATGGGGTCTGTGAGACACACACTGTCCATTGGTTTTTGTGATACACACACTGTCCAGGGAGAGCTGTGACACACACAATGTCCATGGGGGGTTTGTGACACACACGCTGTCCAGGGGCGTTTGTGACACACCCTGTTTTGGGGCGTTTGTGACGAACACCCTGTCCAATGGGGTTTGTGACAGACATGCTGTCCAATGGGGTTTGTGACAGACACGCTGTCCAGGGGCGCTTGTGACACACACGCTGTCCAGGGGCGTTTGTGACACACCCTGTTCTGGGGCGTTTGTGACAAACACCCTGTCCAATGGGGTTCGTGACACAAAACCTGTCCAATGGGGATTATGAAACACACACTGTCCAATGGGTTTTGTGACACACACGCTGTCCAATGAGGTTTGTGACACACACCCTGACCAGAAACGTTTTTGACACAAACGGTGTCCAGGGCTGTTTGTGACACACATCCTCTCCAGTGGGGTTTGTGACACACAAGCTGTCCAATGGGGTTTGTGACACACACTCTGTCCAGCGGCGTTTGTGACACACACGCTGTCCAGGTGTGTTTGTGACACACACCCAGTCCAATGGGGTTTGTGAAACACGCTGTCCAAAGGGGTTTGTGACAGACACGCTGTCCAGGGGCGTTTGTGACACACACCCTGTCCAGGGGCATTTGTGACACAAAAGATGTCCAGGGGTGTTTGTGACACACACCCTGTCCAATGGGTCTGTGATACACACACTGTCCAGTGGTTTTTGTGATACACACAATGTCCAGGGAGAGTTGTGACACACATGATGTCCAGGGGGGTTTATGACACACACGCTGTCCAATGGGGTTTGTGACAGACATACTCTCCAATAGGGTTTGTGACACACAGTCAGTCCAGGGATGTTTGTGACACACACAGTTTCCTTGGGGGGTTGTGACACAAGCTGTCCAGGGGTGCTTGTGACACATACGCTGTCCAATGGGGTTTGTGTCACACACACTGTCCAATGGGGTTTGTGACACACACACTGTCCAATGGGGTTTGTGACACACAGGCTGTCCAGGGGCGTTTGTGACATACACACTCTCCAATGGGGTTTGTGACACACATACTGTCCAGGGGCGTTTGTGACATAAACGGTGTCCAGGGGTCTTTGTGACACACACACTGTCTAATGGGGTTTGTGACACACACACTCTCCAATGGGGTTTGTGACACACACCCAGTCCAGGGGCGTTTGTAACACAAAAGGTGCCCAGGTGTGTTTGTGAAACACACCCTGTCCAAAAGGGTTTGTGACACACACGCTGTCCAATGGGGTTTGTGACACACAGGCTGTCCAGGGGCATTTGTGACACACACCCTGTCCAGAGGCGCTTCTGACACAAACGGTGTCCAGGGTTGTTTGTCACACACCACCTGTCCAATGGGGTTTGTGTCACACACACTGTCCAATGGGATTTGTGACACACACACTCTACAATGAGGTTTTGTGACACACTAACAGTCCAGGGGCGTTTGTGACATAAAAGATGTCCAGGGCTGTTTGTGACACACACCCTGTCCAATGGGGTCTGTGAGACACACACTGTCCATTGGTTTTTGTGATACACACGCTGTCCAGAGAGAGTTGTGACACACACGATGTCCATGGGGGGTTTGTGACACACACGCTGTCCAGGGGCGTTTGTGACACACACCCTGTCCAGGGGCGTTTGTGACAAAAACGGTGTCCAGGGGTGTTTGTGACACACACCCTGTCCAATGGGATTTGTGAAACACACACTGTCCAATGGGTTTTGAGACACACATGCTGTCCAATGGGGTTTGTGACACACACACTCTCCAATGGACTTTGCGACATACACACTCTGTCCAATGGGGTTTGTGACACACACACTGTCCAGGGGGGTTTGTGACACACATTGTCCAATGGGGTTTGTGACACATACACTCTCCAATGGGTTTTGTGACACACACCCTATCTAGGGGCGTTTGTGACATACACGTTGTCCAGGGGTGTTTGTGACACACACAGTTTCCAGGGGAGGTTGTGACACACTCTGTCCAATGAGGTTTGTGACACACACACTCTCCAATGGAGTTTGTGACACACGCTGTCCAGGGGCGTTTCTAACACAAACGGCTTCCAGGGGTCTTTGTTACACACACCCTGTGCAATGGGGTTTGTGAAACAACGGCTGTCCAATGGGTTTGTGACACACACGCTGTCCAATGGCGTTTGTACCAAACACGGTGTTCAATGGGGTTTGTGACACACACACTGTTTAGGGGGGTTTGTGTCACACACGCTGTCCAATGGAGTTTGTGACAGACACACTGTCCAGGGGTGTTTCTGACACAAACAGTGTCCAGGGGTGTTTGTGACACACCACCTGTCCAATGGGGTTTGTGACACACACACTGTCCAATGGCGTTTGTACCAAACACGGTGTTCAATGGGGTTTGTGACACACACACTGTTTAGGGGGGTTTGTGTCACACACGCTGTCCAATGGAGTTTTTGACAGACACACTGTCCAGGGGTGTTTCTGACACAAACAGTGTCCAGGGGTGTTTGTGACACACCACCTGTCCAATGGGGTTTGTGTCACACACACTGTCAAATGGGATTTGTGACACACAGACTATCCAATGGGGTTTGTGACACACACGCTGTCCAGGGGCGTTTCTGACACAAACTGTGTCCAGGGGTGTTTGTGACATACACGCTGTCTAATGGGGTTTGTGACACAGACACTCTCCTATGGGGTTTGCGACATACACACTCTGTCCAATGGGGCTGGTGACACACATGCTGTCCAGGGGCATTTGTGACACAAAGGGTGTCCAGGAGTGTTTGTGACACACACAATGTCTAATGGGGTTTGTGACACACACACTGTCCAATGGGGTTTGTGACACACACCCAGTCCAGGGGCAGTTGTGACACAAAAGTTGTCCAGGCGTGTTTGTGACACACACGCTGTCCAATGGGGTTTGTGAAACACACGCTGTTGAATGGGGTTTGTTAGACACACGCTGTCCAGGGGCTTTTGTGACACAGACCCTGTCCAGGGGCGTTTGTGACACAAAAGGTGTCGAGGTGTTTTTGTGACACACACCCTGTCCAATGGGGTTTGTGACACACACGCTGTCCAACGGGGTTTGTGACACACAGGCTGTCCAGGGGCATTTGTGACACACACCGTGTCCAGCGGCGTTTCTGACACAAACGGTGTCCAGGGTTGTTTGTGACACCCAACCTGTCCAATGGGGTTTGTGTCAAACACACTGTACAATGGGGTTTGTGACACACACGCTGTGCAATGGGGTTTGTGACACACACAATATCCAATGAGGTTTGTGACATACACGCTCTCCAATGGGTTTTGTGACACACACACTGTCCAGGGGGGTTTGTGACACAAACGCTGTCCAGAATTTTGGACACACACAGTTTCCAGGGGGGCTTGTGACACACGCTATCCAATCGGGTTTGTGACACATACACTCTCCAATGGAGTTTGTGACACACACGCTGTCCAGGGGCGTTTCTAACACAAACGGCGTCCAGGGGTCTTTGTTACACACACCCTGTGCAATGAAGTTTGTGAAACAACGGCTGTCCAATGGGTTTGTGACACACACACTGTCCATTGGTTTTTCTGATAGACACGCTGTCCAGGGGCGTTTGTGACACACACCCTGTCCAATGGAGTTTGTGACACACACACTCTCCAATGGGGTTTGCGACATACACACTCTGTCCAATGGGGTTTGTGACACACACTCTGACCAGAAATGTTTTTGACACTAACGGTGTCCAGGGGTGTTTGTGACACACACCCTGTCCAATGGGGTTTGTGACACACACGTTGTCCAAGGGGGTTTTTCAAACATACACTGTCCAAGGGGATTTGTGACATAAATGCTGTCTAATGGGGTTTCTGACACACACAATTTGCAATGGGGTTTGTGAACACGCATTCTGTTCAGGGGTGTTTGTGACACACACCCTGTCCAATGGTGTTTATGACACACACGTTGCCAATGAGGTTTGTGACACAGGCAGTGTTCAATGGGCTTTGTGAGTCACACGTTGTTCAATGGGGTTTGTGACATGCACACTGTCCAAAGGGGTATGTGACAAACACCCTGTCCAGGGGCGTTTGTGACACACACACTGTCCAGGGGTGTTTGTGACACACGCTGTCCAGTGGGGTTTGTGACACACACACTGTCCAGGGGGGGTTGTGACACACGTTGTCCAATGTGGTTTGTGACACACACGCTCTCCAATGGGGTTTGTGACACACACACTGTCCAGGGGGGTTTGTGACACACACTGTCCAATGGGGTTTGTGACACATACACTCTCCAATGGGTTTTGTGACACACACCCTATCTAGGGGCGTTTGTGACATACACGTTGTCCAGGGCTGTTTGTGACACACACAGTTTCCAGGGGAGGTTGTGACACACTCTGTCCAATGGGGTTTGTGACACAGACACTCTCCAATGGAGTTTGTGACAGACACGCTGTCCAGGGGCGTTTCTAACACAAACGGCTTCCAGGGGTCTTTGTTACACACACCCTGTGCAATGTGGTTTGTGAAACAACGGTTGTCCAATGGGTTTGTGACACACACGCTGTCCAATGGCGTTTGTACCAAACACGGTGTTCAATGGGGTTTGTGACACACACACTGCCAGGGGTGTTTCTGACACACACGCTGTCCTATGGGGTTTCTGACACACACGCTGTGCAATGGGGTTTGTGACACACGCGCTGTGCAGGGGCGTTTGTGACACAAACGTTGTCCAGGGGTGTTTGTGACACACACGCTGTCTAATGGGGTTTGTTACACACACACTTTATAATGGGGTTTTGTGACACACTAACAGTCTAGGGGCTTTTGTGACAAAAAAGATGTCCAGGGGTGTTTGTGACACACACCCTGTCCAATGGGGTCTGTGACACACACACTGTCCACTGGTTTTTGTGATACACACACTGTCCAGGGAGAGCTGTGACACACACGATGTCCAGGGGGGGTTGTCACACACACGCTCTCCAATGGGGTTTGTGACACACACACTCTCCAATAGGGTTTGTGACACACAGTCACTCCAGGGGTGTTTGTCACACACACAGTTTCCTTTAGGAGTTGTGACACAAGCTGTCCAGCGGTGCTTGGGACATATAGGCTGTCCAATGGGGTTTGTGACACACACACTGTCCAATGGGGTTTCTGAGACAAAAGCTGTCCAGAGGTGTTTGTGACACAAACACTGTCCAAGGGGGATTGTGACACACACGCTGTCTCATGGGGTTTGTGACATACACAATGTCCAATGGGGTTTGTAACATGCACGCTGTCCAGTGGGGTTTTTGTCACACATGCTGTACAATGGGATTTGTGACACACACCCTGTCCAGGGGCATTTGTGACACACACGGTGTCCAGGGGTGTTTCTGACAGACACCTTGTGCAATGGGGTTTGTGACACACACAGTGTCCAATGGGGTTTGTGACACAAACCCTGTCCAGGGGTGTTTGTTACACACACAGTTTCCACGGGAGGTTGTGACACACACGCTGTCCAATGGGTTTCCTTACACACACGCTGTCCAATAGGGTTTGTGACACACACAGTGTTCAATGGGGTTTATGACACACACACTGTCCAAAGGGGTTTGTGACACACGAAATGTCCAATGGGGTTTGTGACACAAAAGCTGCCCAGAGGTGTTTGTGACACAAACACTGTCCAAGGGGGATTGTGACACACACGCTGTCCCATGGGGTTTGTGACACACACAATGTCCAATGGGCTTTGTGACACACACAGACGGTTTAGGGGGGGTTGTGATACACATGTAGTCCAATGGGGTTTGTGACACACACACTTTCCAATGGGTTTTTTGACACACATCCTCTCCAGGGGCGTTTTGACAAAACAGTGTCCAGGGGTGTTTGTGACACACACAATTTCCAGGGAGGTTGTGACACATGATGTCTAATGGTGTTTGTGACACATACCCTGTCCAATGGGGTCTGTGAGACACACATTGTCCATTGGTTTTTGTGATACACACACTGTCCAGGGAGAGTTGTGACACACACGATGTCCATGGGGGGTTTGTGACACACATGCTGTCTAGGGGTGTTTGTGACACACACTCTGTTCAGGGGCGTTTGTGACACACACACTGTCCAATGGGGTTTGTGACACAAAACCTGTCCAATGGGGATTGTGAAACACACACTGTCCAATGGGGTTTGTGACACACACGCTGACCAATGAGGTTTGAGACACACACCCTGACCAGAAACGTTTTTGACACAAACGGTGTCCAGGGGTGTTTGTGACACACACCCTCTCCAGTGGGGTTTGTGACACACAAGCTGTCCAATGGGGTTTGTGACACACACTCTGTCCAGCGGCGTTTGTGACACACACGCTGTCCAGGTGTGTTTGTGACACACACCCAGTCCAATGGGGTTTGTGACAGACACGCTGTCCAATGGGGTTTGTGACACACAGGCTGTCAATGGGCGTTTGTGACACACACCCTGTCCAGGGGCGTTTGTGACAGAAACGGTGTCCAAGGGTGTTTGTGACTCAAAAGCTGTCCAATGGGGTTTGTGACACACACACTGTCCAATGGGGTATGTTGCACACACCCTGTCCAGGGGCGTTTGTGACACAAACGGTGTCCAGGCGTGTTTGTGACACACAACCTGTCCAATGGGGTTTGTGAAACACACACTGTCTAATGGGGTTTGTGACACACACACTGTCCAATGGGGTTTGTTACACACACAATGTGCAATGGGGTTTGTGACGCACACAAACTCCAACACGGTTTGTGACACACACCCTGTCCAATGGGGTTTGTGACACACCTTGTCCAGGGGCGTTGGTGACTCACAGCCTCTCCAGGGGTGTTTGTGACCGAAACGGTGTCCATGGGTGTTTGTGACACACAACCTGTCCAATGGGATTTGTGGAACACACACTGTCCAATGGAGTTTATGACATGCACGCTGTGCAATGGCATTTGTGACACACACACTGTCCAATGGGGTTTCTGAAACACACCCTGTACAGAAACGTTTGTGACACAAACGGTGTCCAGGGGTGTTTGTGACACATACCCTGTCCAATGGGGTTTGTTACACACACGCTGTCCCATTGGGTTTGTGAAACACACCCTGTCCAGGGGCGTTTGTGACAAAAACGGTGTCCAGGGGTGTTTGTGACACACAACCTGTTCAATGGTGTTTGTGAAACACACACTGTCCAATGGGTTTCGAGACACACATGCTGTCCAATGGGGTTTGTGACACACACACTGTCCAATGGGGTTTGTGACACACACTCTGTCCAGAAACGTTTGTGACGCAAACGGTGTCCAGGGTGTTTGTGACACACACTCTGTCTAATGGGGTTTGTGAGACACACGCTGTCCATTGGGCTTTCTGATACTAACAAAGTGCAATGGGGTTTGTGAGACGCACTCTGTCCAGGGGTGTTTGTGATACACATACTTTACAGGGGCGTTTGTGACACACACACTGTCCAGGGGTGTTTGTGACACACACACTGTCCAATGGGGTTTGTGACACACAACCTGTCCAATGGGGTTTGTGACACACACACTCTCCAATGGGGTTTGCGACATACACACTCTGTCCAATGGGGTTGGTGACACACACACTGTCCAGGGGCGTTTGTGACACAAAGGGTGTCCAGGGGTGTTTGTGACACAAAGGGTGTCCAGGGGTGTTTGTGACACACACAATGTCTAATGGGGTTTGTGACACACACACTGTCCAATGGGGTTTGTGACACACACCCAGTCCAGGGGCAGTTGTGACACAAAGGGTGTCCAGGGGTGTTTGTGACACACACCCTGTCCAATGGGGTTTGTGACACACGCGCTGTTAAATGGGATTTGTGAGACACACGCTGTCCAGGGGCGTTTGTGACACACACCCTGACCAGAAACGTTTTTGACACAAAAAGTGTCGAGGTGTGTTTGTGACACACATCCTGTTCAATGGGGTTTCTGACACACACCCTGTCCAATGGGGTTTGTGACACACAGGCTGTCCAGGGGCATTTGTGACACACACACTGTCCAGGGGTGTTTGTGACACACACTCTTTCCAATGGGGTTTGTGACACACACGCTGTCCAATGGGGTTTGTGACACACACGCTGTCCAATGGGGGTTGTGACACACACGCTGCCCAGGGGGGGTTGTGACACACACGCTGTCCAATGGGGTTTGTGACACACACCCTGTCCAATGGGGTTTGTGAGAGACACAGTCTCCAATGGGGTTTGTGACACACACCCTGTCTAAGGGTTTTTGTGACACACACACTGTCCAGGGGGGTTTGTCACACACACGCTGTCCAGGGGGGTTTGTCACACACACGCTGTCCAGGGATATTTTGGACACACACAGTTTCCAGGGGGGCTTGTGACACATGCTGTCCAATGGGGTTTGTGAGACACACCCTGTCCAGGGGCGTTTGTGACACAAGCGGTGTCTAGGGGTGTTGTGTCGCATACCTGTAGGTAGTTAGGGTCTGGAGGCCGGAAGATCTCGCGCTGTACAGAAAGATAGTAGCCCCTCCCTAAATAGGTAGGAGTATGTGAGGTAAGCAGATGGACGTGACGTTGTAAACCTAAGGTATATAACGCTGTGTTACTTGTTAATAAACGCCATTTGCTTTCCACTACAGTGGCGTCTGTGTGCTGATGGACCGAGCGACCTGGGATGTGGTCGCCGTGCTGTCTCTGAACCAGGTCGTCACTGCCCACTGAGAGGCAACAGGAAGGGAAGAGAACAAAGGGACTGAGAAACAAAGCAAAGTTTAGATCAAAATGAAGAGACTGGAAAGGGAAAACATGCAGCAATGAGCTGGAGGAAGAGGAAAAGAGGACTGAGGAGCAGGAAAGAGGATGAGAAGACAAAGAAAAGGCAGAGCCAGGTGGACAGGGAAGATACAGCGAGAGGGGATGGGGCTGGGAACAGGCAAGGAAGACAGAAAGACAAACAGGACAGAAAGACATCAAGAAGGAAAAGGGGCAGTAGTCTGGACAGAGATGGAGAAAGAAGCAGCAGGGAAAGGGCAGACAGGCAGAAAGACAGAGAGGGAGCAGGAGAGAGAAAGAACAATAAGGGTTGGGGCAGGATAGAGATTGGGAAAAAATCCTGGGGTGGGCAGCAAGAGGAAGAGGGAGTAAAAAAGAAGAGGGGCAGGAATAGGCGCAGGGAGCAGGACAGAGGGATACAGTGAGAAATGATGGGGCACGGAGCGGGACAGAGCAACAGACAAGAATGACGACAAAGAGAAACCGGGGATGATGAGAACACAGAGGGGTGGAGACGGAGAGGGAGATACGAGAAACCCTGCACAGAGATTCAGAAGGGTGGGGGAATAGGTGAGGAAGCAGCAGAGGGCCAGAGGGAGAAGAGATGAAGAGGAAGAAGGGCACAGCAGGAAAGAGGAGGGAGCAGGGAGGGACTGGGACACAAAACAGGGTGAAATGTCCCCAAAGGCCCAGGACTCACCGCACTTCCTGCTCTCTGCACTGCCAGGCAAGCTGTGGAGATCAGGCACTTCTGTCTGTGAGAAATGCAGTTGTGATTGGTGCTGAGACGTTTGATGTTTACAGATACAACCAAATGAGGCTCGGGCTCTGAACCTGCAAAAAGGAAAAGGTGGGTAAGTTCTACATAAAAATTTTGAAACTTGTTTATGAGGTTATATTGATAGAGGGAGCTAACATTTTCAGGGTTAACCAACCACGTAATAAGGGCCTACTAACGAACTAACACCCAGCGCTGTTTTGCTTATGGTCTAACGAACAAGTGTTTAAGGAATACAATTAAGGAATTGAATTAAACGTTGTTTATCCATAGAAAAAGCCTAAGTTATTTATTTCATTGCTTTACAACAAGTGATTGAATCTGCTATAGAAAAGTTCAACCCCCTCCTCTATAGCAAAGGACAAAAGAAAGTATGGATTTTTGTTGCATCTAATCCATAATGCAAGTACCAATTAAAACGTGTCTGCTGGAGTGGATATCCTGGACACGAACAGGCAGGTTCCTGGTGTTGTGCCCATGGTCATTCATCCACTGTGGCCGTGGGTGTCAGGCCTTGTTACAACAGACACAAAACCTTGGGAGAGAGGTGATCACAGTAAAACGCTTAAAGATAATGAGCTAGCACACTTGATTTAGTCTTTATTTAAAAATACACACGGTTGCTGTCTTTTTCCAGTTTAGCTACGATGGGCTCCAATATCTCTATTAATTCTAACTACAACACGTGACAAACATTAAGGGGGGAAAGCTTTGTTTTTACAACGGTAAATACAGTCTAAATCGTAATTTGGGAAACAGATAAAGGGGTGTAGCAGATGAGGCACAGACTCTCTTTAAGATGCAGAGAGACATTTAATACAAACTCAGGTCTGCATTTGAAACATCGCGGACCTCTGTCCTTGATGTACCGATCCTGTATCAATCCCTCTGTCCCTGATGTACCCACCGCGTATCAATCCCTCTGTCCCTCATGTACCAACCCCGTATCAGTCCCTCTGTCCCTGATGTACCAATCCCTCTGTCCCTGATGGTTTATGTCCCACACAGTCCTTGCTGCTTGTGTTGTTCCACCAGCACTTGTTCTCACACTGTGACTCTTGCAATTTCTCACGGGCCTGATGTCACAACCCTGCCACATCTCCCCTTCTTTGTTTAACAATTGCAGCCATAGCAGTGTGTCACTGCACAGCCATTGCACCATTAAAGCTTTTTTCAACCATTCGTTGTGCACAAGAGAAGACACACATCAATAAGTACAGACTCCACATACAAACATTCTAAGCAGCAGGTTAAAGGGCCGTGTTTCGCAATTTTTGTGGCTCCCATAACTGTTACAGAATCGCTACTTAATATTCCCTGCATAGTGTTTAACACAGAATAATGAGCTCCCAGTCAACTAAGAATTCTCATTCTCTGTTCTCCAAGTCAGGATCTACATTAATATATTACTGAGCCGTCGGTTTAAGAGGGTGTAAAAACTCCGTGGGAGACTCCTCACGATCCTGTTTAATCTCAGAAGGTTTTGGCGTATTTACAGCTTTAGGCGCAGCGTGTCTAATCCCCTATAAAATGCACTGGCGATACCAATGCAGCCTGTGCCCCGATATAAGGATATCAGGATCCCACCCTGGACTGACCGAGGGACAATTTTGATCTCATGTTCTCTGTGTATTCTACACCAATAGCTGTTCTTCAACAAACCTTTTACTGGTTTGCATTTCTTTCCCTGATTATCCTTTTTCAAAACAAATGGATCTGAAGGGGACAAAGACAATGCATATGTAACATTATGTATTGTGTAACATGCCTTATGTAATAGGCAATATATGATTTAAAATAGATATCTTACTACATATTACATGTAGCACATTACTATACTACAGATCTCAAAGTATACCCACCTAGACCTGTGAAGCATATTAATATTATTTACAGTGGCCACCATTAATTACAATATTCAATCAGATTCTCCCTGGTTGACGCCCTGTTGAACAGCAAACGGTCCTTTTCCAATGTCAGAAAACACAGCCTGGGGGGGATTTCTCACGAATCCTCCTGCCGATTGTCCACTACCTACTTCACAATCACAATAACAGACAATTGGTGAACCCTAAGTACTGGACTATAAAATCCCCCAAGACACAAGTAACAACAACAACAAACCACTAAAGCCAGAAACAATTATACAATTGCTAAGGCACAAACAGCAAAATCATTAAAGGTACCTTTATCAAATTGCTGTTCCCTCGTTTTTCTCTTTGATTTATTGTTTTCTCATTTTCCTCTTTAATTTTTTATTTCTTTCTTTTTTTAAGTTACCCAGTTTACCAAAATGCGCAGACGCGAATGCGCAGACCCAACGCGCTGGTGTCGCCCACGTCTCGCGCAGGCAGCGTGCCAACCCAACCAGACAATGAAAGTGCCTTATCTCATTGATGGGGTTTTACCCGCGTCCCGAGCTGGTCCGAGGAGCTGTGGTCCCTTCCAGGAATTCCCCGGTGCCGGCACAAGGTCCCAGAGATCCTGGGATCCACGGGAGGTCAGGCAGATTATCCCATCCTCGTCGCCAGAAATGATACCGAAAAGTCATCAAACAGACTCTTTAACACTCTTTTGAAAGTGTTAAAAAGCAGGCACTTCTATTACAGCGCGCTGGGGGATCGCTCCTCTAATCGAGCGTGCGTTCCGCTTTCCTCTGGTTTTACAGATCATGGAACTCCTCAAATAGCAAAACATGCCAACCAATGTTACAGACGTCTCGTGCTCTTTCACCAGCGCGTGCAGCAGCAACGAGAAATCTGGAATGAGCGTCTACAGAAACACGTACGTATTTACCCAATTCAGAACAATGCGTTACATCCGCTGGCCGTACTTCATTGGCACTAACCCCTCCTGGATTAACATCCTCTGTGGATGGCGCGGGTGCCAACTGTTGGCAATCAGGGCAGGACATAAGAACGCTCCTGGCCTGATCCACTGTAATTTGAAGTTGTCGTTTTAACGCCTTTGCACTCTGGTGAAAGAATTTATGCGATCATTTAGCTTGCTCCAAGGCTTTAGGCACAGTGAGCGGCACAGCTCGTGCATCGGCCCTCCTACTGCCTTCCGCAAGTGGTCCTGGAAGGGCCACTGCGAGAGCGGGTGTGCATTGCATAATACCTATGATGTCTATGATTTATTAGAAACCATAGCATTCTCAATTCAGCCATCAAAAGAGGATTATCCTCTTCCTTAAGAAAAGAAGCTTCCAGGTGGTTAAGTATGCCAGCCGCATAATATGAGCCAGTTACAACATTCAAAGGCTTGTTACAGAACACCTCAAAGCGATCCTAACAGCTGGCAGCTCAAGAACTTGTTTGACTCTTGGTCTCTTTTTCTACCTTGCGTTTGCAGCACTGGGTATCTGAGTTTAGCCATGTAATTACAACTTTATGTGAGCGACCAGAAGCATCAGTAAATAGAGTCTTGTCGCTTACTGGTCGTTGCTGACAGCAGCATGTATTGCGAATTCTCCTTCGTTGTAGGAAGAAATATACCTTCAGGTCTACCCCATACATAGCATATAAACATTCTCTGCCTTTAATTATTGGTTTTGCATATATTTCTTTTATTATCCAAACTGTTTTCATTGGTGTGTGTGCTAGAAAAACCCATACAGCCACAGTCACCTTTCTCCCTCCTTGAGCTCTCCTGACCTGCGGTTCCACCACTGGTGTCTTCTTTCTTGATCCCTCTTGACTGGCAGGTGCGCTCCAACCCTCTTTATCCATCACTCTTCCTCATGGGTTCACCTCCTTCCTTGCTTTTCCTTTGCATGCTGCTCCCCCTGAAGAGAAACACACAGAGGACTGAGCTACACTAGCCCAAGGGCACTACAGTCAGACAGGGGCTGAGTCCGGGGCTGACACCTCCCCACACCCCACAGCGCGCCCACCTTGCCTTGGCACCAGCCCCTCGCACAGCCCTTCCCCTCAGCTCTGCAGCTCAAGGAGCTGCAGCACAGCTTCCGCAGGTGCCCTGCTCAGGCTGGACCCCAATGTCACGGGTTAGAGATGTCACAGCTCAGTACAAGTGCCCACGGTCCTCACCTGCTCTTTGGTACTTGCGGAGGGTCACGTCGCTGTGCCCCAGGGCACTGGCCTGCACGGCCCTGCCCGGCAGCGGGACCGTCTGGAGCTGCCGGCTGGTTCTCCAGCTTTAGGGTCACCCGCAGCAGCCCGCTCTCCTCAGCTCTGCACACCCAGCCAGTTGCGCCGCCCAGGCAAAGTCAGCTTCACCCTCTGCCCTACACCTCACCTGCAAACAGCCAACTCTTCAGCTGACAACCGTCCAAAACCCACCAACAAACCCTCCAAATCTCAGCCTTTCGCTTTCAACTGCTGCCTCTAGTGCATCTCACAGACAAGCCTCCAAAATCCCCTCATCCTGCAATAATACTCCAGCACTCATCGCCTGCGGGAACAACCGCCACAATACCATGCAAACACCAACCAGCTCTGGCACGGAAATATCGCTTTGTCCTCCAGATCCCACCTACACCAACTGCTGACAAACACACGCTGTCCTCACCAAAGCCAAACGCTGCAACAACCAGCGACAACTCAAATGTGCGTGTGCGGCGCAAAACCGCACGTGTGAGCTAACGCAGAGCTGGGCTTGACAGCTGCACAGTGTGCACCCTGTGGCTTAACGTGGCCAGTCACTGCCATTCCGCCTTCTCCCTGGGAGAAGCGCATGAGCACAGGCTGCTTCAAGGCACGATGCGAACGGTTTGGATCTCCGGGTCTCTGAGGGCGAGAGCGATAAATGTGATCTGTGTGTGGCGCAGGAACTTCCCGTCCACTTGCTCCTCCATTCAGTCAGGTGCTGCAAGAGAGGGACAGAGAAAGAAACGGTTAGGACCGGATTAACAACCTCGTCATCCCTGTCCCCAAACCCGCAGGCGTCCTAGGAGGCCTGATCTAAGTTTGGCTCTTCTCCCGCTCTTTGCTGGAATACTTCACTGCACAAATTTCTGTCATGAACACTCTCTTAACCAGTCTGATGTGTTCATAGTTCCCAGTCCAGCGTCCATTCCTCAAGGTACCTCAGCATTTCCCTTTGAAACAAGACCTGAGTGCCATCCCGTCCTGAGCTCCCTCAGCATTGCCCCCTGCAGCCTCCCCGATGCCATCTCCTCCCCGAGGTCCCTCAGCCTTTCCCGTCAAAGCCTCCCCGATGTCACCCCCTCCCCGAGGTCCCTCAGCCTTTCCCGCCAAAGCCTCCCCGATGTCACGCCCTCCCTGAGGTCCCTCAGCCTTTCCCGCCAAAGCCCCCCCGATGTCACCCCCTCCCCGAGGTCCCTCAGCCTTTCCCGCCAAAGCCCCACCGATGTCACCCCCTCCCCGAGGTCCCTCAGCCTTTCCCGCCAAAGCCTCCCCGATGACACCCCCTCCCCGAGGTCCCTCAGCCTTTCCCGCCAAAGCCCCCCCGATGTCACCCCCTCCCCGAGGTCCATCAGCCTTTCCCGCCAAAGCCTCCCCAATGTCACCCCCTCCCTGAGGTCCCTCACCCTTTCCCGCCAAAGGCCCCCCGATGTCACCCCCTCCCCGAGGTCCCTCAGCCTTTCCCGCCAAAGCCCCCCCGATGTCACCCCCTCCCCGAGGTCCCTCAGCCTTTCCCGCCAAAGCCCCCCCGATGTCACCCCCTCCCCGAGGTCCCTCAGCCTTTCCCGCCAAAGCCTCCCCGATGTCACCTCCTCCCTGAGGTCCCTCAGCCTTTCCCGCCAAAGCCTCCCCGATGTCACCCCCTCCCTGAGGTCCCTCAGCCTTTCCCACCAAAGCCCACCCGATGTCACCCTCTCCCTGAGGTCCCTCAGCCTTTCCCGCCCAAGCCCCCCCGATGTCACCCCCTCCCTGAGGTCCCTCAGCCTTTCCCGCCAAAGCCCACCCGATGTCACCCCCTCCCTGAGGTCCCTCAGCCTTTCCTGCCCAAGCCCCCCCGATGTCACCCCCTCCCTGAGGTCCCTCAGCCTTTCCCGCCAAAGCCTCCCCGATGTCACCCCCTCCCTGAGGTCCCTCAGCCTTTCCCGCCCAAGCTCCTTCCGCGCCGTCCCGCCCTCAGGCTCCTCCGCCGCTCCCCCCGTTCCCGGCCCCTCCCCGTGGCAGCGCCGCCCCCGCCCCTCGCGCCCCCTGGCACCGCCCCGACACCGCCCCCTCCCGCTCGCCTTCCTCCCTCTGCCCTGTGGCACCACGGGCTCCCCCCTTCGCCCCACGGCCCCGCCCGAGCCCCGCGCAGCGCTCAGCCCGGGGCTCCCTTCCCTCACAGCCGCCCGCGTGTTTCCCCCTCGCCCCTTGCTCGGCCCGGCCCGGGGCCGCGCTGTTGCGGCTGCCTGCCCCTCGCCTTCCTCCTGCCCAAACCAGCCCGTCCCTCCCCCTCCAGCCTCCCCCCTCAGCCGGGACCGGGGCGGCCCCGGCCGGTCTCCCCGGTGTCCGCCCGCCTCTCGCTCACCGCCGGCCCCGCCGCTCCTCGCGCGCTCCTCCCGCCGCCGCACCGGCGGCACGCACTCCTCCGCCCCCGCACTTACGCAGCGTGGCCCCGCCCATCCGGCGCGGGAGCCAATCCCGTCCGCACCCGCCACCGGGCCCCGCCCCCCCTCCCGGCCCGGAGCTGCCGGCGGCCGCAGAGCGGCGCTGTCCGCCCGCAGCGCGGCCCCGGCCCCGGCCGGGCAGTGGCAGCGGGGCCGGGAGCGCTCGGGCTGCGCCTGCCCGGGACGGCCCGGGACCGAGGGCTCCGCCGCTGCAGCCCGTTTCGTGCCGCTTGCACCCCCGGCTTACACGGCTGCAGCCTTCCTGCTGCTTTAGCTCACACACCTTTCTTCCTTCTACCTGCACAGCAGTTCACACTCACAAACGTTGCAGAAGAATCTACAAACATTACAAAGATAGACCACGGACCACAGCTTCCTGAGCTTTCGGGTTAAAGTTCCTGTAGATCCCCATGTTTCAATCAAACAGACACCACCAGTAGAGCTGCTGCCTCTGCCGTCTTTGGTCAGAAAGAAGTGACAACACCAGAAAACACATTGGCAGCCGGTGCTTTGACCAGTGAAGGTGGGATCTACAAAAGTCTGATTAAACCAAACAGCCTGAGGTCTTTATCAAGCTGCAGATCTGCCAGGCATGCTGAAATGCCTGAAATTTACTCCTGCAATATTCCACAATGGAACAGCCCTTCATCTCAAATCTCATCTCAAAGTTCCAAACCAGTACATTAAAAGCTGTCACTAGGTATTAGAAGACCACTGCAAGATCGTATTGCTTTTTGACTTATATAAGAATTTTTCAATAAACCAAAACGCAAGCAGTTTCTGCAGTCGGTTGCTCATCCTCCTGTTCATTCCTTAGCACTGCAGCAATCGGTTTTTATACGACGTGTCAGCAGAGGCGTTTGAAAAACCCCAAACAAAACTTATTCCAGTCCACGGACCCCCTCGCTGCCCCCCCTCACCCTGAGCCCCACGATCAGCACTTGGTGTGGGAGAGGAGCACAGCTCGACATGTTGTATCTGGGATGCTGTATCTATTACGCTGTACCTAGGATGCTGTATCTAGGATGCTGTATCTGGGATGCTGTACCTGGGATGCTGTATCTGGGATGGCGTATCTGGGATGTTGTATCCGGGATACTGTATCTAGAATGCTGTATCTAGGATGCCGTATCTAGGATGCCGTATCTAGGATACTGTATCTAGGATGCTGTATCTAGGATGCTGTATCCGGGAAGCTGTATCGGGGATGCTGAATCTGGGATGCTGTATCTGGGATGCACCCGACCAGGTGCCTTTGTGTGAACACGAAACAGCCGTTTATACAGAGCTCCCTTGAATCTGTCCGCGTGAGAAATGCAGGACTGGGCAACGTCGTGCAATACGCGGAACCTGGCCAAAACACGGTGCAGCTGTGCACTCACTCCAGCTTAAGCACGAATGGAGCCTGCATCAAGGCACACGCATGTGGACAGACAATCGTTTGTAGACACACACGCTTTCACGCACACGGTCGTCCAAGTACAGGGACGTATCTGCACGTACCCTCCAAAAGAATATTCTCGTGCAGCCACGTATGCGTGATGCAGTACGCCAACCGTCAACGCACACCTGTTTACTCTCAAGCATGTCAGCACGTTTCGCGTACGTCTTTCTGTCCAAAGATGGGAGTGGGCGCGCTTGCGGATGTGTGCTTGTGTGTGGACAGGCGTTTGCTTAAGCATCAGTGTGTGAAAATGTAGGTGCTTTTCTCTAGCTGCGTTCGCGGGCACGAGGTGGTGGGTGCACCTACCTGGGAGCTTGTGGAAAGGTTTCTGCTTGGTTTTCAGTGGGGAATCGTGTGTGTTCACGTGGACAAACAGAAGGCGTTGCAACTAGGTTCCAGAGCAGAAAACGAAAGTTTTCCGATGCACTCTCTTTCTCTCCCTATATGGATTCCTGTATAGAAACCGCTAAGCCTGCGATCGGCAAGTAAACTACCACGAAGCGTGGCGTACGGAGAAAATACCAACAGATCTTCGGTCCACACATTGTTTCTGATACGTGCTTGAACTCAAATACCATCGTGCTGCTGTGGCATAAATGACGTCCCTCAGAATATGTGATTGCGCGCACTTGTGCAATTGCTTGGTTATACATTCAGTCCTGTTGTGCGGAGCTTTCAGAACTGGCTCTGGGGAGTGGTCTGCGGAAATGTCGCTGACGGAACACGCACCCTCGATTGTTAACCAAAATATAGGCAGACGCGTTTTACCATGTCGTTCAGCATGCAGAGAGCTACGTCTGTTCCGAAGAGACAAGGGAAACACGTGTGCACGCACAGAAGAAAAACCCGACCAGGTGCTCTTGTGTGAACGTGAAACAGCCGTCTATACACTCGCAGATACGGGAACGTGCATCAATGCAGTCACACAGCCACCCGCTTTTGAGCACAGGCTCTGCTGGTTTTCGCACTTTTCAGGCACAATCCCGAAAGCCGCGCACAATGCAGTTCATTCGCTAAATGTCGTCTAGGGAAGCATTTCTCCGGTCGATCTACCACTCAGCTTTCTTCTGGCGTTACTGAGAAATGTCAGCGCAGGGAATCCGTCTCTGTCGAGCACACGTCAATCCCTCTTCGGTTTTCCTTTGTTGACTCTGCCTAGATGATTTCCCTGGTTTCTCTTCGCCGGAACAGTCGTGGCTGTGCTGTGTTACACACAGGCACAGCCAACGCACAACAAGTTGTCGAGAGACACACTCCGCTGAGCTCAACACTAGCACAGATGCACATGTGCGACGAAATCAGCACACATGCTTGTGGAGTGAAAGACATGGACTCACACGCGTGTGGAGCGACGAATAGATAGAGCAGGCGCTAGGAACACAGACTGACCTACAGGCACACTGTCCCCACACCAACAGGGACCGCTCTGCAGCTATCCTAGACGTTGATTATCGAACCAGCCACACTGACCTGCGCCAGACTCCCAGACACTTACAGGCAAGACACAATCTCTCCGACAAGCACACAAGTGTTCGCTCTCAGCTGTAGATCAGGGACAAGCTTGCGCAGTGACGCCCTATTACTCTTTCGCGTTAAGGCATGATCTCTTTCGTATCTCTTGTCCATCGGCTGCGGAACACTATTTCTTGCGCCACTGTGAAGCATTTGCCAAGGGTGAGAAGTAGCTCGGAGTAGCATTCAGTTCTGCCTACGACTGTCTTTGCTCCTTTACTAGCAGAGCTCCCTTGCATCTGTCCGCGTGAGAAATGAAGGACTGGGCAACGTCGTGCGACACGGGGAGCTTTGCCAACAAACGGCGCAGCTGTGCACTCACTCCAGCTTGAGCACGAAATGAGCCGGCAAAAAGGCACACGCATGTGGACAGACAATCGTTTGTAGACACACATGCTTCCATGCACACAGTCGTCCAAGTACAGGGACGTATCTGCACGTACCCTCCAAAAGAATATTCTCGTGCAGCCACGTATGCGTGATGCAGTACCCCAACCATCAATGCACATCTGTTTACCCTCAAGCATGTCAGTACATTTCGCGTACGTCTTTCGGTGCATAGATGGGAGTGGGCGCGCTTGCGGATGTGTGCTTGTGTGTGGCCAGGCGTTTGCTTAAGCATTAGTGTGGAAAATTAGGTGATTTCTCTAGCTGCGTTCGCATGCACGAGGTAGTGAGTGCGCCTACCTGGGAGCTTGTGAAAAAGTTTCTGCTTGGTTTTCAGTGGGGAATCGTGTGTGTTCACGTGAACAAACAGAAGGCGTAGCAACTAGGTTCCAGCTCAGAAAACGCAAGTTTTCCGATGCACTCTCTTTCTCTCCCTATACCGAGTCGTGTATAGAAACCGCTAAGCCTGCGATCGGCAAGTAAGCTACCACGAAGCATGCCATACGGAGAAAATACCAACAGATCCTCGGTTCACACGTTGTTTGTGATACTTGCTTGAACGCAAATAAGTTCGTAATGCTATGGCATAAAAGACGTCCGTCAGAATATGTTACGAGCGCACCGGTGCAATTGCTTGGTTCTACATTCAGTCCTGTTGTGCGGAGCTTTCAGAACTGGCTCTGCGGAGTGGTCTGCGGAAATGCCGCTGACGGAACACGCACCCTCGATTGTTTACCAAAATATAGGCAGACGCGTTTTACCACGTCGTTCAGCATGCAGAGAGCTACGTCTGTTCCGAAGAGACAAGGGAAACGCGTGTGCACGCACAGAAGAAAAACCCGACCAGGTGCTCTTGTGTGAACGTGAAACAGCCGTCTATACACTCGCAGATACGGGAACGTGCATCAATGCAGTCACACAGCCACCCGCTTTTGAGCACAGGCTCTGCTGGTTTTCGCACTTTTCAGGCACAATCCCGAAAGCCGCGCACAATGCAGTTCATTTGCTAAATGTCGTCTAGGTAAGCATTTCTCCGGTCGATCTACCGCTCAGCTTTCTTCTGGCGTTACTGAGAAATGTCAGCGCAGGGAATCCGTCTCTGTCGAGCACACGTCAATCTCTCTTCGGTTTTCCTTTGTTGACTCTGCCTAGATGATTTCCCTGGTTTCTCTTCACCGAGGCAGTCGTGGCTGTGCTGTGTTACACACAGGCACAGCCAACGCACACCAAGTGTCAAGAGACACACTCCGCTGAGCTCAACACTAGCACAGATGCACATGTGCGACGAAATCAGCACACATGCTTGTGGAGTGAAAGACATGGACTCACACGCGTGTGGAGCGACGGATAGATACAGCAGGCGCCAGGAACACAGACTGACTTCCAGGCACACTGTCCTCACACCAACAGGAACCGCTCTGCAGCTATCCTAGACGTTGATTATCGAACTAGCCACACTGACCTGCGCGAAACTCCCAGACTATTCCAGGCAAGACACAATCTCTCCGACAAGCACACAAGTATTCGCTCTCAGCTGTAGATCAGGGAGAAGAAGCACACAAGTATTCGCTCTCAGCTGTAGATCAGGGAGAAGCTTGCGCAGTGACGCCCTGTTGCTCTTTCGCATTAAGGCATGATCTGTTTCGTTTCTCTTGTACATCGGCTGCGGAACACTATTCCTTGCGCCACTGTGAAGCATTTGGCATAGGTGAGAAGTAGCTCGGAGCAGCATTCAGTTCTGCCTACGACTGTCTTTGCTCCTTTACTAGCAGAGCTCCCTTGCATCTGTACGCATGAGAAATGCAGGACTGGGCAACGTCGTGCAACACGCGGAACCTTGCCAAAACACGGTGCAGCTGTGCACTCACTCCAGCTTAAGCACGAATGGAGCCTGCAAAAAGGCACACTCATGTGGACAGACAATCGTTGGTAGGCACACACGCTTTCACGCACACGGTCGTCCAAGTACAGGGACGTATCTGCACGTACCCTCCAAAAGAATATTCTCGTGCAGCCACGTATGCGTGATGCAGTACCCCAACCATCAATGCACACCTGTTTACCCTCAAGCATGTCAGTACATTTCACGTACGTGTTTCTGTGCATAAATGGGAGTGGGCGCTCTTGCGGATATGTGCATGTGTATGGCCAGACGTTTGCTTAAGCATCAGTGTGTGAAAAGGTAGGTGCTTTTCTCTAGCTGCGTTCGTGCGCACGAGGTGGTGGGTGCACCTACCTGGGAGCTTGTGGAATGGTTTCTGCTTGGTTTTCAGTGGGGAATCGTGTGTGTTCACGTGGACAAACAGAAGGCGTTGCAACTAGGTTCCAGAGCAGAAAAGGCAAGTTTTCCGATGCGCTCTCTTTCTCTCCCTATATGGATTCCTGTATAGAAACCGCTAAGCCTGCGATCGGCAAGTAAGCTACCATGAAGCGTGCCGTACGGAGAAAATACCAACAGATCTTCGGTCCACACATTGTTTCTGATACGTGCTTGAACTCAAATACCTTCGTGCTGCTGTGGCATAAATGACGGCTGTCAGAATATGTGATTGCGCGCACCTGTGCAATTGCTTGGTTATACATTCAGTCTTGGTCTGCAGAGCTTTCAGAACTGGCTCTGGGGAGTGGTCTGCGGAAATGCCGCTGACGGAACACGCACCCTCGATTGTTAACCAAAATATAGGCAGACGCGTTTTACCACGTCGTTCAGCATGCAGAGAGCTACGTGTGTTCCGAAGAGACAAGGGAAACGCGTGTGCACGCACAGAAGAAAAACCCGACCAGATGCATTTGTGTGAACGTGAAACAGCCGTCTATACACTCGCAGATACGGGAACGTGCATCAATGCAGTCACACGACCACCAGCTTTTGAGCACAGGCTCTGCTGGTTTTCGCACTTTTCAGGCACAATCCCGAAAGCCGCGCACAATGCAGTTCATTCGCTAAATGTCGTCTAGGGAAGCATTTCTCCGGTCGATCTACCACTCAGCTTTCTTCTGGCGTTACTGAGAAATGTCAGCGCAGGGAATCCGTCTCTGTCGAGCACACGTCAATCCCTCTTCAGTTTTCCTTTGTTGACTCTGCCTAGATGATTTCCCTGATCTCTCTTCACCGAGGCAGTCGTGGCTGTGCTGTGTTACACACAGGCACAGCCAACGCATAACAAGTTGTCGAGAGACACACTCCGCTGAGCTCAACACTAGCACAGATGCACATGTGCGACGAAATCAGCACACATGCTTGTGGAGTGAAAGACATGGACTCACACGCGTGTGGAGCGACGAATCGATATAGCAGGCACTAGGAACACAGACTGACCTACAGGCACACTGTCCCCACACCAACAGGGACCACTCTGCAGCTATCCTAGACGTTGATTATCGAACCAGCCACACTGACCTGCGCCAGACTCCCAGACACTTACAGGCAAGACACAATCTCTCCGACAAGCACACAAGTGTTCGCTCTCAGCTGTAGATCAGGGACAAGCTTGCACAGTGACGCCTTGTTGCTCTTTCGCGTTAAGGCATGATCTGTTTCGTTTCTCTTGTAGATCGGCTGCTGAGCGCCTTTCCTCGGGCCCCTGTGAAGCATTTGCCATAGGTGAGAAGTTTCCGCTCGCTGCTCAGGAGATTCCGCGTCTGGGGCCGTGGACTGAGGAAGAACGTTTGCGAATTGGAGGACGCTACAAGATATTCCCCGTGGAAGCCAGAGAAGAGGCAAATTGGCTGCCAGTGGAGCTGTGTTCCGTGCAGTCTTCAGTTTAGGACGTTCAGTTTGTCCTTCCAGAAAAGGAGCAGTCATTGGTAGGCCTGGGAGAGGCCATTAAGTGCGTGATCAGAATTGAAGCCAGATTGCACTCGACGTTGCTGCCGTCAGTCTTGGCTTTCGGTGGTTTCCCCACGGCTGCCTAGTGTTTGGGAGCACGGAGGGGGCGTTTTTTCTTCCCCAAGGAGAGGCTGTGCTTAAAAAAGAATTTGTTTCCTCAGAGAAGTGCAAGTCCGTGTGTGTAAGCCAGCCAAAATCGCCAGCCTAGTCAAGTTCCGAGTGTGCGTCTGTCAGACGGCCGCTTGCCGTTGCCGAGTTCCCAGCTGTGCAGTTGTACTGGCGAAGGGCAATGCAGGACGGAAGGGTTTTTTCTGCTGCGGGGACCCAGCCGCCCCCCTTTTCAGCGGAAAGCAGGGGAGCGCGGTTTATTGTTCCCTTTGCAACGCGGCTGCTGGCGCGGGAGGGCTGGAGGGCTGGAGGGGCGGAGCGCTGGTTGGCTGCCTAGGCACGTCAGTCGCCACTCTGTCCGCCGATCAGGTTGCCAGAGGGGCGGGCGTTGAGGTCTCCGTACTGCGCATGCCCGACTCGCGAGCGCTGCTAGGCGGCGAGAGAGGTGATTGACGTGTCCTAGGCAGCCAACCGGGACGCGGCAAGGGGCGGGTGCTGCGGTCTCGCTACCGCGCATGCCCAAAGCACGAGCGCCTGGCGGGAGCGGAGCGGCGAAAGAGGCAGCAGGTGAGTGCGGCCGCGGCGGGGGTGACCGTGCCGGTGGAACGGGGGGGGCGGGATTTGCCGGCGCGGCGCCGAGGCGTTCGTCTCCGGTTCCCCCCCGCCGAGCTGGCGAAGCTGGCGGGAGGCGTGTGACCCTGCGGGCAGGTGCGCTGAAGGCTGGCGGTCTGGAGCCGTGTCTCCCTCCGGCGCAGCACCCGTGCCCGGTCCGGCGGTCCCTCCGGGAGCGGTGCAGCTCCCGTTAGTTGGGGGTACGTTGAAAAGCAGAGCTGGTGGCGTGGCGAGTGGGGCGCCGCTTCGGCGGGAGCTCGGGGCGAGACGCGGCGGGTTCTGTGTCCTGTGGGCGCGGCTTTCGCGCCGCGGCTGTCTGTGTGCTACACGCCCTGAGTCCTAAGAAGATGTGTCTTTTAGGATTCGTTCTACAAGTCAAAGAGAGGAGCCGAATATGTGCTGAATGTTATAGTTAGAACTGATATTCTGTGAAGAAGTGAAGTGGTCTGAAAAAAATACACATTTCTTAAAAGCTAGTGCAGCATTGTGTATCTTCACATGAATCGACTCAAACATCCCCCCCATAAATAAAACCCAACTCCCTCCAGAAACAACATAGAAGAAACGAGCTAGCAGAGCTCCTGTGACAAAAGGAGGTCAGTATTTTTCCCTCAGTTTTTTCCTTATCTGAAGAAATCAAAGAGAATTTTAAATCGTATTTTTTCCGTCTAAATCAAGTGTTGGCGTAGACTTTTGTGTTCAGATAATCAACATTGTCTGTAAAGAATTGTTTAACAAAAACAAGCAGAAACCAAAACCAGATTCAGACCTGTAAGAAGCATAGAATAATTTCGTTTGTAAGAGACCATCTAGGGGGGTCATCTTGTTGAATTGCCTTCACAATGAGATCAGGTCACTGAATGCCTTGTCTACTGAAATTCTGAATATCTCCAAGGTTGGGGATTCCATGGGCTCCCCGGGAAGCTGGTGCTTAACCATTTGTGTCACCAAACATGCTAAAAAAATACCTCACTAGTTAGCTTTGTTTTACCATGAGAAGCTTTTGTTCTCTTCATAGGTGTTGCAACCATCATTATTGTGGGTGATGAAGGAGCTTCTGGGGTGGTTGGGATAGCACATTCATCCCAGCATGTTCTGATTGGAGAACCTTCAGGAAATTATAATGGGACTGCTCTTATTAGGTGAGTACATCACTCATTTATCCAAAACAGCTCTGTTTCAAAAGCTATGAGGCTCCACATTTGGCAAGAATTAATTGAATGCTGCATTTCATTCTCACTTCTAAAATCATAAGTATTTTTAAAATTAGATGCTTGTTTTTTAAGAAGGGCAGAACATACTACGTAGGTGTCTTTTCAGTATTGCTGAGGAGCTTTAGATATGTCTTCCAATTATTTACAACATAGATTCATTAAAGGAAAGAGGATTCTAATCAAAGGAATAGGGGAAGGCAGTCAATTATATTTGAAGATGCTTTGTGCTTTTCAGGATTCAGTTCAGGATTGGTGCTTGAACTGAAATTCGGTACATTGTTACGATGATCAGCATAACCAAAGCAGCACTGGGTCTTAGTTGAAACAAGATGCAATTCTTTCACTGCATTCAGTCAGCTGAAAACAAGATGAAGAAATCACAATGTTACCATACCTTCTAACAGAATTGGAGAAAAAGTATTACAACACTGTCCCTTAGCGAAACAGCAAATATAAGCAAGAAAACAGATTCTCATGCTGCCCTGAGAATCCCAACAGACAAAGGGATGCTTTGTGCAGCACCAGTTTAGAACATGTACTAGATCATGGTATAGACAATTTCTTGCCATGCTTCAGTTCACCGAGAATGTCATGAGTAGGATTAGCCTCTAGGTTTTTAGACAAGCAGCACACAGAACATTTCTCAAGTGATCTCATAGTACTATTCTCGTATCTTTCTGCCTTCAAAACCAAATTACCTCTGGGTGCTACCCGTAAGTCCCATTTCCCTTCTGTTTTGCATGTCTATTTCCTGAAAAGCAGAAAGACAGCTCAGTTTTCAGCTGCCAACTTTGGGCTGTATGCACAAAGAAACTACAAAGTGCTCTGGGTAAAAATACAGCTCAAGATGCCTCCCAACACGGGGAAGTAAATCAGAACTGCAGACACGTTATTGCTCTGAAGAGGTTATGGTCAAGATCTTAATAGTGACTTAATAGATTAAAATTCAAGCTTCACAGTGCTGGTAACATTTCTTCCGTGCACAACAATATCTATGCTTTATATCTCTGGATTTGGTATCAAATATTAAAGGTAGAAGATTAAATCTGTGTTTGCATTCTGCAGCCTGACACGTGGCCCAGGGATTTTTGGTGAAATCATAATATATTGGAATATAACACCCCGTCATCACACAGAATTTATTGAGACGTCGGGGACCTTGACAATGCGAGACAGGCAGTGTGCAGCAGTGGTTCTGATACAGGTACAAGAGATTTTACACCAGTAGCTATTTCAGGTTCTTCCTTTTATCTAGCCAGCATCTTGATTAGAAATTAGTTATACCTCTCTACCAGGAAATGGTTAATTGGTTCTTCTCCCTAGGCTGTCGATGATAACCGTCCTGAGGAGAAGCATTACTACACATTTGAATTAACTGGGATCAGTGATGGAGGACTCATAAATGAATCTAGCAGCACAGCAAATATTACCATGGCTGCCAGTGATTTTCCATACGGAGAGTTTACATTTTCACGAGCAATATTGCTGACAACAGAAGAAGAAAAATGGGTATATGGTTAAAATTCCTTCTTACGTAAAATATCGATAGATATCAATATTGTCGGTAGATTTATACTTAACTTTAGGAAAAAAAAAAAAAGGCAGAGATTTATTCTGCATTTATCATAGCATAGTCCATCTGAGGCTTTTGGTGTTTTTAATACTCTGAGAAAGATGCCTGTCTGTTAAATTATGTGTATTCTGCACTTACTGCAGCAAATTGTCAGCTGGCAGAACCGTTGAGAAGGTGCCTATAGAACAGTCTCAGAATGGTAACAGAAAAGCAAAGCCATTTTTTAAAGCAAATGTCCTCTCTCCCTCAGGTTAACATCACTGTTTTGTGTTCAAGGGGATCCTATGGCAAAGTGCGTCTTTGCTTCCAGAGAATAAATAGGACTGCAGAGGAGGGAGTTGATTTCACCCCCACAGTAAGGGAACTGTTATTTGAACCACATGAGGAGAGTAGAATGATTTCGGTTGAAATTCATGATGACGACTTTCCTGAAGGTCCTGAAGACTTTTCAGTGATGATTACCAAAGTGGAACTCCAAGGAAGGTCAAGATAAAATTAATGATAAGATAAAATTAATTAAAAGCAGGAGATCAAACTGTATTTGGAATCTGATCTACCTGCATAAAGGCACCGCTGGATTTCAGGTGTTTTACTGTAAAATTTCATATGGCAGCTATAATAGTAATAATAATACAAATTGGATGTATGGCAATCCAAATTCTTTCAACATTAATTTTAAGATTTTGCTGATTCAGATTTATTAAAGCTGAAAGTCCATCCGTTACATAGAAGTTGTCAAATCACATGAAACTCAAAGAAGAAGATAAAATGTGAAAGAAAAAGCGAAAGATCCACATTTCTGTGAAAAAACTGCCAGTTTTGCAGATATAGTTTGAAAAAGTGTGACCAAAAATCTTCAGTGGTAACTGTCAGAAAATAAAAGTATTTGTGGTAATTGAAAATTGTCATACTTGCATTACAATACTTTTGCAAGATTTTTTTTTAATCTAATATTCCTTTTTATGTTCTTGCAAGTGGATTTGATTTCACCGTAAAGGAAAATGATCTACAGATAGATCAACCCCCAGTAATAGGAAATATCTCCACAGTACGAGTCACTATAGCAAAAAGTGATAATGCAGAAGGCATCATAGAATTTGATCCACAGTATATCCTTCTACAGGGTCAGTTTACCAGAGGTTTTCACTATGGTTTAGAGGATAAGCCTGTGGCTCTCTCACAAATTTTGAAATAAAATAACTTTTTTTCCCAATTTTTCTTGAAGTGCAAGAGGATGCTGGATTAATCATGATTCCTGTTGTGAGAAAGCGTGGAACGTATGGCGATGTAACAGCCGATTTCCTTTCTCGAAGTATTTCTGCACTTCCGAACGTTGACTACATCATCCATAATGATTCTGTCATTTTTTATCGTGGCCAGAACCAGACTTTTATCTATATCTCTATCACAGATGATGAAGAAAGGTAATTATTTTTTTCAGATATTTATTCACTAATCTACTTCTGAGAAACCGTTTTTTAGCACGTGCAGTATGCCTGTCAGCAGAGTTTGAATTGAAAAGCAAATTTCTGCAGCCCTGAAATATTTAAAGGGAGGGAAAAGAAGCTATTATTGGAGTTTCATAGTGCCTGTTAAATTTTATGCAAACAACTACATTCGTTTTACCTAGATTATCAGAAAGTTTGGGTGTTAATAGTACTGCTGTGAATAATAAAATATTTTGCTGGTTGTTTTTTTTTTTTTTAAATTTAGCACATGTGGAAAATAAAACAATATTTTTATTTCAGATATCACCATTCTCTGCAAATGGGGGGAATCTTCTGCTGTATGCTTACAGAGATGACTTCTGTATATCTTTAAACAGATCCAGCTGGACGCATGGTTGAATGACAAATCATAATTTTAATTTTTTGTTCTTGTGTGTCTCAGAAGGTCTTTTTTTCTGTTTTTTTTCCATGCAGCGAATTTGCAGAGCAATTTGAAATCCAGCTGACGGGAGCCACTGGTGGAGCAGCCCTTGGGCTCCATCGACTGAGCCAGGCCACCGTTGCCAAAAGCGACTCCCCCCAGGGCATCATCCGATTTCTCAGCCAAAGTCGAATTACTCTTCCCAACCCCGATACACCGACAACAGTGTCGCTGGTGCTGGAAAGGACAGGAAATTGTTTGGGGAGACACAGGTGGGCCCTGGTTCTCAAAAACTGAACGTTTTCCAGTGACAAGGCCAAAAATCTTCTTTTTTTTTGCCGTCAGGGGCTTCCTTGTGACTGATTTCTAATGGGATAGTTGCAGCTTTTCATTAAGTGTGAATTCTGTATAGTTGCAGAAGAACAGAAAATATTGTTACTTTTTTGATCTTCTCTTTGTCCTCCTGCTTTTCTCCTTTTATTATGGTCTGGTGTACTTTATTTTGAACTATCTCCCAATCCCATTGAAAATACAGTTAATTTCATGCACCACCGCTAATTTAATTGAACTCAGTTAAATTACTTCCTGAAGCTGGTCAATTTATTTTTATTTTCAGTAAATTGTTTACTATGAGGCCTCTAGACTTTTTTTTAGTCTGTATGTATCACTGCCAAAGTGAAAGTATAAATATGAACCAAGATAAGGCTTCCACAGTCTGGGCAAATGATTGGAAAATTGGCATTAAAGGCCATGAGCTACTGCTCTCCTCATGTGAAAACTGCCGTGGTCTTCTTGGACTTTTCCTAGAAGTCATTGAAGAAAAGTGAAAAACAATTAAGTGTCAAAATAATAATTTTAAGATGCTGAATAGGACCCCTTCAAAACCAATCTAATTTGTGGGAAATTTTGAAAATATTCTAGCTTTTAATCAGCCTGAGGAAGTGTGAATCGTGATTTGAGGCATTAAAAACTTCTATTGCAGAAAATATTTGTCGTTCTCAGTCTCGATATCACACTTGCCAGGGAATGTTTCTGGTCAGGATACTTATTTGGTGAGCTTTTCAAAACAACTTGTGAAAGGAAGAGAAAAGTAAACTGGCCTGTGCGTTTCCTGTTACGTGCTACAGAAACCTCAGTTTATTTTCTTTTCTGTAACTAATATCTAGAATTTAATAAAATGGCATTGTGGCTAACTAGCACTTCAGAATTTCTATTTTTAATGTTTATTTTTCTCCAAAGGATTATATATTTTCCCACATATAATCAATTATTAATATGTTGTGTTCTGTAAAAAGAGCACATATTTAAATGTAGCTTGTTAGCAGATGCAAGAATTTTTATGTCGCTTGTGTTACTCTGTCACTTCCCCCGACCTGGGAGGCAGTTATAATATGTCACTACTGTAAATCTGAAACTGGTATCTCCCACAGATTAATTGGGACATCTTGGGACCCAATTCAGAAGAGGTTTTATCTCCCCTGAATAGTGACATTGGTGACCCTGTGAACGGATCATTCTATTTTGGAGAAGGGGAAGGAGGGCTGAGAACTATTAATCTACAAATCCATCCTCGTGAAGAAGTTGAAGTTCAGGAGATCTTCATTATTAGGCTGAGCCTTATGAAAGGTGAAGCAGAACTAGATCCTAAGGCAAACAGCATTACACTAATAGTAAGTCATTATTGCTTTTCTTCCTCTTGAGGTCTCTGTTATTGGTATTTATCCTGCAAAGCTTTGAAGGGTAATCATAATGATTGAATAGCTTGTCATTTGCCTCTTTTTCTTTTGCCTCCCCTACTACATGGGTGTGATGGTCGTGGTCAACGGGGCAGAGTCCAGTTGGGGCCTGTATCTAGTGCAGTCCCTCAAGAGTCAGTACTGGGGCCTGTATTATTCAATATATTCATCAATGACTTGGATGAGGGAACAGAGTGACTGTCAGCAAGTTTGCTGATGACACCAAGCTGAGAGGAGTGGCTGACACTGGAAGCTGTGCTGCCATTGGGAGACCTGGACAGGCTGGAGAGTTGGGCAGGGAGAAATTTAATGAAATAGAACAAGGGCAAGTGTAGAGTCTTGTGTCTGGGCAGGAACAACCCCAGGTTCCAGTATAAGTTGGGAAATGATCTATTAGAGAGCAGACTCTCTCAGACTCTCTTCTAAATACTGATGTACTCTTGAGTCTTCTTAAGAGGAGAAAACTCAAGAGGAAGAACTAATTGATACATTCCCTATAGCATCTAGCAATGAAAATCTCAATGTTTCAAACAAGAATACTATTCACTTTACATTTCTGATTGTTTAATTTTTTTTTATTCAATTACTTCCTTAAAGATACAGAAGTTTGGTGATCCCAACAGAATGGTACAGTTTACTCCTGAATCGTTAACTGAGAAAAACTTCACAGAACCCTCTGCAGTGGAAGGGCCACAAGGTATTACACTGTTTGTCAGACGAATCCAGGGCACCATGGGAAACATAACGGTATTCTCACTCTCTTCCTAATCAACATTATAATCTGAAATAATCCTCTGTATCAGTGCATGGAGGGAGATCTTATTCTGTGCCTTTCAATTGCGTATTTCTCAGATTTTGAAATGTCGCCTTTTAGACTGAGTTTAGCAAGGGCTCAGCTCTAGTAGTTGTGATTTGTAGAGTCAGATTCAGTCTCCCCTGGTCAGTGAAAAAAACAGAAAACCAGCACTGGAGTGCTTGTCTTGCTTTCTCTCTCCCTCTGCTCCTGTGCTTTTGATGGGAGAACAGGAGAGACCAGACTTTCATAGTGAGCTTTCTTTGAGATCCTCACAATTTACTCTTTTTCAGCCATATGTAAAGGTAAGAATCAGACATTTTAGAATCATCACTTACATTGTCTTTACCTAAAGTTGTTTGCAAGTCAGCATTTTCACAAGTACTCATTTATTTCAAAAAAAAAAAAATTAATAAAAAGCATCTAATGTGTTTAATGAGAACTCTTCACACCTTTCTGTTGTGAGGAATTCTGGAAACTGGAAAAACAGCAAGGATATCTTGGTGTAAAAATAGAAATAATTTCAAGCAATTGTTCAGAGATTCCGTATAGTTTTACGTAGGTGTCCAGAAGATATACAAAGGTAATCTTTGCATTCACAGTACTGCTAGAAGAACAACACACCACTTTGTAAGATAGTCTATGTGCTTCTTTCTATGCATACTTAAACAAATTTGTATTTTACCCATTTAAACCCAACCTATTCCGTATGCAATCTATAATGAACCATGAATGTGAAAGTTTCCGACTCTGTGGGTGATATTGCCTTCATTTTGTGCATTTTCTAAATAAATTTCAGGTTTACTGGGAAATACGTAGTGAATCTGACATCACGGGTGACTTTCTTAGGACAGAGGGATCTGTTGTCATTGCTGACCAGGAGAGCACAGCTGAGATAATCATCTACCTGTTACCTGACGATGTTCCAGGACTGGTTGAGAACTATGTGGTGCAGCTGATTTCAGTAGAAGGTGGAGCAGATTTAGACCAAGAGAAAAGAATTTCGGAAATCAATGTGTTTGCAAATGATGACCCCTATGGAGTGTTCGCCCTGTACTCTGACCAGCAGTCAGTACTCGTAGAGAGGAACCTGGATCGTCGGTATGTTCAGATCAATGTAACTCGGCATGCTGGAGCATTTGGAGAAGCAATTGTGGAGTACCATATCACATCTCATTGTGAAGAAGCACTAATTGAGCCTGAGAATGAGGTGGGATACCTCACAATAAAAGACGGTGCCAGCTTTGGAGTGAAAAGAGTGCCAATAAGCAACCAGGTCTGTATTATCCTTTTAAGTCACGTGGTATCTATTGTTTCCATTTGTGTTCATCACAATACAAATGTGCTGGAATAAGATACTGAACTCTCAATACTGTCCACTGTCAAGAAGCAGAAAAGAGAGTTTTGGTATAATGAATTTCCTATTTATGGACTAGAAGTGGGTTCAAATATCACATTTTCAGGTAATAACTGCAAAATCACTCTATGCATGCGTTCAAATATCCAGTGTTTCCTTCCATCATTGCTTTGTGTTACTATCAGTTCAATATTTTGTTATTTTATGTATTCAAATATTCTTATTAACCCTAAGAGTTAAGATCAAGCTGAGACCCACTATGTTAGATACAGTTCAGTAAAATGGCAATACTTGCTCTATAAACTCATCTTTCAATTAACTGCTGGTAAATTACAATCACAATATTGCCGTTTTAACTGTGTTTCTTTATAGAAAGATAATCAACAAAACGCTTGACTTGAAAACACTGCTTTTTCATGCAAACAACAAAATCTGCTGATTTTTCTGCCACTTAACTCTTTGAACGGGTGGTTATCGTGTTTTCAGTGGAATTACATTGCCACCATTTTAATTGCATTCTTCCTCTCAAAGGCGTTTATTGTACTGGGCTTGAATTTTACCCTGGAACTGACTAACGTAAGCCTGGTTGGGACAAGTGCCAAGGATGTGCCAAAATATTAGGAAAAGCGAAGTCAGCCATTCTGCTTGTTCCTGAGGAAGCTGCCAATTCACAGGTCAGTAGACTGACTGCAGTGTAATTTTCTACCGCAGAAGGAAGGTACACTTCATTACAAAAGGCAGCTGCTATAAGAATTCAGTTTGCTCCTTAAAGTTTTCATCATTGCAACCAATTTAACGACCGACAAGACTGTTCCAGTTATTACTTGTACTGTATATTGTCTTTTCTCTGATACAAATTCATATAGAGATGTGTAAATGCAGTTTGAAAAGGTCTCTTCATCTATAAAATGTAAATAGCATAAATATGATGATTTACTTATACTTTTGTTTACATGAAGTGGAAGTTCTGAGACTTAGAGGAAAATAGCTAGTTCTGGACGATGTTATTCCTTTAAGTACAGCAGCCCCAAAGTAGATAAGAGCATGCATGCAGTATCATGTGCAAAAAGAAGTGGAGGTCATGCTGCGTTTTAGTGCAGTTGACAGTACCTTTGACTAATCACTGAGTGGGGAATTTTCCATTTGTCTGCTTTGTATGAGACAGAAAAAATATACTATACCTGTTCCAATATGGCATATGTGCTACAGTTCCCTTTTTATGTGGCAAGCAAAGACAACAGCATGCTGAGTTTTTGTCTCTTAAATTTTATTGAAGTCTTTATGTAATGATTTTAATTCTCTTGACACACTGTTTTGTCTTTCAATTTGGAATTGAACTTAATGCAAATGGTCTTTCTGTAAACATTGTTTACTACCATACATCCACTTATCATTTTAGAATGTGTGAATTATCTTTTCATTCCCGTTTTTTGGTCAAAGAAAGAAAAGTACATCATACTATCAAGAATGTTTTTGTGAACAATGTAATGTGACAACAACTTACTTTCACTGGATAGACAAATAATACTTTATTTTAGACCTGTGTGTATCTGTATGGTACCACAGCCATTGCATGTGAGCATTAAGGGCAGGTTGGTTTGTTTTCCTTTTGAATGACAGACACAAAATGCTATAGTCAGTGTTTTCAGTACCAAAATGTCATTCATACTGGTTCCTTTTTTTCCCTGATATCTAATTCTCAGAAGTCTAAGATTTAGAAATGTTGAAGAGTTGTGAAGAAAGCATTTATATATATATATATATATACACAAACATATATAGACATGTACACACATATATTTATATGCATGTGTAACTACTGTTAAGATGCCTACCTTACAAAATATAGTACTCTTTCATATATGTTATTGTCCACTTTTATTCCATTTTCTATAACAAAATCCATTATGTTTCCACAGGTTGGCTTTGAATCTGTGATTTTACGACTTACAGACATTATAGCAGGGACAGGCCAGGCTGTCATCACCAGAAAAGGAGTTTATGGCTCTGTCATCGTGAGCTGGATCTCAGGATACCCAGCAGACCTGATCACTGACTTTGCTCAGTCAGGCAATATTACTCCTCTGTTTGGTGAGTAACAGTCTGAGGAAACAGCTACGAAAGTTGCCTAAGTGATGATACCACCTTTTAGTTATATGTACCTCTGTATGCTCTCTCTATTAATAAAGCGTCATTAGATTGAAATGGTATGGTCTAATTTTTAGCTATAAGGGATGTGTTCATTTTATAAGCAAAAAAACCCTTCAACTTCATAGATACATGTCTGGGAGGCAGGCACGATGCTGTGGCCATGAAGGACAGCTTCATATAGGAAAGACCCTTATCCAGTTTTCTTCTTCCTAAATGGAGTGGAATTGTGATTAAAGTCTGTACTTTAGCGCATTCCCAGATAAAAAGAGGATTCCTATTGGATTATTTTGACTTTTGCTCTCTCTCACTCTCTCTTTCCTTCAGGTACTGTTGCATTTTCCTCTGGTGAGCAAAGTAAAGTGATTTCATTTCAGGCCACTCCAAGCCTAAATGAATGTGAGTCATTTGCCATCACTTTAACAGCAGCGCACAGCAATGTGTCTGGTGGGGCTCGCCTGAGGTAAGGATGCTACTTGTATTTTTGAGTCGCACCAATGCCATAAGAATTATGACCTGTTGTTATTATTATAGGCAGCTAGTAACTTGTAGTCCATTCTTTGATAAATTTGTATAGCTTGTCTCAGGTGAGAACAAAGTGATCTAGATCTGACCTGTTCAGAACTGAGGCTTTTATCCAACTCCAGTCTATTTCATAGGTGCCTAGAATAACGGAGACAGTCAAGAAAATGAAGATCAACAGTTTTAGCCGGGAAGCTGAAGACTGAAAGCAACTCTTAACAGTTTTCATTGGTGTCCCTAAAAATCCATATTTAGAAGGTCTTACATAACAAATTATTTATAATAAGAAAAATAAAACAAGAAATGTTCTGAAAATACCTAATTTATATAAACCTCCTTTTTATTTTTTAAAAAAACAAAACCATTACGTTTAATGTAGTTTTCCATCTCAGATAAGTTATCTGTTCTTCAAGCTATTTTATTTTCATTCATCCTTAGCCATTAATAGCTAGAAGTGGTATAAAAAGAATGGACATGGAGTAACACCACGTATGGAGAAAGGTTTTGGCTTCACCATGTTACAATTACAGTGGCAAATCTGAAGGAAGTCAGGAGTGAAATGGATGGATAAATCCTGAGATTGAGCCCTTCTCCTGGGCTTGTCTGTCCTGTGGACTGGTGTCCTCAGAGCCCCTATTTACCCTGTGAGTCAAGTACATTAAGTATGTGAGAATGACCTTTCCTAGAAAACTGAAGATGACATCCCATGGAGGGTAAAGGTGACTTTGAAGAGCTTTTGACTCCCTTAGTGGTGGAAATGGTCTAGTTTTTTGACCAAAATCACTGTAATTTTAGTGCCATTTGATAGCCTCTAGCACTGAATAATAGGTCAGTTCTGCAGACAGGTATAAGACACAAGATTTAACGAAGCGTTTTGCCTCTATGCTTATTTTCTAATAAGAAAGGGATATATTTAATATGAATGAAGTAGAGCTTAAGTTTATATTGATCACAGGGCTCAGATCTGGAAAAAAAATTCCTGTGAGGGGGCAGTTAGTATTTCAAAGCCCCACTGTAAGTTTTAAAATAACTTCCTCTCATTCTCTAGCTTCCTGGCTCTAACTGTAGATCTGTTAGGATCTGTCTATCCCTCAGTTTTCCTTTGAAATGGGAAGTTTGTTCTATAGATAAAACTGGTATTACTCGGGGTGGCTGTATTTGTAATGTATCTTCTTTCATTGTGTCCACAACGGAAAAACATCATACTTTCCTTTGCTTCTCCATTTTCTCAGGAAGACTTTATTTTATTTAAACTTTACTCTGTATCCTGTGCTGATTCGGGTGCATTGCATCTGAGGAGGGCTGTTCGATCCTATTATTACAAAATCATTTTTCAGGCAATCATGTTACATCTTGCTTTGGTATGGTTGCTATTTCTTCCCTCTGCTATTAGACATTTGTTTAATCCGCTTTCTTACAGCCATCATTGATTGTTCACTGGAAATTATTCTGCTTTAATGTTTTACTTTTCTTCACGCTTCGTATTTCCTCTGTCAACTTTGGTGTCTTTTCTGTTTCAGATCGGGTTTTACAACAGCTGAAATTGAGCCAATGAGGATCTTCCAGTTTGCTCTTAACTCAAGGTCTGTTTCAGTTGAAGATGATGTTTGGGCAGTCACACTCCATGTCCAAAGATTGTTTGGTTTTCAAAGTAATCTCACTAAATTGACATATCAGACCATTCCAGGAAGTGCCAAACCACTAGAGGACTTTGTAGCCATCTACAATGGAGAGCTTATGTTTTTACATTTTCAGACAAACGCTGTGATAGAAATATCAATAATTGATGACTCTGTCTCTGAAATTGAGGAATTTTTTTTTGTAAATTTGACTTGTGTGGAAATTTTGGATGTTCAACCTGTGAACCTTGCCTGGAGTCCACGTCTGAATCCAGCTTTCAGTGTTGCAACAGTTAATATCCTCGCTAATGATATTCTTCATGGAATACTAAGTTTGGGGCCAGAGTTTATTTATGTTGAAGAAGATGCCAACAACAGTACCCCCAACACAGCGATACTTGATATTAGAAGGACCAAGGGTTTTACTGGTGATGTTGAAGTAACCATTAAAACCTTTGGGGGAGTGAGTGCACAAAGTGGAGCAGATTCATATCCTTTTATGAAGGATTTCCTTCCGTTTATGGAAGATCCAACTTCACTTGGGCAATGGAAGGGGAAGATTTTGAGGAACAGTCAGTCTCTTTGACTTTGCTGGATGGACAAAGAGAAAGCAGGGTGTCCATAAAGATTTTTGACGATGATGAGCCTGAAGGACAGGAATTGTTTTATGTTTTCCTCTCAAATCCTGAATATGGAGCTCAGATTGTAGAAGGAAAGGATGAATATGGATTTGCTGCTTTTGCAACAGTAATTATTGCAGGTAATATTATTTCCCTGGGAAAATTAATAACAGTAAATGACTATGTTTTCATAGCAATTTTCATGTAAAGATTGGCAATCTATTTGACGATAAGCAGGGTATTCTATTGTGAAATCTTGAGTTTTCCAGAGCAGAGGAAGCATCTAATGTACAAAGCTACTACGCGTCCCTTAGCAACGTAGCTCAAAATACATTTAGAGATTATGCTTATCTCTGTTCTTGCCCTGTTTTACTCTTTAAGGGAAAAGACTAATCTTGAGTAGTTTTTATGTAGATCCAGTAGCATTGCAGGCATTTTGGATTTTTACTTTTGCCATTTTGTCACTTTTACATACAATGGGGTTTGTGCAAAGTATCAGTCTCTATATTGACATTCAGCATGCACTGGTAAGTAAAGCCATTGCTACCTGTAAAGGAGAAATCCTTTAGTAACAAGATTTAATGGAGCACTGTGAAGACATTAGCTTCCCCTCATTAAACCTGGATTTTTTTTCCATACACTGCTGTTTTGCCAAAGATGTTTACATTCCCATGAGAACAGTGAAGTATTGTGCAGCTCCATACTTGCACACACGGAATTAAAGATGCAGAAGAAAAGCTGATGTGACAATTTGGAAAAATTAATGGCTTCAACAAGAGTATGAGTGGGACGAATAAGAAAGCTGTCCTTGGAAGCCCATCTTCATCCCGTACCCTACTATATCTGCTTTCAAAAGTACTTCTTCTACTGGTTAAAATAAAATTTAGAAATGCCAACATTTAAAGTTCTGGATAACTATGTAGTGTAAATTAAACCCAGAAATATTATAATAAATTTTCTCAAGGTGTCCCCAGATGATACTTTGTAGCATTGTTTTGATACCTATTTTAAATTTTTTTTAGTGGTTATTCACATGAAGGTTATAATTTAGTCTCAGCTTAACTTTCTTGCTTACTTTCATGGACTGTTTCCTCTATAGGAAGTGATCTCCAGAATGGCATTTTGGGATTTGTTCCAGAAGTACAAAGCGCTCTCGTACTTGATGAAGACTCGGAGAACAGAGAGGTGCTGCTGATTGTCACAAGGCAACCAAACAGGTGCAGGCAACAGCCGATTCGAATGTGCTTCCCACATGTTGTAACATGCTGTGTTGTTAACCACAGGAGCTGCTGTTAGTGGAAGAGTTTATCAAAGAGTTTTAAAATAAATCTGCCTTTCAGCTGCTTTAGTAACTTCTCAGAAGTTGATGAACTGGCTTTAAGTTGTGAATGTGAGTAGGTCTGTCACTCTACTGTGATAAAGCAGAGACAGGAAAAACAAGTATTTTCCAACTTACACTATAAGGCTACAAGTGTGAAAGATTTGCTTGAGTTAAAATATTTGCCCTGCTCGAGGTGTAATTCAAATTCTCAACTCCCCGTGTAGTACAATGTAGGTATGAATACTAAAATGAGCAATTAAGAAGGCACCTGAGTGTCAGCACTATGATAATGTTTTCAGTCACACAGACACTATATTTTTTCTAATTAGCACATATATATATCTCTATATATCTATATGTTGCACATTGATGTGTACTTTTAATCAAATATGCTCAAGTACTTCACGTTCCTTAAACTTAGAGGAAAGACAAATCCTACCTGGTTTTCCAGGCGAACGGTCACTGTAGTATTAAGGAAGGTACACGGGCAACTCCCTTCCAAGAACCAGTGTCTCTTATGCAGCTGATGTCATGTTTTCTGAAATAAAAATTGAGAATAACCTAGCTCCGTGTAATTGCTTTATTTTCTTCCTGTGTGATGTTTTTGTGATCTAAACACATGTCAGGTGAAGGAATTTAAATTAAAAAAGAGAAGTTTTCATCCTACAGCAGTTTGTTCCCTGGTGATAAGCTTTGAATCATAACAGAAAACGTGTGTTACCTCCGTGGTTTATGTTTCCTAAAACAATAGTGATCTCCTTTAGTACATATATACTCTCGATTTGCTTATCGGGCTTTTGAAGAGGTGAAGATCTTTTGGCGTGTGACCTTTAATAAAACAGCTGTTGTCCTTCTGAAGGATGGCGTGAACTTGGAGAATGAACTTGTATCCGTGGTGGGATCCACTACCTGCATGGCAGGTCAAACGTTGTGCAACATCTCCATTGAACTAAAGCCTGAGAATGTAAGTAATTATTACTCATTTGTGTATAGCCCTGTGGTGTTGAATTGCAGCTTATCAAGACTGAAAAAACCCTCTGATCTGGAGGAAGTGATGTATGGGGCCCAGTCTGGAGATGGTAACTTGACATCTGCTCAGCTCCTCTGCAAATACATGTTTATTTACAGGCTTGTGCTGCGTCCATGGTGACTGCTAAAAACTTGGGAAGATGAGTATTTAATTTGAAGAGTAAAATGCAGATCTTTTATAGAACCATAAGAAAAAAGAATGGAGTTATCTCAGTGAGATGTGTATTCATTTGCTGCATTCTTATCCTCCACACGGTAAATTTTTAATCAGTTAAAGGACTTCTTAGGGTGTTTTATAGAAAGCATATCCTGCAACTAATAACACCTCATTCTACAAAAAAAAAAAAAAAAAAAACCAAAACGCTTTTATTGCAACAATTTTTACTGGAAACAAAAGGAAAAAATAATTTTGTTTGAACACCTGGTGCTTAGAACAGTCCCTTAAGAAAGGAAAGATTAATGTTTGTCATTCTTTCAGAGTGAAGAGTTTGAAATTTTCCGATAAACTATCTGAACCGTCAGGCTAGTGGCAAAGCTGAGGTCTGGGGAATGGAAGAAAGACAATATGAGAAGGTTTCTACAGTTTGTCTGACTACACTTTAGAAAACAACGCAAGATGTAGGATGTGGGAAACAATCATTTCCCACTAGGGAACTGTGTGCATTCCCTTAGCTCAGAGGGCTATTTTCCTTCTGCATCTTCGGATGTAATTTTTAAATTACAGAGCCAAGGAATAAAATATATGCATGAGCGGATCACAGGTGGCCTCGCTGAGCAAACTGGGATTTTGAACCTGTTTATTCCAGAGGAGTGTCTTCATTATTTAATGACAGCGGACTGGCAGCGTTAGAAACATGCATTTATACCACATGAAGCACAAGCGTGTGCCACTCAAACAGGTGCTAATGGAAGGTTAGTTCCCTGTGGCGCTACAGTGAATTTGTGCCTGTCATCCATTAGTCAAGATCATTCCATGTAAATAATTACTTGATGACTACTCGATTAAAAATATATGCTGTTTAGCCCCCCCAAATATTCTTTAATTCTTCTTCCAGTTCTTCTTCCATAAAATAGCTTATAAATTAGCAACAAATACATTATGAAATGATGAAGTAATAAATGCATTCAATAAATATTTTATGTTTTTATGGCGTACGGTATGACATCTAGCTTTTAGAAAGTTTTTGCTTGGTCAGTTGCACTGACTTCATTTGCTAAGAGCTGGATCCTGCTTTCCTAGAATTACAGTAGAATTTCCAAAAATCCAGACCCGGAACAAAAATCTATACTTGAAATCGTCTTCAATTACCAACTTTTTTTTTATAATGCTGTTGTCTTGTAAAGAACTATGGAGGGTTTTTTTGCTGGTTTGCTGCTTCCTCAGTGCATCTAATAGGTTCGGATGCCATATTTCCAATTATTTATGGAATCTCAGGAATCGGATATCTATTTTTAAACATGTTATATCTGTAGTGTAGATAGAAAATCAAAGGTAGGGCAACACGTCATAGTGTAATTTAATATTGCTACCTTATTTTCAATAAACAGGCATTCAGTTTGTAGAAATTCCTAGACTAATTCTTTGACATGTGAACACTGAAATTCAATAGCCTGTATTTCCAGACTATTCAAAACTGTGGTTAGCAGAGTTCAATATAAAAATACAGTCAATATTAACTGAAGATTCAAAACTGCATACTCACTCTTCTATGGAGTTTTTTACACAGGTAAGAAGGTGGGTACATGCCTTTTCATAAGGCAAAAATTAAGTGAAAGAGCAAATTCCTTACAAAATGTACAGCTGTGTAACTCCATAATCTGGAAAATTGAGCTCTTAAAGCATTTACCGTCTTGTCTTATGACAAATTTACGGTAACAATACGTGTAGTATACAAATAGCTGTTTTATTGTGGTAGAGTCCCATGCAAAAATTCACGATGTCATTATTGCACGTGGCATTGCTGCAACATTATTATTTTTAGGATATATTCATACTTCCTTGCACTTACTGCACATTTCAAGAGGCATGCTTATAGTGTTAGTATCCATTGTGCATACAAAATAATGCAAACTTTTTAAAAACAAATAATTAGTGGGTCTTATAATGACATGAAAATCATCCCTCCTTTACAGGTACCTGAATTTGAGACGTATTTTTTTGTTGAGCTTTATGCTGTAAGCACAGGAGCTGCATTGAACAGCAGTGCCAGATTTGCTTTTATAACCGTCCTTGAAAGCGACGCTCCTCGTGGTTTAGTGTATTTTGCTGTGGGATCTCGTTTTGCTGTGGCTCACAAGAAGACAACTTTAATCAGCCGGTAGGTGCATAGAGATTCTAGTACATCGGTCACCACAGTGGTCAGCTCCAGCATGCAGGTAAAGCGTCTGTTGCTGGTTTTATAATTTAACTTATTTTTTTGCTAGTAAATCGTTCATTCTGTAAAGTGAATCTGGCTGTAATTAGCATTTTTTTCAGGAAGCAGTCAAGCATTTGCTGGGCCCATACATTATAATTTTGTTTGTTTTCCACTAGTAAAAAGGCCTTGTTCACTCTTGTATTATCAAGAGTGATTTGTTTCATAGTACCTTTCAGTTACCTCAAAGACAACGGGCAGGCAGGCATTAAATACATTTCTTTCTTTGTCCTAAAGTTCTTGAAATACTCAAATTTTTGAGGCTTTTTTCTCTCAAATTAAGTTTTTATTATGTGTATGCCTGTCAAGATTCAGATGCCAACACACTTGCTGTTTTAGGTGAAAAATGTATTAATACACAGAGCACACTGAGGAAAAGAGAAGGAGCGCTTTCATCAGATTTTATTGCATTTTCTTGAAGTTCTAAACTAAAATTATCTGATTAAAAAATCTCACGTGCTTAAGCCTATTTTACCATCCCCTTTCATTTTTTTGGTTATGTTTACAGCTGTAACATCAGACACTTCTAACTTGGGACCCTTTTATCTCTAAATGACTACCTCATCATTAACTGACAGATTATGAAGATTCTCCTTTAGCAGAAGTAACACAACTGCAAAAATATGATTCCTTCCTTGATTTCAACGTCAAGGAACAGGCTGCAAGAGGGGTGTAATTCCATCAACCTTTACAGTAAAATGCTTTGCATTCTATTGCTGTATTGGATGCATATTTATTTCAACTGCATGGGATTACGTGATATTTCCATCCATTTCTTATAGCTGACCAGTGCAATTTTTGTTGAATTGCGTGATAACAAATTTTCACATTCTTTCCAGCCAAAAGTTCATTATAATTTAGATGTTAAATGGAGAAGAAATTGCTACTGTCTAGTGTATATTTAGCCTGAAATATAGGGAGCATTTCTTTACCTGTTTATAATTTTTATATAGCAACCCTTCTTCGGATATTTTTAGGTAATGAGTGTGCGTGACCACACACCAAATTATTGGTGCTCTTGGTACCTGTAAAATAAGAAGCCGTGGCAGACAGGAAACAGATGTTGATCTCATTTCTACAAAGGTTTCTTAAACAATGCTCTTGCCACTGGTGCTTTTATTACCACTTATCGCTCCATTTCCTAGTTCTCGATTGGAAGGGGTAAACAAAAGGAAACTTCTTACTGAAATTTGCACAGATGATGTGATTTTGTTCTAGAGCAATTTTGAAAGAGATACACACTGCATTGATTTACTAAGTTCTCTGAACTCAAAAAAAAATTCTGATTTATTCCATAAGTAAACTCTACTAATTAAAGCAAAATGTTTTCAAAAGCGGTCTAGTATTTCACAAATAAATATCTTTGCTTAATAGTCAGTATACAATCAGTTCTTACTAAATTAAGAAATACTATTGAATTTGAATAATAGCCCGGAATGTTAGTTTCCACTTAAGGAAAGTTTGTTATATTACGAGATATAATACCAGGGTTATGGCAACTGACAAAAGCAGTAAGGATATGAAGAATCTGCAGACCTCGTGGAAGGTGAAAAGAGTGCTACTTCACAGAAGAAATGAGGCCCTATAGCATTCCTAGGTATCTTTACTGGGACTAAAAATATCATGAACTGATATTAATTTGGGCACAGGTTTCCAGAGTGGTTTATTTTTTTCCTTTTGTTTAGTTTTTATGTATCTGTAATGCCTGCCTGTACCATGAACCGAGGGAATTTCATGCTACAGACCTAAACTTACATTGTGCCCTCTGGAATTCACCTTACAGATGTGCTAACGTTTCTGTAACATCTGTTCACCCAGAAAAAGCTTTGTGATTTTTGTTTTGCAAAAGAACGAGAGGGATCCTGTACACTATCGACAATATATATAATTCTTTCCCTGGGTAGTCAGTGATTACAGGTGACAGATTGCTACTTCAGGGAGATATTTCATTTAAGGTAATTGTTATATAATTCTTAACTGCATTTTGAAAGAGGGTTTCTTTTTTTACACACTTAAATTTTACCTATTTACAACAGGAGTTCTACAGCAGCTGTTTTTGAACGATTGTATCTATCATAATGTTACCCCAAACTCTTCTGATTTGTTTTAAGGAGCTACGGAAACCTGAACCTATTGGCCGGACCTTCATATCTCCAGCTGTGGCAGGATAAGATTTTGCCAGATCTGAGGGTTTATTGACTTTTGAACCTGGACAGAGAAATATGTTCCTGGATGTGACCCTGACTCCAAAGACAGGATCTTTAAACCCATCTCCAAAGCGTTTCCAGGTTGTACTTTCTAATCCCACAGGCGGTGCCAGGGCAGATGACGTGTATGGCATTGCTAAGGTCACCATTGTGTCAGATTTGGACTCCTTGCCAGCTTGGGGGCTCACTGATCAACTCCATCAGCCTCTTGATGACACCATCTTACACAGAGTCCTCCAGAATCTGAATGTCAAAGTGGCTACAGAAACCACAGAAGAGCAGCTTACTGCTGTGATGCATATAATAGATAAGGTAAACCTTTCCTGCTCTTTCTTGAATGACCAATGACTTTAATAAGAGTAAAATAACACACAGGCCTGTGATAAGATCAAGGACAGCATCCACAGCAGGGACCCAGGGATCCAGGGACCCAGACAAAGGTAAAAATAGAAGCTGTGAAGTCCCAGTCATGGAAGACGTTTGCCTGCTACAAGTTAGGATGGTGGCCGGCAATCAACAATCAAATAGGTTGAAAAGAACAACTGGTATTGATTTTGTGTATGTACCTATAGCACGATGCTTTGTGCTGTGCCACATTTTCCCTTTGGTGTCACGCTTTCACAGAGCTTGTTACGATTTCTTGATTCTCAGGGCATATCTTTGTTGGTTTTAGCCCTGGCACAAGGCAGTGAGGCTCAGGGTTCACAGAATCACAGATTCACAGAATGTCAGGGGTTGGAGGGCCCTGGAAAGCTCATCCAGTGCAATCCCCCCATGGAGCAGGAACACCCAGATGAGGTTACACGGGAAGGTGTCCAGGCGGGTTGGAATGTCTGCAGAGAAGGAGACTCCACAAGCTCCCTGGGCAGCCTGGGCCAGGCTCTGCCACCCTCACCGGGAACAAGTTTCTTCTCAAATTTAAGCAGAACCTCCAAAACTCCTGTGTTCCAGTTTGTACCCATTCCTCCTTGTCCTACCATTGGTTGTCACCGAGAAGAGCCTGGCTCCATCCTCCTGACGCTCCCCCTTGCCATATTGATCCCCATGAATGAGTCACCCCTCAGTGTCCTCTTGTCCAGCTCCAGAGCCCCAGCTCCCTCAGCCTTTCCTCACACGGGAGATTCTCCACTCCCTTCAGCATCTTGGTGGCTGCGCTGGACTCCCTCCAGCAGTTCCCTGTCCTGCTGGAACTGAGGGGCCACAACTGGACACAAGGTTCCAGGTGTGGTCTCCCCAGGGCAGAGCAGAGGGGCAGGAGAACCTCTCTGACCTACTGACCACCCCCTTCTAACCCACCCCAGGTACCATTGGCCTTCCTGGCCACAAGGGCCCAGTGCTGGCTCATGGTCATCCTGCTGTCCCCAGGACCCCCAGGTCCCTTTCCCCTACACTGCTCTCTGATAGGTTGTTCTTATCTTCACATTTGAATACAGTCAACACACCAGCAAGTCCTACCAGGACCAGCTGGAGTCTTCTGCTGTTGTCTTAACCAGGCCTGCATATTCTTTTCCTTTTTTTTCCCTCTGCATTATCTCTGGCAATCGGGCTGGCAAGTACCTGAGCACTTCAGCATTGCCCTGAGTTCTGTGAAAACCCTGGGACTAGTTTTGTGGCTTCCTGGCTCTTCTGGACTTGTGGAGCAATGCAAAATGCATCTGGAAAGTGTTTAAATGTGGAGCTGGAAAATGTTTAAATACCTAGACACAAAACAGTATAAAAATATTAAGGAAGAATAATTCATTTGTGACTGTTGCCATTTTGACACAGAAATCATATCAAGAATCCTCAGGGCGCAACGATCTTTGACTTGCGAAGGAATGAAAAGTCCCACATGGTTTCTTTAATAAATCCACATTAGTAAGGATATCTTTGTGTAGTTTTGACATAGACTGCACCTGATGCCTTGGCCGCAGTGATCAAGAAATGAAAAATATGCTGAACTTTCAGAATGAACACTGGGATAAATGTTCGTTTTATGAGGAAATGTTACAAGCAGACTTGTGTGCATAAAATGTTCGATTTCTTCTCCTCCCTTTAGGTGACAGATGTTGGTGAGAAACAGTTACTCACTGATAAAAGTAGAAGCCTTTTCTATGAGATACTCTGCACCCTGGCTAGCCCAAAAGGCGAGGACACACGAGGATATAGCCTGCTTGCTGCGGTGACCGGGAAATTTGCCTTTTCCCTGTTGACAGGGGTAATGTGTGGGTCACCGGGAGAAAGGTAAGTAACCTTGAATTCAAAATACGTTTTGAAAATACCAGAAAGCTAATACAGTAAAAATGTAAATGATGTTTTTTTAGAAAAGGGACTTGTTACCTGTATGAAAACGTGTTGCACTCTGTCGGAATCTTACAAAGCTCTAAGAGCTGGTGTCACAAATGCGGGGTAGCTCTGAGAGTAGAAGTCAGGAGATCTGGGATGTATTAAGTCACTATTAGCTTAAATATTGCTTAGAAAAGGATTAATTAATCTTGCTAAGAAAATAACGTAATTATATGATGGAGAGCTTTCCTTTGAGATGTAGGTGACAGTAAGTAACCCAAAATTTCTACTGGCATTCTCTAATTTCTGTGTACATGGTTTTGCTCACTTGAACATTATTTAGAATTGCCTGAAAGCAACTCATAGTTTTTACATGTAGTTTCAAATTCCTAGTTTTTTCTGCAAGTGCATCATAACCTATGGCCAGGCTAATGGGCAGGGAAAATAGATGACTGCAGAAACAAATGACAGTTTTATGACACAAACACTTTTCAACAGTGGGTTTCTCCCACTGTGAACCTATTAAAAAACCGGTAGTTGAATCTAGAATTAAAAAATACCTTTTTTCTTTACTCCCGTCAGGTGAAAATCAGCATGCTTTAGATTTCTTTCTCAGTTTCTTTTGGAGATGCAACTTTCTGTGACATTGCATAAGTTATAGGGGTTAAGATGCCCATCTCAGCCAAAAGACAGTAAATGGCATAAATAACAGTGCTATGTGGAACAGTGTCCAGAACTTGAAAGTTCAAATTCCTTATTGCAAGATTTTTGTGTCATCTCTTGGGAATAAGAGCTAGATCATCCATTTTAATGCTTCTCCTTGTTATTGACTCTTCTCTACATCAAGTTATAAAGATGAATATTATGATAACCTGTTTTACCATGGGATGGTTTTTCTTACAGATCATAGTGAGCAAAATCCAGAGGAGAAATGGAGAAGCCAAAATACATAATAATTCCGCCCCTCCTTTTTTTCACAGAAACGGAAGCTGTCTTTTTATTAAATGTAATAAAGCCTAAAATGATGAAGGAATAAAATATTAATTACGCATACATTTTAGAGTAATTATGTGAAGCATAGTGAAAGTTCAGTTCCACTTACCAGCCCTGTTGCTTTTCCTCTTCAACAGAGGTAAAAATAGCCTTGACAGCTGCCCGTACATTGCAATAATGGCTCACAACTGGTTTCCTTAGCAAATCAACGGACACAGATTTGATGGAAAAGATGGAGATTTTATTCAAGTACCTGAACATTTGTTAAAGGTCTCTGTTGTGTTATCCCCTCTTCAAGAAGAGAGCTGTGAATCTGTACAGTTCACAGAATATAGCAGTCAGCAGTGGTTCCTTACTGGAGACAAAGAGCTTGCCTTGAAGAACAAGGTTTGAAGATAATGCAATTTATTTTTTCAATAAATTAATTTATATATTACTCGAACCATCTTAAATGTCTTTAAAATAATGTGAGCGTTTTAGTGTGTTGGTGATTAAAATGAGCACTGACTGTTGAATTTTAATATTAAGTTTGTGTTTATGTTGTGTGTATTGTTTCAGGTTTTTTCTATGAGTTTGAAGGGTCGGAGTTCATACCCTTTGAAAGATAACAATGAAGTTGTTTATCGGATTTATGCTACAGGAAGTCGGATTGTTCCACAAAAGTCTCTATGTCTCCTCTGGAGCCAAGCTGCTGAAAGGTTGTTTTATTAATCTGTTTAGTTTTCCAGTTTCTACCATGTGTATTTGTATAAAATCCCATCAAGTCCGATCAGATCGCCTGCAAGTACGAAATTGATCTATTTCTTATCCATCTTTTTCCCTTAACTTTTCTGGCCTTTGTACCAGCACGTAAAACATTCTGTATAATAAAATGTGTAGTTATTCTAACTTAGAGATTTCTCAGACTTCTACTATTGATTTTTTTCATTACAGTACTGTTTAGTTTACGTAATGATGTGTTGGGCAATGCTGAGAGGCCATAAATTCCAGAATGGCATCACTTCATTAATATTAGCCTCTTTTGTACTCTTTACAGTTGTTATCAGACAACATTTTGAGTCCATTCTTACAAAGAATTAAACCTGCGTCTCTGGTATTGCTTCAAGTCACTGAAACAGAATATTCCTTATTTGCTAATATCCAGAATTTTGGCATAACTTTTGACGATGATCTCTGTAGGGCTCTTACTTTTTGACAGAAAGGCCATCTCCTGGTAGTTTTTAATATTGCTGCTGCTAGCTTGACTTGATGTATCCTGGTTTTCAGAAGTGGTGAACTGCTGATCATTTTCCATTCTTATTGCTACTCACACCATTGCAAGCGATGTGCTAAAGTTTTCTGTGTATTTCCTTCAATGTCCTATTATTTGATTTGCCTATTTCTTTCCTGTTCACACAGTATAAATGAAATTAGAGAGAGTTACATTCTATATCCTGCAGACAACTAGTTAGTTTAGATATGATTTCATTAGATGGTCTGGATTATATCAGTCTGTCACTGATATAAACTATTCAGGAAGGAGATGCAGCAGAATTTACCTGCATACTCTCCTTTTATCTAGACATTGTATCACAGAACAATGTGGTTTCCACTAGAAATGGCTTAGGATGTCACCTGTAGTATCCTTTTCCAAAGTTTTCAGCAATACTGAAGGAGAACATGTATTTTAGTTTCAAAACAGCAAACAGCAAGTGTTCTTCAGAATGGGCTAAAGCACTGTGCAAGTATAAGCAACACACTATTTAAAAATTCAGATGGGACTGTGAATCTTGTGTAAGTTTTAAAACATGGCCACATAAAAATTTCTAGCAGAAAAACAAAGTTCATTACTATATACTTATATTTTTTTAATAATATATTTTTTTAAAAGCTGTTTTAATTTTATGTAAATATGCTATTCTAAAAACTGCACATGAAAGATGTGCAATAGATGAAGATAAACTTATGCAGTAGTTTAGAAAACCCGGTGTTTTCAGAGATACAACAATTTTCAAGCCTGTTTACCGTGTGAATTAGACAAGTCGATTTCCAGCTTTGTGAACATTTTGTTTTGCAGCTGGCTGTCCGACAGCGGGTTCTGCAAAGTGGTTGACGACACATCAGACTATGTGGAATGCTCTTGTTCTCATACGTCCATTTATCCCGTTTATGCCCAAACAGATAACTTGTCTTCATACAACGAGGCTGTTTTTTCTTCTGGATTCATCTGCATTTCAGGTCAGTTATGTAAAACAGTTTTCTCATTAATAACAACTGACGAGCAGTAAGACTGATTTTTAACCATTTTAGTAACTGATAACAATCTGTTTATATAGATGGGTATTGGAGGAATGTCAACTAACTTCATGATATTTTAGTTGCCATCTGATCCAATATTTGTACAGTGACAAATTTTGCCACTGAAAAGAAACAAAAGTCCAGCAAAGAAATGTGGTTTTTTTGTGAACCTTTACTTAACCATATAAGAGAGAAATACATCATTCATTTAAGGAAAGAAACTTAAAAACCCAAAATTCACCTGCGTGCGGGATTAAAGTAAATTTTCCTTCTGGCGTTGATAGTCACTGTGCAAGGAGGAATCTCAGAGCAGGGGGGTCACTGAGAAAACCAGCTAAATGACTTCTTAATTTGACCTTAGGGCACTTAAATGAGGTTCTGGGTCTGCTTCTTGTGAGGTTTGTAGCTTCTATACTAGATCATCAGTGTGTGAGTAACAAAAATAGTGCAAGCAGCTAAATCTCTTATTGATCCCCTCAACTAGAAGAAACAAAGACCTGCATACCTTCAGTGTTGGTTTTTTACTGTAGTCATCTGTGTGTCCAGTGGGGTTTGTGACACACACACTGTCCAGGAGGGTTTGTGACACACACAGAGTCCAATGCTGCTTGTGACTCACATGCTGTCCAATGGGGTTTGTAAACACATACGCTGTCCTATGGGGTTTGTGACACACACACTGTCCAGGGGTGTTTGTGATACACACAATGTCCAGGGGGGTAGTGACACAAACTATCCAATGGGGTTTGTGACACACACACTGTCCAATGGGGTTTCTGACACACGCACTGTCCAGGGTTGTTTGTGATACACACAATGTCCATGGGGGGGTTGTGACACAAACTGTCCAATGGGGTTTGTGACACACACGCTGTCCAATGGGGTTTGTGACACACACACTGTCCAATGGGGCTGGTGAACCACAAACTATCCAATGGGGTTTTTGACAGACACGCTGTCCAATGGGACTGGTGAACCACATACTGTCCAAAGGGCTAAATGACACACACACTGTCCAGCGGGGTTTGTGACACACACGCTGTTCAAGTGGGTTTGTGACACACACACTGTCAAAAGGGGTTTGTGACACACAAGTTGTCCAGGTGGGATTGTGACACACGCTGTCCAATGGGGTTTGTGACACACACGCTGTCTAATCGGGTTTGTGACACACACAATGTCCACTGGTGTTTGTGTCACACACACTGTCCTATGGGGTTTGTGACACACACGTTGTTCAAAGGGGTTTCTGACACACACACTGCCCAATGAGGTTGGTGTCACACACACTGTCCTATGGGATTTGTGACACATACTTGGTCCGATGGGGTTTGTGACACACACACTGTCCAATGCGGTTGGTGACACACACACTGTCCAGGAGGGTTTGTGACACACACAGAGTACAATGGTGTTTGTGACACACACACTGTCCAAGGGGGTTTGTGACACACAGGCTGTCCAATGGGGTTTGTGACACACACACTGTCCAATTGGGTTTGTGACACACACTCTGTCCAATGGGGTTTGTGACACACACAGAGTCCAATGGGGTTTGTGACACACAGGCTGTCCAATGCGGTTTGTGACACACACACTGTCCAATTGGGTTTGTGACACACACACTGTTCAAGGGTGTTTGTGATACACACACTGTCAAGGGGGGTTTTGACACACACTGTCCAACTGAGTTTGTGACATACACGCTGTTCAATGGGGTTTGTGACACACACACTATCCAATTGGGTTTGTGACACACACTCTCTCCAATGGGGTTTGTTACACACACACTGTCCAGGGATGTTTGAGACACACACGCTGTCCAATGAGGTTTGTGAACACAAACCCTGTCCAGGAGAGTTTCTGACATACACACTGTCCAGGGAGGGTTGTTACACACATGCTGTTCAATGGGGTTTTTGACACACACACTGTCCAATGGGGTTTGTGACGCACACACTGTCCAATGGGGATTGTGACACACGCACTGTCCATGGGGGGGTTGTGACACAAACTGTCCAATGGGGTTTGTGACACACACGCTGTCCAATGGAGTTTGTGACACACACACTGTCCAGGGGTGTTTGTGATACACACAATGTCCATGGGGGGGTTGTGACACAAACTGTCCAATATGGTTTGTGACACACACGCTGTCCAATGGAGTTTGTGAAACACACACTGTCCAATGGGGCTGGTAAACCACACACTGTCCAAAGGGCTAAATGACACACACACTGTCCAGCGGGGTTTGTGACACACACGCTGTCCCGGTGGGTTTGTGACACACACACTGTCAAAAGGGGTTTGTGACACACATGCTGTCCAGGTGGGGTTGTGACACACGCTGTCCAATGGGGTTTGTGACACACACGCTGTCCAGAGGGGTTTGTGACACACACAATGTCCACTGGTGTTTGTGTCACACACACTGTCCTATGGGGTTTGTGACACACACGTTGTTCAAAGGGGTTTCTGACACACACACTGTCCAATGAGGTTGGTGTCACACACACTGTCCAGGAGGGTTTGTGACGCACACAGAGTACAATGGTCTTTGTGACACACACACTGTCCAAGGGGGTTTGTGACACACACATTGTCCAATTAGGTTTGTGCCACACACACTGTCCAATGAGGTTGGTGTTTGATACACACACTGTCAAGGGGGATTTTGACACACGCTGTCCGACTGGGTTTGTGACACACAGGCTGTCCAATGGGGTTTGTGACACACAGGCTGTCCAATGGGGTTTGTGACACACACAATGTCCAATTGGGTTTGTGACACACACTCTGTCCAATGGGGTTTGTGACACACACACAGGCCAATGGGGTTTGTGACACGCACACTGTCCAGTGGTGTTTTGACACACACAATGTCCACAGGAGTTTGAGACAGAACCATTGTACAATGGTGTTCGTGACACACACGGTGTACATTCGATGTTTGACAAACATACTGTCCAATGAGGTCTGTGACACACACGTTGTCCGGGGGGGGGGTGTGACATAAGCTGTCCAATGGCTTTTGTGACACACACTCTGTCTAATGGGGTTTGTGACACACACACAGTCCAACGGTGTTTGTGACACATAAAATATCCAATGAGGTTTGTAATACACACTGTCCAGCAGGGTTTGTGACACACACATTGTCCAACTGGGTTTGTGACACACACACTGTTCAAGGGTGTTTGTGATACACACACTGTCAAGGGGGGTTTTGACACACACTGTCCAACTGGGTTTGTGACACACAGGCTGTCCAATGGGGTTTGTGACACACACACTGTCCAGGGGTGTTTGTGATACACACAATGTCCATGGGGGGGTTGTGACACAAACTGTCCAATGGGGTTTGTGACACATACGCTGTCCAATGGGGTTTGTGACACACACACTGTTCAGGGGTGTTTGTGATACTCACAATGTCCATGGGATGGTTGTGAAACAAACTGTCCAATATGGTTTGTGACACACACGCTGTCCAATGGAGTTTGTGACACACACACTGTCCAGGGGTGTTTGTGATACACACAATGTCCAGGGGGGTAGTGACACAAACTATCCAATGGGGTTTGTGACACACACACTGTCCAATGGGGTTTGTGACACACACACTGTCCAGGGTTGTTTGTGATACACATAATGTCCATGGGGGGGTTGTGACACAAATTGTTCAATGGGGTTTGTGACACACACGCTGTCCAATGGAGTTTGTGAAACACACACTGTCCAATGGGGCTGGTGAACCACAAACTATCCAATGGGGTTTTTGACAGACACGCTGTCCAATGGGGCTGGTGAACCACACACTGTCCAAAGGGCTAAATGACACACACACTGTCCAGCGGGGTTTGTGACACACACGCTGTCCAGGTGGGTTTGTGACACACACACTGTCAAAAGGGGTTTGTGACACACAAGTTGTCCAGGTGGGGTTGTGACACACGCTGTCCAATGGGGTTTGTGACACACACGCTGTCCAGAGGGGTTTGTGACACACACACTGTCTAATCGGGTTTGTGACACACACAATGTCCACTGGTGTTTGTGTCACACACACTGTACTATGGGGTTTGTGAACACACACGTTGTTCAAAGGGATTTCTGACACACACACTGTCCAATGAGGTTGGTGTCACACACACTGTCCTATGGGATTTGTGACACATACTTGGTCCGATGGGGTTTGTGACACACACGCTGTCCAATGGGACTGGTGACACACACACTGTCCAGGAGGGTTTGTGACACACACAGAGTACAATGGTGTTTGTGAAACACACACTGTCCAAGGGGGTTTGTGACACACACATTGTCCAATTGGGTTTGTGCCACACACACTGTCCAAGAGTGTTTGTGATACACACACTGTCAAGGGGGGTTTTCACACAGTGTCCAACTGGGTTTGTGACACACAGGCTGTCCAAGGGGGTTTGTGACACACAGGCTGTCCAATGGGGTTTGTGACACACACACTGTCCAATTGGGTTTGTGACACACACTCTGTCCAATGGGGTTTGTGACACACACGGTGTACATTCGATGTTTGACACACATACTGTCCAATGGGGTTTGTGACACACACGCTGTCCGGGCGGGGTGTGACATAAGCTGTCCAATGGCTTTTGTGACACACACTCTGTCTAATGGGGTTTGTGACACACACACAGTCTAACGGTGTTTGTGACACATAAAATATCCAATGGGGTTTGTAATACACACTGTCCAGGAGGGTTTGTGACACACACATTGTCCAATTGGGTTTGTGCCACACACACTGTTCAAGGGTGTTTGTGATATACACACTGTCAAGGGGGGTTTTGACACACACTGTCCAACTGGGTTTGTGACACACACGCTGTCCAATGGGGTTTGTGACACACACACTATCCAATTGGGTTTGTGACACACACTCTCTCCAATGGGGTTTGTTACACACACACTGTCCAGGGATGTTTGAGACACACACGCTGTCCAATGAGGTTTGTGAACACAAACCCTGTCCAGGAGAGTTTCTGACATACACACTGTCCAGGGAGGGTTGTTACACACATGCTGTTCAATGGGGTTTTTGACACACACACTGTCCAATGGGGTTTGTGACGCACACACTGTCCAATGGGGATTGTGACACACGCACTGTCCATGGGGGGGTTGTGACACAAACTGTCCAATGGGGTTTGTGACACACACGCTGTCCAATGGAGTTTGTGACACACACACTGTCCAGGGGTGTTTGTGATACACACAATGTCCATGGGGGGGTTGTGACACAAACTGTCCAATATGGTTTGTGACACACACGCTGTCCAATGGAGTTTGTGAAACACACACTGTCAAATGGGGCTGGTAAACCACACACTGTCCAAAGGGCTAAATGACACACACACTGTCCAGCGGGGTTTGTGACACACACGCTGTCCCGGTGGGTTTGTGACACACACACTGTCAAAAGGGGTTTGTGACACACATGCTGTCCAGGTGGGGTTGTGACACACGCTGTCCAATGGGGTTTGTGACACACACGCTGTCCAGAGGGGATTGTGACACACACAATGTCCACTGGTGTTTGTGTCACACACACTGTCCTATGGGGTTTGTGACACACACGTTGTTCAAAGGGGTTTCTGACACACACACTGTCCAATGAGGTTGGTGTCACACACACTGTCCTATGGGATTTGTGATACATACTTTGTCCGATGAGGTTTGTGACACACACGCTGTCCAATGGGATTGGTGACACACACACTGTCCAGGAGGGTTTGTGACACACACAGAGTACAATGGTGTTTGTGACACACACACTGTCCAAGGGGGTTTGTGACACACACATTGTCCAATTGGGTTTGTGCCACACACACTGTCTAATGAGGTTGGTGTTTGTGATACACACACTGTCAAGGGGGGTTTTGACACACGCTGTCCGACTGGATTTGTGACACACAGGCTGTCCAATGGGGTTTGTGACACACATCCAGTCCAATTGGGTTTGTGACACACACTCTGTCCAATAGGGTTTGTGACACACACACAGTCCAATGGGGTTTGTGACACGCACACTGTCCAGTGGTGTTTTGACACACACAATGTCCACAGGGGTTTGAGATAGCCCCATTGTACAATGGTGTTCATGACACACACGGTGTACATTCGATGTTTGACACACATACTGTCCAATGGGGTTTGTGACACACACGTTGTCCGGGGGGGGGTGTGACATAAACTGTCCAATGTCTTTTGTGACACACACCCTGTCCAATGGGGTTTGTGACACACACACTCTCCAATGGGGTTTGCGACATACACACTCTGTCCAATGGAGTTTGTGACACACACCCTGACCAGAAACGTTTTTGACACAAATGGTGTCCAGGGGTGTTTGTGACACACACCCAGTCCAATGGGGTTTGTGACAGACACGCTGTCCAATGGGGTTTGTGACACACACAAACTTAAACACCGTTTGTGACACACAGCCTGTCCAGGGGCATTTCTGACACACCTTGTCCAGGGGCGTTGGTGACTCACAGCCTCTCTAGGGGTGTTTGTGACAGAAACGGTGTCCATGGGTGTTTGCGACATACAACCTGTCCAATGGGATTTGTGGAACACACACTGTCCAATGGAGTTTATGACATGCACGATGCGCAATGGGATTTGTGACACACACACTGTCCAATGGGGTTTCTGAAATACACCCTGTCCAGGGGCGTTTGTGACACGAACGGTGTCCAGGGGTGTTTATGACACATACCCTGTCCAATGGGGTTTGTGACACACATGCTGTCCAATTGGGTTTTTGAAACACACACTGTCCAATGGGTTTTGAGACACACACACTGTCCAATGGGGTTTGTGACAAACACCCTGTCCAGAAACGTTTGTGACACAAACGGTGTCCAGGGTGTTTGTGACACACACTCTTTCTAATGGGGTTTGTGAGACACACACTGTCCAATGGTCTTTCTGATACTAACAAAGTGCAATGGGGTTTGTGAGACGCACGCTGTCCAGGGGTGTTTGTGATACACATACTTTACAGGGGCGTTTGTGACACACACACTGTCCAGGGGTGTTTGTGACACACACCTTGTCCAATGGGGTTTGTGACACACACACTCTCCAATGGGGTTTGCGACATACACACTCTGTCCAATGGGGTTTGTGACACACACTCTGACCAGAAACGTTTTTGACACAAACGGTGTCCAGGGGTATTTGTGACACACACCCTGTCCAATGGGGTTTGTGACACACAAGCTGTCCAATGGGGTTTGTGACACACACTCTGTCCAGCGGCGTTTCTGACACACACGCTGTCCAGGTGTGTTTGTGACACACATCCAGTCCAATGGGGTTTGTGACAGACACGCTGTCCAGGGGCGTTTGTGACACACACCCTGTCCAGGGGCGTTTCTGAAACAAACGGTGTCCAAGGGTGTTTGTGAAACACAAGCTGTCCAATGGGGTTTTTGAAACACACACTGTCCAATGGGTTTTTGTGACACAATCGCAGTCCGGGGGCGTTTGTGACACACACCGTGTCCAATGGTGTCTGCGACACACACACTGTCCGTTGGTTTTTGTGATACACACACTGTCCAGGGAGAGCTGTGACACACACGCTGTCCAGGGGGGTTTGTGACACACACGCTGTCCAAGGGGGTTTTTGAAACACACACTGTCCAAGGGGGTTTGTGACATAAATGCTGTCTAATGGGGTTTCTGACACACACAATTTGCAATGGGGTTTGTGAACACGCATTCTGTTCAGGGGTGTTTGTGACACACACCCTGTCCAATGGTGTTTATGACACACACGTTGCCAATGAGGTTTGTGACACAGGCAGTGTCCAATGGGCTTTGTGAGTCACTCGTTGTTCAATGGGGTTTGTGACATGCACACTGTCCAAAGGGGTATGTGACAAACCCCCTGTCCAGGGGCGTTTGTGACACACACACTGTCCAGGGGTGTTTGTGACACACGCTGTCCAATGGGGTTTGTGACACACACGCTCTCCAATGGGGTTTGTGACACACACACTCTCCAGTGCGGTTTGTGACACATACGCTGTCCAGGGGGGGTTGTGACACACACTGTCCAATGGGGTTTGTGACACACACGCACTCCAATGGGGTTTGTGACATACACACTGTCCAGGGGGGTTTGTGACACACACTGTCCAATGGGGTTTGTGACACATACACTCTCCAATGGGTTTTGTGACACACACCCTATCTAGGGGCGTTTGTGACATACACATTGTCCAGGGGTGTTTGTGACACACACAGTTTCCAGGGGAGGTTGTGACACACTCTGTCCAATGAGGTTTGTGACACAGACACTCTCCAATGGAGTTTGTGACAGACACGCTGTCCAGGGGCGTTTCTAACACAAACGGCTTCCAGGGGTCTTTGTTACACACACCCTGTGCAATGGGGTTTGTGAAACAACGGCTGTCCAATGGGTTTGTGACACACACGCTGTCCAATGGCGTTTGTACCAAACACGGTGTTCAATGGGGTTTGTGACACACACACTGTTTAGGGGGGTTTGTGTCACACACGCTGTCCAATGGGGTATGTGACAGACACACTGTCCAGGGGCGTTTCTGACACAAACAGTGTCCAGGGGTGTTTGTGACACACCACCTGTCCAATGGGGTTTGTGTCACACACAATGTCCAATGGGGTTTGTGACACACAGACTATCCAATGGGGTTTGTGACACACACGCTGTCCAGGGGAGTTTCTGACACAAACTGTGTCCAGGGGTGTTTGTGACACACACGCTGTCTAATGGGGTTTGTGACACAGACACTCTCCAATGGGGTTTGCGACATACACACTCTGTCCAATGGGGCTGGTGACACACATGCTGTCCAGGGGCGTTTGTGACACAAAGGGTGTCCAGGGGTGTTTGTGACACACACAATGTTTAATGGGGTTTGTGACACACACACTGTCCAATGGGATTTGTGACACACACCCAGTCCAGGGGCAGTTGTGACACAAAAGGTGTCCAGGCATGTTTGTGACACACACCCTGTCCAATGGGGTTTGTGAAACACACGCTGTTGAATGGGGTTTGTGAGACACACGCTGTCCAGGGGCGTTTGTGACACAGACCCTGTCCAGGGGCGTTTGTGACACAAAAGGTGTCGAGGTGTTTTTGTGACACACACCCTGTCCAATGGGGTTTGTGACACACACGCTGTCCAATGGGGTTTGTGACACACAGGCTGTCCAGGGGCATTTGTGACACACACCCTGTCCAGCGGCGTTTCTGATACAAACGGTGTCCAGGGCTGTTTGTGACACACAACCTGTCCAATGAGGTTTGTGTCAAACACACTGTGCAATGGGGTTTGTGACACACACGCTGTGCAATGGGGTTTGTGACACACACAATATCCAATGAGGTTTGTCACATACACGCTCTCCAATGGGGTTTGTGACACACACACTGTTCAGGGGGGTTTGTGACACCCACTGTCCAATGGGGTTCGTGACACACACGCTGTCCAATGGGGTTTGTGACACAAATGCTGTCCAGGGATATTTTGGACACACACAGTTTCCAGGGGGGCTTGTGACACACGCTGTCCAATGGGATTTGTGACACATACACTCTCCAATGGAGTTAGTGACACACACGCTGTCCAGGGGCGTTTCTAACACAAATGGCGTCCAGGGCTCTTTGTTACACACACCCTGTGCAATGAGGTTTGTGAAACAACGGCTGTCCAATGGGTTTGTGACACACACACTGTCCATTGGTTTTTCTGATAGACACGCTGTCCAGGGGCGTTTGTGACACACACACTGTCCAATGGGCTTTGTGAGACACACAAAGTGCAATGGGGTTTGTGACACACACTCTGTTCAGGGGTGTTTGTGATACACACCCTGTGCAGGGGCGTTTCTGACACAAACGGTGTCCAGGGTTGTTTGTGACACACGACCTGTCCAATGGGGTTTGTGTCAAACACATTGTCCAATGGGGTTTGTGACACACACGCTGTCCACTGGGGTTTGTGACACACACTGTCCAATGGGGTTCGTGACACACACACTGTCTAATGGGGTTTGTGACACACACACTCTACAATGGGTTTTTGTGACACACTAACAGTCCAGGGGCGTTTGTGACATAAAAGATGTCCAGGGGTGTTTGTTACACACACCCTGTCCAATGGGGTCTGTGAGACACACACTGTCCATTGGTTTTTGTGATACACACACTGTCCAGGGAGAGTTGTGACACACACGCTGTCCAGGGGCGTTTGTGACACACCCTGTTCTGGGGCGTTTGTGACAAACACCCTGTCCAATGGGGTTTGTGACACAAAACCTGTCCAATGGGGATTGTGAAACACACACTGTCCAATGGGGTTTGTGACACACACGCTGTCCAATGAGGTTTGTGACACACACCCTGACCAGAAACGTTTTTGACACAAACGGTGTCAAGGGGTGTTTGTGACACACACTCTGTCCAATCGGGTTTGTGACACACAAGTTGTCCAATGGGGTTTGTGACACACACGCTGTCCACGTGTGTTTGTGACACACACCCAGTCCAATGGGGTTTGTGACAGACACGCTGTCCAATGGGGTTTGTGACAGACACGCTGTCCAGGGGCGTTTGTGACACACAGCCTGTCCAGGGGCGTTTGTGACACAAACAGTGTCCAAGGGTGATTGTGACTCAAAAGTTGTCCAATGGGGTTTGTGACACACACACTGTCCAATGGGATATGTTGCACACACCCTGTCCAGGGGCGTTTGTGACACACACGGTGTCCAGGCGTGTTTGTGACACACAACCTGTCCAATGGGGTATGTGAAACACACACTGTCCAATGGGGTTTGTGACACACACACTGTCCAATGGGGTTTGTGACACACAGGCTGTCCAATGGGATTTGTTACACACACAATGTGCAATGGGGTTTGTGACACACACAAACTCCAACACGGTTTGTGACACACACCCTGCCCAGGGGCATTTGTGACACACCTTGTCCAGGGGCGCTGGTGACTCACAGCCTCTCCAGGGGTGTTTGTGACCGAAACGGTGTCCATGGGTGTTTGTGACACACAACCTGTCCAATGGGATTTGTGGAACACACACTGTCCAATGGAGTTTATGACATGCACGCTGTGCAATGGGATTTGTGACACACACACTGTCCAATGGGGTTTCTGAAACACACCCTGTACAGAAACGTTTGTGACACAAACGGTGTCCAGGGGTGTTTGTGACACATACCCTGTCCAATGGGTTTTGTGACACACACGCTGTCCAACTGGGTTTGTGAAACACACCCTGTCCAGGGGCGTTTGTGACAAAAACGGTGTCCAGGGGTGTTTGTGACACACAATCTGTCCAATGGGGTTTGTGAAACACACATTGTCCAATGGATTTTGAGACACACATGCTGTCCAATGGGGTTTGTGACACACACACTGTCCAATGGGGTTTGTGAAACACACACTGTCCAGAAACGTTTGTGACGGAAACGGTGTCCAGGGTGTTTGTGACACACACCCTGTCTAATGGGGTTTGTGAGACACACGCTGTCCAATGGGTCTTCTGATACTAACAAAGTGCAATGGGGTTTGTGAGACGCACTCTGTCCAGGGGTGTTTGTGATACACATACTTTACAGGGGCGTTTGTGACATACACACTGTCCAGGGGTGTTTGTTACACACACCCTGTCCAATGGGGTTTGTTACACACACACTCTCCAATGGGGTTTGCGACATACACACTCTGTCCAATGGGGTTTGTGACACACACCCTGACCAGAAACGTTTTTGACACAAACGGTGTCCAGGGGTGTTTGTGACACACACCCTGTCCAATGGGGTTTGTGACACACAAGCTGTCCAATGGGGTTCGTGACACACACTCTGTCCAGCCACGTTTCTGACACACACGCTGTCCAGGTGTGTTTGTGACACACACCCAGTCCAATGGGGTTTGTGACAGACACGCTGTCCAATGGGATTTGTGACACACACAAACTCAAACACGGTTTGTGACACACACCCTGTCCAGGGGCATTTGTGACACACCTTGTCCAGGGGCGTTGGTGACTCACAGCCTCTCCAGGGGTGTTTGTGACAGAAACGGTGTCCATGGGTGTTTGTGACACACAACCTGTCCAATGGGATTTGTGAAACACACACTGTCCAATGGAGTTTATGACATGCACGCTGTGCAATGGCATTTGTGACACACACACTGTCCAATGGGGTTTCTGAAACATACCCTGTATAGAAACGTTTGTGACACAAACGGTGTCCAGGGGTGTTTGTTACACATACCCTGTCCAATGGGGTTTGTGACACACACGCTGTCCAATTGGGTTTGTGAAACACACCCTGTCCAGGGGCGTTTGTGACAAAAACGGTGTCGAGGGGTGTTTGTGACACACAACCTGTCCAATGAGGTTTGTGAAACACACACTGTCCAATGGGTTTTGAGACACACATGCTGTCCAATGGGGTTTGTGACAAACACTCTGTCCAGAAACGTTTGTGACGCAAACGGTGTCCAGGGTGTTTGTGACACACACCCTGTCTAATGGGGTTTGTGAGACACACGCTGTCCAATGGGCTTTCTGATACTAACAAAGTGCAATGGGGTTTGTGAGACTCACTCTGTCCAGGGGTGTTTGTGACACACACCCTGTCCAATGGGGTTTGTGACACACACACTCTCCAATGGAGTTTGCGACATACACACTCTGTCCAATGGGGTTTGTGACATACACTCTGACCAGAAACGTTTTTGACACAAACGGTGTCCAGGGGTGTTTGTGACACACACCCTGTCCAATGGGGTATGTGACAAACAAGCTGTCCAATGGGGTTGGTGACACACACTCTGTCCAGCGACGTTTCTGACACACACGCTGTCCAGGTGTGTTTGTGACACACACCCAGTCCAATGGGGTTTGTGACAGACACACTGTCCAGGGGCGTTTGTGACACACACCCTGTCCAGGGGCGTTTGTGACACAAACGGTGTCCAGGGGTGTTTGTGACACACACCCTGTCCAATGGGGTTTGTGACACACACGCTGTCCAATGGGGTTTATGACACACAGGCTGTCCAGGGGCATTTGTGACACACACCCTGTCCAGCGGCGTTTCTGACACAAACGGTGTCCAGGGTTGTTTGTGACACACAACCTGTCCAATGGGGTTTGTGTCAAACACACTGTCCAATGGGGTTTGTGACACACACGCTGTGCAATGGGGTTTGTGACACACACAATATCCAATGAGGTTTGTGACATACACGCTCTCCAATGGGGTTTGTTACACACACACTGTTCAGGGGGGTTTGTCACACACACTGTCCAATGGGGTTCGTGACACACACGCTGTCCAATGGAGTTTGTGACACAAACGCTGTCCAGGGATATTTTGGACACACACAGTTTCCAGGGGGGCTTGTGACACATGCTGTCCAATGGGGTTTGTGACACACACGCTGTCCAATGGGATTTGTGACACATACACTCTCCAATGGAGTTTGTGATACACACGCTGTCCAGGGGCGTTTCTAACACAAACGGCATCCAGGGCTCTTTGTTACACACACCCTGTGCAATGGGGTTTGTGAAACAACGGCTGTCCAATGGGTTTGTGACACACACACTTTCCATTGGTTTTTCTGATAGACACGCTGTCCAGGGGTGTGGATGTGTTTTGATAGATTAAGACCTGTTGCTGAATTAGTCAGGCTCAAAGGTATCTCAAGGCCACTTCGAGAACAGAGTCTGCTGTGAGAAAGAGGGGCGTTCCTCAATCACCGGGCTCCTGGCGTGGCGTGAATCATCGGACGTATCATCAGTGAGACTCCAGAGCACGGACAGCCCACGATCCTCATTTAACGAATCCATGCTTGGAGCGTGGACGCGTGATTAGAATATAGTTACGTATATAAGGAGACTTGTTTCTGTAATAAATGGCTTAGCGTGATTCACGTTGCATCGACTTGTTTTGCTTGGTCCTTATCTCGCTCTACATCTGGTGACCCCGACGTGATACTCTGATCGGCGTACCACTGAAGTTGGGGAAAAGCCTAGAGCGGCCCAACCGGAGGCGGATCAGCTGGACTGAGAACCGGGCGGAGGCGTACGGACGTTCCGCGTTGTAGAAGAAGTCACCGTAAAAGGGTGAGCGGCTGGGAGCGGGAGGAGGGAAGAGTGAAGTTATGGGGCAAAATAAATCCTTTGAGGAAGAAGCCGTAGTTAAACTCCTCCTGCCTATTCTCTCTATGAGAGGACTTAAATAAGAAGAAAGTAACATATGTGGACTACTAATTCGGTATAGAATTAAAGGCTACCCGGGAGAAAACGAGAAGGCTTTTAAACGTTAACTTTGGAATGATAAAAGGCAGAAATTATGGAATAGGGTCAGCAATGGAGATGATAAAGAAACTAAATCACTAGCGACTAAATGGAAGCTTAAAATTTCCACCTTAAAAGACTTTAAGGCTGAGCGGGCTACCGTCGCCAGAATTTTTCCAGCGTTGCAACCTGATAACAAACCTAAAAATGACTGTGAAGTTTACCCGGATCGTGTCTTTTGACCCCCTCCCCACTCCATCCCCTGTTGTGCCGGCGGCACTGATACAGCGGTCTGGGGCGGGGGGAGGAAAATTACGGAGTGGATGGCCTCCCATACCATCACACGACCCTAAGGAGACCAAGCAGTCCAAGGAATTGGAGTCAGATAATTTGTCAAAAGAACTGTGTGAAATGTAACAGCTATAGATCATTTAGGACAGAACAATGGGGATTCGTCGAGGGGGGCAGGTGTCCCACAACTCCTGGAAGAGACACCAACTGACACACCGCAACTACAGACACGATAAGTTTCTGAAATCCTGAGGCAGTCAACAGATCTTGCATATCAAGCTATGAGAGAGGTGCCAAATCATTTGCAACTATTAATCACGGTCCCAATGAGAATTACATGCAATTTATTGACCATCTTCAAGACGCCATCAGTAAACAGGCCGAAAACTTAGAAGCTAAGGAAGCACTAGTGTTGAGATTAGCAGTAGAGAATGCTAATGTTTGCTATCAATGTGTTATTTGCAAGTTTTCCAGTACATATTATGTGCTCCTGTGTATTACCTCTCTGAAAATCAAGCAGCTTGTCAGGAATGTGAGTTAATTGTTTTACTAGTTGTTTTTAAGTGCGCTGTAAAACCTTCTCCCACTTTTCCCATTCTCGCTGCAAGCAGCCCTGTGCCTTCCTCCCTCTCCCTCCCCCCGCTTCTCAAGGTTTTTACTTGCAAGATGGGGTCAGGAATAATTGTTTTCAGTTGTGTTCCTAAAAACTCAGTATTGGGAGGTGTTTTAAAACTTAGGAAAGCACTCGGAATTATAAGGAAGGAAGATCTTGTAAAATATTGTAATTAATGGTGGCTGCGGTATAACTTAAATGTTTGGGAAAAGTGTCCGGACAATAGAATCTTGTTGCGATTAATGTTGGTTTTAGGGCGAGAAGATCAGGACAAAATAAATCCCTACAAGAGATCATTAAATCATTTCAGACAGTTTTACAGGCGGGGTGCTTTGAACTTCAACAAGCTGAGAGTTAACTGATAACACACAGGTCACAGAAAACTTGTTAAAGTCTGCAAGATGCTTTCCTTATTAACCTGTTTTTTTTGTGGGTATCTGTTTAAGTATGTTGCAATTTTGGTAGGTCTGTGCTATATGGTACGATAAGTTCACAGTCTGTTAAATAATGAGAATCCGTTGACTCAAAATGTGCATTTTGTGATAATTCAGAAGATCATGAGTAATTTAGTTCTTTACTGCGTGAATGTGATGGTAAATTTTGTGTGTAGTAGCTGTTATTTTTTTTTTCTCTAGCATGCTAGCTTTATTCCAGCATTCAGACTTGCGCAACTCTGTGCCAGGCTGTGTCTCCTCTCGGTGTGCTGGATTTGGTTTTTCCGTATACACATCATGTAAAGAATCCTGGTTTTGGAATGGCAGCTGTAGCGCACCAGATGAGACACTAAAACAAAAACAGAACAAAACAAAACAAAAGAAGGCCTTGCTCAGTCCGGGTCGGTGGGTGTGGATGGGTTTCAGCGCGCAACTGACCTTTTTTGTCAGGGAGACCCAGAGGTACCTCCACCTGGCTGAGCAGTGAGCGGCCCAAAGGTGCAATATAAAAAATTGAGAGGTTTTCTTAAATTGGTGTAACTGTGATCCATCTGCATATTTGAACTTGGTATATGGTTTTCATATCTGAGCTCAGTATTTTAGTTTGTATATTCATATTTGGTACCAAAAGAATCTTGTTTGGGGAGATAATTACAAAATGGGAACCGGTTTCACTGCTAAAATTCCACCTTGCTCCCCCTTAGGATGCATCCTTACACTTTAGAGTAATTGCTTATATTGTTAGAAAAGCATTTAAATTGTTAAAATGCTATGATAGATGTGCATTTAGAAGAGGTTGTATTTAAAAGTTGCTAGAGTATTAACTGATTTAGATTTAGGAAAATAGAATAATGGATTTATGTTTATTATACTGGTTTATACTGCTTTTTGACATCTCTAAATTGTAACAGGTAAACGGAGCTAAGGAATGTAACTATTGCTGAGCTACTTGAAATTGCATATAAAGTGTATTATGGCTGGAATGAAATGGGAAAACAAAACAGCAAAATATTCCAGGCCTATGTGCAGCTCATTGTAACTGAGGAGTTCACCAGAGCCTCCCACCTCGTCCCAGCTGCGTGACCTTGACTATATCTGAACTGCAGGAAGAAGAGAACGAAAAAAAATGGAGAAACCTGTTTTCCCGCTGCCAAGCGGAGAAAGGGGGGGCTTTACTGCCCCCGCTCTGCCTTTTTTATTTCCCTGAAGTATTGTCATCCATTTTTGTTGTGGCACTGTGTTGTTTTTCGGCTTTGAATCAGGGGTTGTTGGTGTTTATTTTTGCTTCTGTCTTGTTTCCTAGGTTTTGGCACATTTGGGGAAAAGAGCTCATAATTTTACCTCCTTGCTGAAGTCGGTCTTTTCACACTGGTCAGCTTTGGGGGGTCACAGTGTTCAGTGCTTCTCTGGGTCAGACTGGTACTGGTTTGGGTGTGGAGTGGAGCCAGATTGGTTTGATGTGGAATTCAAACTGATGTGTTTTCATACTGGGCTGTACGTCTTGCCATCTCAGATGGGGGCGAGAGGAAAGTTTTATTCCCCCCCACACCCCTCCCCCAAGCAATGTTACTGCTAGAGAGCTGTAATATTGCATGAAGGAGTCTGAGGGTGAAATTTAAAGGCATCACCAGTGGATGCATAGTTCTAATGAAACTGGAAAATTAAACCAAAACTTTGTTAATAGACTTATTCTGTGGTAATTAGTTGTTAGTGACTTCTTAGTAAATTCACCATGCTAGTTTTTGAGGTCATGGGAGAGAACGAAAGAAAGGCCATTTTTTGAGACCAACGGAATGCCAAATTTGAAACAAAGTTTTAATACATGAATTCTTATATTTGCCAGAAAGTCCTATACCTCTCTTAAGTTGAGATTTGCTAAGTAAATTGTAAGCTCAAATAACGTTTTCTGAGAATTCTGTTTAGTTGCATGGCCTACAAGAAGCTGCTGGGATGGTGCAGATCTGCTTGCTGCAAGTGAGAAATCTCCAAGGAAATTTCAAATGCTGTATTTCTACTAGTATTAACAGCCAATGTTTCGATAAAGCAAACACTACACTGATAGATCTGAAACAGGACTTCGATCTGGTAAGGGAAAACAATATCCAATAAATATGACAGCCAAAATGGAGTTGGAAACTTTGAGGAATAAATTTATGACAACCTTACAGGCTGGCTGCATTCGATTGGACTTGCAGATTTGTCTGTTTATAGCTACAACATAGAAACAACCTGTGGCCATTGTGGGACAGTATGATGAGATTGCTAGCAAACTGATATACCGGCTGTTATATACCAATTGTCACTCTGATCAAGAAAATGCAGGGAATGAATTTAAGTCTTAATAGGCCATGATCCTTTTGTCATATATGTACCATTTGTGAAATTTAATTCTGATTTTTTTTATTTGTAATCTATGTCTTTGTAAATTGCACTAGCTGGTTTTCTTAACAGCACAGCTTTTGGCATGCCTAAACGTAAATTGCTGCAGAACCTGCAAGCCTTTAACATCAGGTCATAGGCCATACTTGTATTTGGTCTGATCCTACATACTTGCAAAGTTTTTGTTGATGGTTCTGGGCAGTCTCATAAAGCTGTAGTGGTTTGGTGTGGAGATAACAATTGGCATCATTCTGTAAAAATTATTGAAGGTTCAACCCAATTAGCAGAACTTGGCACAGCTTTAAATTACTTAGAGCTTTTTAAGGAGGAACCTCTAAATTTGATTTGTGATTTTGAGTACGTAGTCAAGATCCAACGCACATATCTGGTTCTGAATTTTTTTGTTTGTTTGTTTTTTTAAAAAAAAAAGGGGGGAAGTAGGGGAAGCACCACAAAACCAATTGTCAAAAGCATTGTATGTGATGAAATACTTTGCAAGTATGACCCAAAACCATGCTAAATCAGAAAGAACCTACATTAGTTATGGTCAAATCACTAGTCAATGGAAAAGGCCACATCAATTGATAACCTGGGGAAAAGGTTATGTTTGTGTCATTACAGGCCAAGGATTGAAGTGGATTCAACAAAGATTCAATGGATGTAGATGGACAGGAGGGAGATAAGTTGTGAGGACTGTTTCAGATGTAAACCATGGATCCTAATTCAGTGTTACAGATGCTCGCAGACCTGGTGGTCTAGAAGCCTATTAGCAAGCAGGTGGTGTACCTTCTGTGGAGAATGGCAATTTGAACAATCAGCAGGAGATCCAAAAGGGTGATATTATGATTAGATAGTCAATGCATAGATAAGGTAAAATTATGAGATATCTCTATCATAGTAATCTAAGTTCAGCAACTGATAAAGTTTTAGAAGGGATATTAAGGTTAAGCTATTGATCTTTTAAATAGGTTAAGATAACTTTTAAGATATTAATTCAATTATTAGTATATGCTGATGATATTAAGTATGTTACCCTATAAACTGCGCAGTTATAAATCTTTTAGGAATTTAAGATAATATATTGTATTAACTTGTCTGGTTATTTTGAATCTATTAAAATAGTGTGTTAATAAGGTTATCATAGTAGAATTAAGGTTTTAAGAATAGGCAGGTGTTTGATCTTATTAAGTAAGGTTTAACTGCACTATATGTAATTGTAATTATGTTGTTAATCACGTGTTCTATGTTGCAGTATATTTCAAAAATGATGCACCGTGCGGTTTAAGGGGCCTGACTAATTCAGGAAAAGAAAGGGGGAAGTGTGGATGGGTTTTGATAGATTAAGACCTGTTGCTGAATTAGTCAGGCTCAAAGGTATCTCAAGGCCACTTCGAGAACAGAGTCTGCTGTGAGAAAGAGGGGCGTTCCTCAATCACCGGGCTCCTGGCGTGGCGTGAATCATCGGACGTATCATCAGTGAGACTCCAGAGCACGGACAGCCCACGATTCTCATTTAACGAATCCATGCTTGGAGCGTGGACGCGTGATTAGAATATAGTTACGTATATAAGGAGACTTGTTTCTGTAATAAATGGCTTAGCGTGATTCACATTGAATCGACTTGTTTTGCTTGGTCCTTATATCGCTCTACACAGGGGCGTTTGTGACACACACACTGTCCAATGGGCTTTGTGAGACACACAAAGTGCAATGGGGTTTGTGACACACACTCTGTTCAGGGGTGTTTGTGATACACACCCTGTGCAGGGGCGTTTGGGACAAACAGGCTGCCAGGGGTGTTTCTGAGACACACGCTGTCCTATGGGGTTTCTCACACACACGCTGTCTAATGGGATTTGTGACACACACACTTTACAATGAGGTTTTGTGACACACTAACAGTCCAGGGGCGTTTGTGACACAAAAGATGTCCAGGGGTGTTTGTGACACACACCCTGTCCAATGGGTCTGTGATACACACACTGTCCAGTGGTTTTTGTGATACACACAATGTCCAGGGAGAGTTGTGACACACATGATGTCCAGGGGGGTTTGTGACACACACACTGTCCAATGGGGTTTGTGACAGACATACTCTCCAATAGGGTTTGTGACACACAGTCAGTCCAGGGGTGTTTGTGACACACACAGTTTCCCTGGGGGGTTGTGACACAAGCTGTCCAGGGGTGTTTGTGACACATAGGTTGTCCAATGGGGTTTGTGTCACACACACTGTCCAATGGGGTTTGTGACACACACACTGTCCAATGGGGTTTGTGACACACAGACTGTCCAGGGGCGTTTGTGACATACACACTCTCCAATGGGGTTTGTGACACACATACTGTCCAGGGGCGTTTGTGACATAAACGGTGTCCAGGGGTCTTTGTGACACACAAGCTGTCTAATGGGGTTTGTGACACACACACTCTCCAATGGGGTTTGTGACACACACCCAGTCCAGGGGCGTTTGTGACACAAAAGGTGTCCAGGTGTGTTTGTGACACACACCCTGTCCAATGGGGTTTGTGACACACACGCTGTCCAATGGGGTTTGTGACACACAGGCTGTCCAGGGGCATTTGTGACACACACCCTGTCCAGGGGCGTTTCTGACACAAACGGTGTCCAGGGTTGTTTGTGACACACAACCTGTCCAATGGAGTTTGTGTCAAACACACTGTCCAATGGGGTTTGTGACACACAGGCTGTCCACTGGGGTTTGTGACACACACTGTCCACTGGGGTTCGTGACACACACACTGTCCAATGGGGTTTGTGTCAAACACACTGTCCAATGGGGTTTGTGACACACACGCTGTGCAATGGGGTTTGTGACACACACAATATCCAATGAGTTTTGTGACATACACGCTCTCCAATGGGGTTTGTGACACACACACTGTTCAGGGAGGTTTGTGACACACACTGTCCAATGGGGTTCGTGACACACACGCTGTCCAATGGGGTTTGTGACACAAACGCTGTCCAGGGATATTTTGGACACACACAGTTTCCAGGGGGGCTTGTGACACATGCTGTCCAATGAGGTTTGTGACATACACGCTGTCCAATGGGGTTTGTGACACAGACACTCTCCAATGGAGTTTGTGACACACACGCTGTCCAGGGGCGTTTTTAACACAAACGGCGTCCAGGGCTCTTTGTTACACACACCCTGTGCAATGGGATTTGTGAAACAACGACTGTCCAATGGTTTTGTGACACACACGCTGTCCAATGGCGTTTGTACCAAACACAGTGTTCAATGGGGTTTCTGACAGACACACTGTCCAGGGGCGTTTCTGACACAAACAGTGTCCAGGGGTGTTTGTGACACACCACCTGTCCAATGGGGTTTGTGTCACACACACTGTCCAATGGGGTTTGTGACACACAGACTATCCAATGGGGTTTGTGACACACACGCTGTCCAGGGGCGTTTCTGACACAAACTGTGTCCAGGGGTGTTTGTGACATACACAATGTCTAATGGGGTTTGTGACACAGACACTCTCCAATGGGGTTTGCGACATACACACTCTGTTCAACGGGGCTGGTGACACACATGCTGTCCAGGGGCGTTTGTGACACAAAGCGTGTCCAGGGGTGTTTGTGACACACACAATGTCTAATGGGGTTTGCGACACACACACTGTCCAATGGGGTTTGTGACACACACCCAGTCCAGGGGCAGTTGTGACACAAAAGGTGTCCAGGCATGTTTGTGACACACACCCTGTCCAATGGGGTTTGTGATACACACACTGTCCAATGGGGTTTGTGACACACACTCTGACCAGAAACGTTTTTGACACAAACAATGTCGAGGGGTGTTTGTGACACACACCCCGTCCAATGGGGTTTGTGACACACAAGCTGTCCAATGGGTTTGGGGACACACACTCTGTCCAGCTGCGTTTCTGACACACACGCTGTCCAGGTGTGTTTGTGACACACACCCAGTCCAATGGGGTTTGTGACAGACACGCTGTCCAGGGGCATTTGTGACACACACCCTGTCCAATGGGTCTGTGATACACACACTGTCCAGTGGTTTTTGTGATACACACAATGTCCAGGGAGAGTTGTGACACACATGATGTCCAGGGGGGTTTGTGACACACACGCTGTCCAATGGGGTTTGTGACAGACATACTCTCCAATAGGGTTTGTGACACAAAGTCAGTCCAGGGGTGTTTGTGACACACACAGTTTCCCTGGGGAGTTGTGACACAAGCTGTCCAGGGGTGCCTGTGACACATACGCTGTCCAATGGGGTTTGTGTCACACACACTGTCCAATGCGGTTTGTTACACACACACTGTCCAATGGGGTTTATGACACACAGGGTGTCCAGGGGCGTTTGTGACATACACACTCTCCAATGGGGTTTGTGACACACATACTGTCCAGGGGCGTTTGTGACATAAACGGTGTCCAGGGGTCTTTGTGACACACACGCTGTCTAATGGGGTTTGTGACACACACACTCTCCAATGGGGTTTGTGACACACACCCAGTCCAGGGGCGTTTGTGACACAAAAGGTGTCCAGGTGTGTTTGTGACACACACCCTGTCCAATGGGGTTTGTGACATACACGCTGTCCAATGGGGTTTGTGACACACACCCTGTCCAGGGGCGTTTGTGACACAAACGGTGTCCAAAGGTGTTTGTAACTCAAAAGCTGTCCAATGGGGTTTGTGACACACACACTGTCCAATGGGGTATGTTGCACACACCCTGTCCAGGGGCGTTTGTGACACACACGGTGTCCAGGCGTGTTTGTGACACACAACCTGTCCAATGGGGTTTGTGACAAACACCCTGTCCAGAAACTTTTGTGACGCAAACGGTGTCCAGGGTGTTTGTGACACACACACTGTCTAATGGGGTTTGTAAGACACACGCTGTCCAATGGGCTTTCTGATACTAACAAAGTGCAATGGGGTTTGTGAGACTCACTCTGTCCAGGGGTGTTTGTGACACACACCCTGTCCAATGGGGTTTGTGACAAACACACTCTCCAATGGGGTTTGCGACATACACACTCTGTCCAATGGGGTTTGTGACACACACTCTGACCAGAAACGTTTTTGACACAAACGGTGTCCAGGGGTGTTTGTGACACACACCCTGTCCAATGGGGTTTGTGACACACAAGCTGTCCAATGGGGTTGGGGACACACACTCTGTCCAGCGGCGTTTCTGTCACACACGTTGTCCAGGTGTGTTTGTGAAACACACCCAGTCCAATGGGGTTTGTGACAGACACGCTGTCCAGGGGCGTTTGTGACACACACCCTGTCCAGGGGCGTTTCTGAAACAAACGGTGTCCAAGGGTGTTTGTGAAACACAAGCTGTCCAATGGGGTTTGTGAAACACACACTGTCCAATGGGGTTTTGTGACACAATCGCAGTCCGGGGACGTTTGTGACACACACCGTGTCCAATGGTGTCTGCGACACACACACTGTCCATTGGTTTTTGTGATACACACACTGTCCAGGGAGAGTTGTGACACACACACTGTCCAGGGGGGTTTGTGACACACACGCTGTCCAAGGGGGTTTTTGAAACACACACTGTCCAAGGGGGTTTGTGACATAAATGCTGTCTAATGGGGTTTCTGACACACACAATTTGCAATGGGGTTTGTGAACACGCATTCTGTTCAGGGGTGTTTGTGACACACACCCTGTCCAATGGTGTTTGTGACACACACGTTGCCAATGAGGTTTGTGACACAGGCAGTGTCCAATGGACCTTGTGAGTCACACGTTGTTCAATGGGGTTTGTGACATGCACACTGTCCAATGGGGTATGTGACAAACCCCCTGTCCAGGGGCATTTGTGACACACACACTGTCCAGGGGTGTTTATGACACACTCTGTCCAATGGGGTTTGTGACACACACGCTCTCCAATGGGGTTTGTGACACAGACGCTGTCCAGGGGGGGTTGTGACACACGCTGTCCAATGGGGTTTGTGACACACACGCTCTCCAATGGGGTTTGTGACACACACACTGTCCAGGGAGGTTTGTGACACACACTGTCCAATGGGGTTTGTGACACATACACTCTCCAATGGGTTTTGTGACACACACCCTATCTAGGGGCGTTTGTGACATACACGTTGTCCAGGGGTGTTTGTGACACACACAGTTTCCAGGGGAGGTTGTGACACACTCTGTCCAATGGGGTTTGTGACACAGACACTCTCCAATGGAGTTTGTGACAGACACGCTGTCCAGGGGCGTTTCTAACACAAACGGCTTCCAGGGTTCTTTGTTACACACACCCTGTGCAATGGGGTTTGTGAAACAACGGCTGTCCAATCGGTTTGTGACACACACGTTGTCCAATGGCGTTTGTACCAAACACGGTGTTCAATGGGGTTTGTGACACACACACTGTTTAGGGCGGTTTGTGTAACACACGCTGTCCAATGGGGTTTGTGACAGACACGCTGTCCAGGGGCGTTTCTGAAACAAACAGTGTCCAGGGGTGTTTGAGACACATCACCTGTCCAATGGGGTTTGTGACACACACTCTGTCCAATGGGGTTTGTGACACACACCCAGTCCAGGGGCGTTTGTGACACAAAAGGTGTCCAGGTGTGTTTGTGACACACACCCTGTCCAATGGGGTTTGTGACACACACGCTGTCCAATGGGGTTTGTGACACACAGGCTGTCCAGGGGCATTTGTGACACACACCCTGTCCAGGGGCGTTTCTGACACAAACGGTGTCCAGGGTTGTTTGTGACACACAACCTGTCCAATGGGGTTTGTGTCAAACACACTGTCCAATGGGGTTTGTGACACACAGGCTGTCCACTGGGGTTTGTGACACACACTGTCCAATGGGGTTCGTGACACACACACTGTCTAATGGGGTTTGTGACACACACACTCAACAATGGGGTTTTGTGACACACTAACAGTCCAGGGGCGTTTGTGACATAAAAGATGTCCAGGGGTGTTTGTTACACACACCCTGTCCAATGGGGTCTGTGAGACACACACTGTCCATTGGTTTTTGTGATACACACACTGTCCAGGGAGAGTTGTGACACACACGATGTCCATGGGGGGTTTGTGACACACACGCTGTCCAGGGGCGTTTGTGACACACCCTGTTCTGAGGCATTTGTGACAAACACCCTCTCCAATGGGGTTTGTGACACAAAACCTGTCCAATGGGGATTGTGAAACACACACTCTCCAATGGGGTTTGTGACACACACGCTGTCCAATGAGGTTTGTGACACACACCCTGACCAGAAACGTTTTTGACACAAACGGTGTCCAGGGGTGTTTGTGACACACACCCTGTCCAGTGGGGTTTGTGACACACAAGCTGTCCAATGGGGTTTGTGACACACACTCTGTCCAGCGGCGTTTGTGACACACACGCTGTCCAGGTGTGTTTGTGACACACACCCAGTCCAATGGGGTTTGTGACAGACACGCTGTCCAATGGGGTTTGTGACAGACACGCTGTCCAGGGGCATTTGTGACACACACCCTGTCCAGGGGCGTTTGTGACACAAACGGTGTCCAAGGGTGTTTGTGACTCAAAAGCTGTCCAATGGGGTTTGTTACACACACCCTGCCCAATGGGGTTTGTGACACACTCACTCTCCAATGGGGTTTGCGACATACACACTCTGTCCAATGGGGTTTGTGACACACACCCTGACCAGAAACGTTTTTGACACAAACGGTGTCCAGGGGTGTTTGTGACACACACCCTGTCCAATGGGGTTTGTGACACACAAGCTGTCCAATGGGGTTGGGGACACACACTCTGTCCAGCGGCGTTTCTGAAACACACGCTGTCCAGGTGTGTTTGTGACACACACCCAGTCCAATGGGGTTTGTGACAGACACGGTGTCCAGGGGCGTTTGTGACACACACCCTGTCCAATGGGTCTGTGATACACACACTGTCCAGTGTTTTTTGTGATACACACCATGTCCAGGGAGAGTTGTGACACACATGATGTCCAGGGGGATTTGTGACACACACGTTGTCCAATGGGGTTTGTGACAGACATACTCTCCAATAGGGTTTGTGACACACAGTCAGTCCAGGGGTGTTTGTGACACACACAGTTTCCCTGGGGGGTTGTGACACAAGCTGTCCAGGGGTGCTTGTGACACATACACTGTCCAATGGGGTTTGTGTCACACACACTGTCCAATGGGGTTTGTTACACACACACTGTCCAATGGGGTTTATGACACACAGGCTGTCTAGGGGCGTTTGTGACATACACACTCTCCAATGGGGTTTGTGACACACATACTGTCCAGGGGCGTTTGTGACATAAACGGTGTCCAGGGGTCTTTGTGACACACACGTTGTCTAATGGGGTTTGTGACACACACACTCTCCAATGGGGTTTGTGACACACACCCAGTCCAGGGGCGTTTGTGACACAAAAGGTGTCCAGGTGTGTTTGTGACACACAACCTGTCCAATGGGGTTTGTGACACACACGCTGTCCAATGGGGTTTGTGACACACAGGCTGTCCAGGGGCATTTGTGACACACACCCTGTCCAAGGGCGTTTCTGACACAAATGGTGTCCAGGGTTGTTTGTGACACACAACCTGTCCAATGGGGTTTGTGTCAAACACACTGTCCAATGGGGTTTGTGACACACAGGCTGTCCACTGGGGTTTGTGACACACACTGTCCAATGGGGTTCGTGACACACACACTGTCTAATGGGGTTTGTGACACACACACTCTACAATGGGGTTTTGTGACACGCTAACAGTCCAGGGGCGTTTGTGACATAAAAGATGTCCAGGGCTGTTTGTTACACACACCCTGTCCAATGGGGTCTGTGAGACACACACTGTCCATTGGTTTTTGTGATACACACACTGTCCAGGGAGAGTTGCGACACACACGATGTCCATGGGGGGTTTGTGACACACACGTTGTCCAGGGCCGTTTGTGACACACACCCTGTTCAGGGGCGTTTGTTACAAACACCCTGTCCAATGGGAATTGTGAAACACACACTGTCCAATGGGGTTTGTGACACACAGGTTGTCCAATGAGATTTGTGACACACACTCTGACCAGAAACGTTTTTGACACAAATGGTGTCCAGGGGTGTTTGTGACACACACCCTGTCCAGTGGGGTTTGTGACACACAAGCTGTCCAATGGGGTTTGTGACACACACTCTGTCCAGCGGCGTTTGTAACACACACGCTGTCCAGGTGTGTTTGTCACACACACCCAGTCCAATGGGGTTTGTGACAGACACGCTGTCCAATGGGGTTTGTGACAGACACGCTGTCCAGAGGCGTTTGTGACACACACCCTGTCCAGGGGCGTTTGTGACACAAACGGTGTCCAAGGGTGTTTGTAACTCAAAAGCTGTCCAATGGGGTTTGTGACACACACACTGTCCAATGGGGTATGTTGCACACACCCTGTCCAGGAGCGTTTGTGACACAAACGGTGTCCAGGCGTGTTTGTGACACACAACCTGTCCAATGGGGTATGTGAAACACACACTGTCAAATGGGGTTTGTGACACACACACTGTCCAATGGGGTTTGTGACACACAGGCTGTCCAATGGGATTTGTTACACACACAATGTGCAATTAGGTTTGTGACACACAAAAACTCCAACACGGTTTGTGACACACACCCTGTCCAGGGGCATTTGTGACACACCTTGTCCAGGGGCGTTGGTGACTCACAGCCTCTCCAGGGGTGTTTGTGACCGAAACGGTGTCCATGGGTGTTTGTGAAACACAACCTGTCCAATGAGATTTGTGGAACACACACTGTCCAATGGAGTTTATGACATGCACGCTGTGCAATGGGATTTGTGACACACACACTGTCCAATGGGGTTTCTGAAACACACCCTGTACAGAAACGTTTGTGACACAAACGGTGTCCAGGGGTGTTTGTGAAACATACCCTGTCCAATGGCGTTTGTGACACACACGCTGTCCCATTGGGTTTGTGAAACACACCCTGTCCAGGGGCGTTTGTGACAAAAACGGTGTCCAGGGGTGTTTGTGACACACAACCTGTCCAATGGGGTTTGTGAAACACACAGTATCCAATGGGTTTTGAGACACACACGTTGTCCAATGGGGTTTGTGACAAACACCCTGTCCAGAAACGTTTGTGACGCAAACGGTGTCCAGGGTGTTTGTGACACACACCCTGTCTAATGGGGTTTGTGAGACACACGCTGTCCAATGGGCTTTCTGATACTAACAAAGTGCAATGGGGTTTGTGAGACACACTCTGTCCAGGGGTGTTTGTGACACACACCCTGTCCAATGGGGTTTGTGACACACACACTCTCCAACGGGGTTTGCGACATACACACTCTGTCCAATGAGGTTTGTGACACATACTCTGATCAGAAACGTTTTTGAAACAAACAAAGTCCAGGGGTGTTTGTGACACACACCCAGTCCAATGGGGTTTGTGACAGACACGCTGTCCAGGGGCGTTTGTGACACACACCCTGTCCAATGGGTCTGTGATACACACACTGTCCAGTGGTTTTTGTGATACACACAATGTCCAGGGAGAGTTGTGACACACATGATGTCCAGGGGGGTTTGTGACACACACACTGTCCAATGGGGTTTGTGACATACACGCTGTCCAATTGGGTTTGTGACACACAGGCTGTCCAGGGGCATTTGTGACACACACCCTGTCCAGGGGCGTTTCTGACACAAATGGTGTCCAGGGTTGTTTGTGACACACAACCTGTCCAATGGGGTTTGTGTCAAACACACTGTCCAATGGGGTTTGTGACACACAGGCTGTCCACTGGGGTTTGTGACACACACTGTCCAATGGGGTTCGTGACACACACACTGTCTAATGGGGTTTGTGACACACACACTCTACAATGGGGTTTTGTGACACACTAACAGTCCAGGGGTGTTTGTGACATAAAAGATGTCCAGGGCTGTTTGTTACACACACCCTGTCAAATGGGGTCTGTGAGACACACACTGTCCATTGGTTTTTGTGATACACACACTGTCCAGGGAGAGTTGTGACACACACGCTGTCCAGGGGCGTTTGTGACACACCCTGTTCTGGGGCGTTTGTGACAAACACCCTGTCCAATGGGGTTTGTGACACAAAACCTGTCCAATGGGGATTGTGAAACATACACTGTCCAATGGGGTTTGTGACACACAGGTTGTCCAATGAGATTTGTGACACACACTCTGACCAGAAACGTTTTTGACACAAATGGTGTCCAGGGGTGTTTGTGACACACACCCTGTCCAGTGGGGTTTGTGACACACAAGCTGTCCAATGGGGTTTGTGACACACACTCTGTCCAGCGGCGTTTGTAACACACACGCTGTCCAGGTGTGTTTGTGACACACACTCATTCCAATGAGGTTTGTGACAGACACGCTGTCCAATGGGGTTTGTGACAGACACGCTGTCCAGAGGCGTTTGTGACACACACCCTGTCCAGGGGCGTTTGTGACACAAACGGTGTCCAAAGGTGTTTGTAACTCAAAAGTTGTCCAATGGGGTTTGTGACACACACACTGTCCAATGGGGTATGTTGCACACACCCTGTCCAGGGGCGTTTGTGACACACACGGTGTCCAGGCGTGTTTGTGACACAAAACCTGTCCAATGGGGTTTGTGACAAACACCCTGTCCAGAAACTTTTGTGACGCAAACGGTGTCCAGGGTGTTTGTGACACACACACTGTCTAATGGGGTTTGTAAGACACACGCTGTCCAATGAGCTTTCTGATACTAACAAAGTGCAATGGGGTTTGTGAGACTCACTCTGTCCAGGGGTGTTTGTGACACACACCCTGTCCAATGGGGTTTGTGACACACACACTCTCCAATGGGGTTTGCGACATACACACTCTGTCCAATGGGGTTTGTCACACACACTCTGACCAGAAACGTTTTTGACACAAACGGTGTCCAGGGGTGTTTGTGACACACACCCTGTCCAATGGGGTTTGTGACACACAAGCTGTCCAATGGGGTTGGGGACACACACTCTGTCCAGCGGCGTTTCTGTCACACACGCTGTCCAGGTGTGTTTGTGAAACACACCCAGTCCAATGGGGTTTGTGACAGACACGCTGTCCAGGGGCGTTTGTGACACACACCCTGTCCAGGGGCGTTTCTGAAACAAACGGTGTCCAAGGGTGTTTGTGAAACACAAGCTGTCCAATGGGGTTTGTGAAACACACACTGTCCAATGGGGTTTTGTGACACAATCGCAGTCCGGGGACGTTTGTGACACACACCGTGTCCAATGGTGTCTGCGACACACACACTGTCCATTGGTTTTTGTGATACACACACTGTCCAGGGAGAGTTGTGACACACACACTGTCCAGGGGGGTTTGTGACACACACACTGTCCAAGGGGGTTTGTGACATAAATGCTGTCTAATGGGGTTTCTGACACACACAATTTGCAATGGGGTTTGTGAACACGCATTCTGTTCAGGGGTGTTTGTGACACACACCCTGTCCAATGGTGTTTGTGACACACACGTTGCCAATGAGGTTTGTGACACAGGCAGTGTCCAATGGGCTTTGTGAGTCACACGTTGTTCAATGGGGTTTGTGACATGCACACTGTCCAATGGGGTATGTGACAAACACCCTGTCCAGGGGCATTTGTGACACACACACTGTCCAGGGGTGTTTATGACACACTCTGTCCAATGGGGTTTGTGACACACATGCTCTCCAATGGGGTTTGTGACACAGACGCTGTCCAGGGGGGGTTATGACACACGCTGTCCAATGGGGTTTGTGACACACACGCTCTCCAATGGGGTTTGTGACACACACACTGTCCAGGGAGGTTTGTGACACACACTGTCCAATGGGGTTTGTGACACATACACTCTCCAATGGGTTTTGTGACACACACCCTATCTAGGGGCGTTTGTGACATACACGTTGTCCAGGGGTGTTTGTGACACACACAGTTTCCGGGGGAGGTTGTGACACACTCTGTCCAATGGGGTTTGTGACACAGACACTCTCCAATGGAGTTTGTGACACACACGCTGTCCAGGGGCGTTTCTAACACAAACGGCTTCCAGGGGTCTTTGTTACACACACCCTGTGCAATGGGGTTTGTGAAACAACGGCTGTCCAATGGGTTTGTGACACACACGTTGTCCAATGGCGTTTGTACCAAACACGGTGTTCAATGGGGTTTGTGACACACACACTGTTTAGGGCGGTTTGTGTAACACACGCTGTCCAATGGGGTTTGTGACAGACACGCTGTCCAGGGGCGTTTCTGACACAAACAGTGTCCAGGGGTGTTTGAGACACATCACCTGTCCAATGGGGTTTGTGACACACACTCTGTCCAATGGGGTTTGTGACACACACCCAGTCCAGGGGCGTTTGTGACACAAAAGGTGCCCAGGTGTGTTTGTGACACACACCCTGTCCAATGGGGTTTGTGACACACACGCTGTCCAATGGGGTTTGTGACACACAGGCTGTCCAGGGGCATTTGTGACACACACCCTGTCCAGGGGCGTTTCTGACACAAACGGTGTCCAGGGTTGTTTGTGACACACAACCTGTCCAATGGGGTTTGTGTCAAACACACTGTCCAATGGGGTTTGTGACACACAGGCTGTCCACTGGGGTTTGTGACACACACTGTCCAATGGGGTTCGTGACACACACACTGTCTAATGGGGTTTGTGACACACACACTCTACAATGGGGTTTTGTGACACACTAACAGTCCAGGGGCGTTTGTGACATAAAAGATGTCCAGGGGTGTTTGTTACACACACCCTGTCCAATGGGGTCTGTGAGACACACACTGTCCATTGGTTTTTGTGATACACACACTGTCCAGGGAGAGTTGTGACACACACGATGTCCATGGGGGGTTTGTGACACACACGCTGTCCAGGGGCGTTTGTGACACACCCTGTTCTGAGGCATTTGTGACAAACACCCTCTCCAATGGGGTTTGTGACACAAAACCTGTCCAATGGGGATTGTGAAACACACACTCTCCAATGGGGTTTGTGACACACACGCTGTCCAATGAGGTTTGTGACACACACCCTGACCAGAAACGTTTTTGACACAAACGGTGTCCAGGGGTGTTTGTGACACACACCCTGTCCAGTGGGGTTTGTGACACACAAGCTGTCCAATGGGGTTTGTGACACACACTCTGTCCAGCGGCGTTTGTGACACACACGCTGTCCAGGTGTGTTTGTGACACACACCCAGTCCAATGGGGTTTGTGACAGACACGCTGTCCAAGGGGGTTTGTGACAGACACGCTGTCCAGGGGCATTTGTGACACACACCCTGTCCAGGGGCGTTTGTGACACAAACGGTGTCCAAGGGTGTTTGTGACTCAAAAGCTGTCCAATGGGGTTTGTTACACACACCCTGCCCAATGGGGTTTGTGACACACTCACTCTCCAATGGGGTTTGCGACATACACACTCTGTCCAATGGGGTTTGTGACACACACCCTGACCAGAAACGTTTTTGACACAAACGGTGTCCAGGGGTGTTTGTGACACACACCCTGTCCAATGGGGTTTGTGACACACAAGCTGTCCAATGGGGTTGGGGACACACACTCTGTCCAGCGGCGTTTCTGAAACACACGCTGTCCAGGTGTGTTTGTGACACACACCCAGTCCAATGGGGTTTGTGACAGACACGGTGTCCAGGGGCGTTTGTGACACACACCCTGTCCAATGGGTCTGTGATACACACACTGTCCAGTGTTTTTTGTGATACACACCATGTCCAGGGAGAGTTGTGACACACATGATGTCCAGGGGGGTTTGTGACACACACGTTGTCCAATGGGGTTTGTGACAGACATACTCTCCAATAGGGTTTGTGACACACAGTCAGTCCAGGGGTGTTTGTGACACACACAGTTTCCCTGGGGGGTTGTGACACAAGCTGTCCAGGGGTGCTTGTGACACATACGCTGTCCAATGGGGTTTGTGTCACACACGCTGTCCAATGGGGTTTGTGACACACACACTGTCCAATGGGGTTTATGACACACAGGCTGTCTAGGGGCGTTTGTGACATACACACTCTCCAATGGGGTTTGTGACACAGACACTCTCCAATGGGGTTTGCGACATACACACTCTGTCCAATGGGGCTGGTGACACACATGCTGTCCAGGGGCATTTGTGACACAAAGGGTGTCCAGGGGTGTTTGTGACACACACAATGTCCAATGGGGTTTGTGACACACACACTGTCCAATGGGGTTTGTGACACACACCCAGTCCAGGGGCAGTTGTGACACAAAAGGTGTCCAGGCGTGTTTGTGACACACACCCTGTCCAACTGGGTTTGTGAAACACACGCCGTTGAATGGGGTTTGTGAGACACATGCTGTCCAGGGGCGTTTGTGACACAGACCCTGTCCAGGGGCGTTTGTGACACAAAAGGTGTCGAGGTGTGTTTGTGACACACACCCTGTCCAATGGGGTTTGTGACACACACGCTGTCCAATGGGGTTTGTGACACACAGGCTGTCCAGGGGCATTTGTGACACACACCCTGTCCAGCGGCGTTTCTGACACAAACGGTGTCCAGGGTTGTTTGTGACACACAACTTGTCCAATGGGGTTTGTGTCAAACACACTGTCCAATGGGGTTTGTGACACACACGCTGTGCAATGGGGTTTGTGACACACACAATATCCAATGAGGTTTGTGACATACACGCTCTCCAATGGGGTTTGTGACACACACTCTGTTCAGGGGTGTTTGTGATACACACCCTGTGCAGGGGCGTTTGGGACAAACACGCTGCCAGGGGTGTTTCTGAGACACACGCTGTCCTATGGGGTTTCTCACACACACGCTGTCTAATGGGATTTGAGACACACACACTTTACAATGAGGTTTTGTGACACACTAACAGTCCAGGGGCGTTTGTGACACAAAAGATGTCCAGGGGTGTTTGTGACACACACCCTGTCCAATGGGTCTGTGATACACACACTGTCCAGTGGTTTTTGTGATACACACAATGTCCAGGGAGAGTTGTGACACACATGATGTCCAGGGGGGTTTGTGACACACACGCTGTCCAATGGGGTTTGTGACATACACAATGTCCAATGGGGTTTGTAACATGCACGCTGTCCAGTGGGGTTTTTGTCACACATGCTGTACAATGGGGTTTGTGACACACACCCTATCCAGGGGCATTTGTGACACACACGGTGTCCAGGGGTGTTTCTGACAGACACCTTGTGCAATGGGGTTTGTGACACACACAGTGTCCAATGGGGTTTGTGACACAAACCCTGTCCAGGGGTGTTTGTTACACACACAGTTTCCACGTGGGGTTGTGACACACACGCTGTCCAATGGGTTTTCTTACACACACGCTGTCCAATAGGGTTTGTGACACACACAGTGTTCAATGGGGTTTATGACACACACACTGTCCAAAGGGGTTTGTGACACACGAAATGTCCAATGGGGTTTGTGACACAAAAGCTGTCCAGAGGTGTTTGTGACACAAACACTGTCCAAGGGGGATTGTGACACACACGCTGTCCCATGGGGTTTGTGACACACACAATGTCCAATGGGCTTTGTGACACACACAGACGGTTTAGGGGGGGTTGTGATACACATGTAGTCCAATGGGGTTTGTGACACATACACTTTCCAATGGGGTTTTTGACACACATCCTCTCCAGGGGCGTTTTGACAAAACAGTGTCCAGGGGTGTTTGTGACACACACAATTTCCAGGGAGGTTGTGACACATGATGTCTAATGGTGTTTGTGACACATACCCTGTCCAATGGGGTCTGTGAGACACACACTGTCCATTGGTTTTTGTGATACACACACTGTCCAGGGAGAGTTGTGACACACACGATGTCCATGGGGGGTTTGTGACACACATGCTGTCTAGGGGTGTTTGTGACACACACTCTGTTCAGGGGCGTTTGTGACACACACACTGTCCAATGGGGTTTGTGACACAAAACCTGTCCAATGGGGATTGTGAAACACACACTGTCCAATGGGGTTTGTGACACACATGCTGACCAATGAGGTTTGAGACACACACCCTGACCAGAAACGTTTTTGACACAAACGGTGTCCAGGGGTGTTTGTGACACACACCCTGTCCAGTGGGGTTTGTGACACACAAGCTGTCCAATGGGGTTTGTGACACACACTCTGTCCAGCGGCGTTTGTGACACACACGCTGTCCAGGTGTGTTTGTGACACACACCCAGTCCAATGGGGTTTGTGACAGACACGCTGTCCAATGGGGTTTGTGACAGACACGCTGTCCAGGGGCGTTTGTGACACACACCCTGTCCAGGGGCGTTTGTGACACACACCCTGTCCAGGGACGTTTGTGACAGAAACGGTGTCCAAGGGTGTTTGTGACTCAAAAGTTGTCCAATGGGGTTTGTGACACACACACTGTCCAATGGGGTATGTTGCACACACCCTGTCCAGGGGCGTTTGTGACACAAACGGTGTCCAGGCGTGTTTGTGACACACAACCTGTCCAATGGGGTTTGTGAAACACACACTGTCTAATGGGGTTTGTGACACACACACTGTCCAATGGGGTTTGTTACACACACAATGTGCAATGGGGTTTGTGACACACACAAACTCCAACACGGTTTGTGACACACACCCTGTCCAATGGGGTTTGTGACACACCTTGTCCAGGGGCGTTGGTGACTCACAGCCTCTCCAGGGGTGTTTGTGACCGAAACGGTGTCCATGGGTGTTTGTGACACACAACCTGTCCAATGGGATTTGTGGAACACACACTGTCCAATGGAGTTTATGACATGCACGCTGTGCAATGGCATTTGTGACACACACACTGTCCAATGGGGTTTCTGAAACACACCCTGTACAGAAACGTTTGTGACACAAACGGTGTCCAGGGGTGTTTGTGACACATACCCTGTCCAATGGGGTTTGTGACACACACGCTGTCCCATTGGGTTTGTGAAACACACCCTGTCCAGGGGCGTTTGTGACAAAAACGGTGTCCAGGGGTGTTTGTGACACACAATCTGTCCAATGGGGTTTGTGAAACACACACTGTCCAATGGGTTTCGAGACACACATGCTGTCCAATGAGGTTTGTCACACACACACTGTCCAATGGGGTTTGTGACACACACCCTGTCCAGAAACGTTTGTGACGCAAACGGTGTCCAGGGTGTTTGTGACACACACCCTGTCTAATGGGGTTTGTGAGACACACGCTGTCCAATGGGCTTTCTGATACTAACAAAGTGCAATGGGGTTTGTGAGACGCACTCTGTCCAGGGGTGTTTGTGATACACATACTTTACAGGGGCGTTTGTGACACACACACTGTCCAGGGGTGTTTGTGACACACACACTGTCCAATGGGGTTTGTGACACACAGCCTGTCCAATGGGGTTTGTGACACACACACTCTCCAATGGGGTTTGCGACATACACACTCTGTCCAATGGGGTTGGTGACACACACACTGTCCAGGGGCGTTTGTGACACAAAGGGTGTCCAGGGGTGTTTGTGACACAAAGGGTGTCCAGGGGTGTTTGTGACACACACAATGTCTAATGGGGTTTGTGACACACACACTGTCCAATGGGGTTTGTGACACACACCCAGTCCAGGGGCAGTTGTGACACAAAGGGTGTCCAGGGGTGTTTGTGACACACACCCTGTCCAATGGGGTTTGTGACACACGCGCTGTTAAATGGGATTTGTGAGACACACGCTGTCCAGGGGCGTTTGTGACACACACCCTGACCAGAAACGTTTTTGACACAAAAAGTGTCGAGGTGTGTTTGTTACACACATCCTGTTCAATGGGGTTTCTGACACACACCCTGTCCAATGGGGTTTGTGACACACAGGCTGTCCAGGGGCATTTGTTACACACACACTGTCCAGGGGTGTTTGTGACACACACTCTTTCCAATGGGGTTTGTGACACACACGCTGTCCAATGGGGTTTGTGACACACACGCTGTCCAATGGGGGTTGTGACACACACGCTGCCCAGGGGGGGTTGTGACACACACGCTGCCCAGGGGGGGTTGTGACACACACCCTGTCCAATGGGGTTTGTGACAAACACAGTCTCCAATGGGGTTTGTGACACACACCCTGTCTAAGGGTTTTTGTGACACACACACTGTCCAGGGGGGTTTGTGACACACACGCTGTCCAGGGGGGTTTGTGACACACACGCTGTCCAGGGATATTTTGGACACACACAGTTTCCAGGGGGGCTTGTGACACATGCTGTCCAATGGGGTTTGTGAGACACACCCTGTCCAGGGGCGTTTGTGACACAAACGGTGTCTAGGGGTGTTGTGTCGCATACCTGTAGGTAGTTAGGGTCTGGAGGCCGGAAGATCTCGCGCTGTACAGAAAGATAGTAGCCCCTCCCTAAATAGGTAGGAGTATGTGAGGTAAGCAGATGGACGTGACGTTGTAAACCTAAGGTATATAACGCTGTGTTACTTGTTAATAAACGCCATTTGCTTTCCACTACAGTGGCGTCTGTGTGCTGATGGACCGAGCGACCTGGGATGTGGTCGCCGTGCTGTCTCTGAACCAGGTCGTCACTGCCCACTGAGAGGCAACAGGAAGGGAAGAGAACAAAGGGACTGAGAAACAAAGCAAAGTTTAGATCAAAATGAAGAGACTGGAAAGGGAAAACATGCAGCAATGAGCTGGAGGAAGAGGAAAAGAGGGCTGAGGAGCAGGAAAGAGGATGAGAAGACAAAGAAAAGGCAGAGCCAGGTGGACAGGGAAGATACAGCGAGAGGGGATGGGGCTGGGAACAGGCAAGGAAGACAGAAAGACAAACAGGACAGAAAGACATCAAGAAGGAAAAGGGGCAGTAGTCTGGACAGAGATGGAGAAAGAAGCAGCAGGGAAAGGGCAGACAGGCAGAAAGACAGAGAGGGAGCAGGAGAGAGAAAGAACAATAAGGGTTGGGGCAGGATAGAGATTGGGAAAAAATCCTGGGGTGGGCAGCAAGAGGAAGAGGGAGTAAAAAAGAAGAGGGGCAGGAATAGGCGCAGGGAGCAGGACAGAGGGATACAGTGAGAAATGATGGGGCACGGAGCGGGACAGAGCAACAGACAAGAATGACGACAAAGAGAAACCGGGGATGATGAGAACACAGAGGGGTGGAGACGGAGAGGGAGATACGAGAAACCCTGCACAGAGATTCAGAAGGGTGGGGGAATAGGTGAGGAAGCAGCAGAGGGCCAGAGGGAGAAGAGATGAAGAGGAAGAAGGGCACAGCAGGAAAGAGGAGGGAGCAGGGAGGGACTGGGACACAAAACAGGGTGAAATGTCCCCAAAGGCCCAGGACTCACCGCACTTCCTGCTCTCTGCACTGCCAGGCAAGCTGTGGAGATCAGGCACTTCTGTCTGTGAGAAATGCAGTTGTGATTGGTGCTGAGACGTTTGATGTTTACAGATACAACCAAATGAGGCTCGGGCTCTGAACCTGCAAAAAGGAAAAGGTGGGTAAGTTCTACATAAAAATTTTGAAACTTGTTTATGAGGTTATATTGATAGAGGGAGCTAACATTTTCAGGGTTAACCAACCACGTAATAAGGGCCTACTAACGAACTAACACCCAGCGCTGTTTTGCTTATGGTCTAACGAACAAGTGTTTAAGGAATACAATTAAGGAATTGAATTAAACGTTGTTTATCCATAGAAAAAGCCTAAGTTATTTATTTCATTGCTTTACAACAAGTGATTGAATCTGCTATAGAAAAGTTCAACCCCCTCCTCTATAGCAAAGGACAAAAGAAAGTATGGATTTTTGTTGCATCTAATCCATAATGCAAGTACCAATTAAAACGTGTCTGCTGGAGTGGATATCCTGGACACGAACAGGCAGGTTCCTGGTGTTGTGCCCATGGTCATTCATCCACTGTGGCCGTGGGTGTCAGGCCTTGTTACAACAGACACAAAACCTTGGGAGAGAGGTGATCACAGTAAAACGCTTAAAGATAATGAGCTAGCACACTTGATTTAGTCTTTATTTAAAAATACACACGGTTGCTGTCTTTTTCCAGTTTAGCTACGATGGGCTCCAATATCTCTATTAATTCTAACTACAACACGTGACAAACATTAAGGGGGGAAAGCTTTGTTTTTACAACGGTAAATACAGTCTAAATCGTAATTTGGGAAACAGATAAAGGGGTGTAGCAGATGAGGCACAGACTCTCTTTAAGATGCAGAGAGACATTTAATACAAACTCAGGTTTGCATTTGAAACATCGCGGACCTCTGTCCTTGATGTACCGATCCTGTATCAATCCCTCTGTCCCTGATGTACCCACCGCGTATCAATCCCTCTGTCCCTCATGTACCAACCCCGTATCAGTCCCTCTGTCCCTGATGTACCAATCCCTCTGTCCCTGATGGTTTATGTCCCACACAGTCCTTGCTGCTTGTGTTGTTCCACCAGCACTTGTTCTCACACTGTGACTCTTGCAATTTCTCACGGGCCTGATGTCACAACCCTGCCACATCTCCCCTTCTTTGTTTAACAATTGCAGCCATAGCAGTGTGTCACTGCACAGCCATTGCACCATTAAAGCTTTTTTCAACCATTCGTTGTGCACAAGAGAAGACACACATCAATAAGTACAGACTCCACATACAAACATTCTAAGCAGCAGGTTAAAGGGCCGTGTTTCGCAATTTTTGTGGCTCCCATAACTGTTACAGAATCGCTACTTAATATTCCCTGCATAGTGTTTAACACAGAATAATGAGCTCCCAGTCAACTAAGAATTCTCATTCTCTGTTCTCCAAGTCAGGATCTACATTAATATATTACTGAGCTGTCGGTTTAAGAGGGTGTAAAAACTCCGTGGGAGACTCCTCACGATCCTGTTTAATCTCAGAAGGTTTTGGCGTATTTACAGCTTTAGGCGCAGCGTGTCTAATCCCGTATAAAATGCACTGGCGATACCAATGCAGCCTGTGCCCCGATATAAGGATATCAGGATCCCACCCTGGACTGACCGAGGGACAATTTTGATCTCATGTTCTCTGTGTATTCTACACCAATAGCTGTTCTTCAACAAACCTTTTACTGGTTTGCATTTCTTTCCCTGATTATCCTTTTTCAAAACAAATGGATCTGAAGGGGACAAAGACAATGCATATGTAACATTATGTATTGTGTAACATGCCTTATGTAATAGGCAATATATGATTTAAAATAGATATCTTACTACATATTACATGTAGCACATTACTATACTACAGATCTCAAAGTATACCCACCTAGACCTGTGAAGCATATTAATATTATTTACAGTGGCCACCATTAATTACAATATTCAATCAGATTCTCCCTGGTTGACGCCCTGTTGAACAGCAAACGATCCTTTTCCAATGTCAGAAAACACAGCCTGGGGGGGATTTCTCACGAATCCTCCTGCCGATTGTCCACTACCTACTTCACAATCACAATAACAGACAATTGGTGAACCCTAAGTACTGGACTATAAAATCCCCCAAGACACAAGTAACAACAACAACAAACCACTAAAGCCAGAAACAATTATACAATTGCTAAGGCACAAACAGCAAAATCATTAAAGGTACCTTTATCAAATTGCTGTTCCCTCGTTTTTCTCTTTAATTTATTGTTTTCTCATTTTCCTCTTTAATTTTTTATTTCTTTCTTTTTTTAAGTTACCCAGTTTACCAAAATGCGCAGACGCGAATGCGCAGACCCAACGCGCTGGTGTCGCCCACGTCTCGCGCAGGCAGCGTGCCAACCCAACCAGACAATGAAAGTGCCTTATCTCATTGATGGGGTTTTACCCGCGTCCCGAGCTGGTCCGAGGAGCTGTGGTCCCTTCCAGGAATTCCCCGGTGCCGGCACAAGGTCCCAGAGATCCTGGGATCCACGGGAGGTCAGGCAGATTATCCCATCCTCGTCGCCAGAAATGATACCGAAAAGTCATCAAACAGACTCTTTAACACTCTTTTGAAAGTGTTAAAAAGCAGGCACTTCTATTACAGCGCGCTGGGGGATCGCTCCTCTAATCGAGTGTGCGTTCCGCTTTCCTCTGGTTTTACAGATCATGGAACTCCTCAAACAGCAAAACATGCCAAACAATGTTACAGACGTCTCGTGCTCTTTCACCAGCGCGTGCAGCAGCAACGAGAAATCTGGAATGAGCGTCTACAGAAACACGTACGTATTTACCCAATTCAGAACAATGCGTTACATCCGCTGGCCGTACTTCATTGGCAGTAACCCCTCCTGGATTAACACCCTCTGTGGATGGCGCGGGTGCCAACTGTTGGCAATCAGGGCAGGACATAAGAACGCTCCTGGCCTGATCCACTGTAATTTGAAGTTGTCGTTTTAACGCCTTTGCACTCTGGTGAAAGAATTTATGCGATCATTTAGCTTGCTCCAAGGCTTTAGGCACAGTGAGCGGCACAGCTCGTGCATCGGCCCTCCTACTGCCTTCCGCAAGTGGTCCTGGAAGGGCCACTGCGAGAGCGAGTGTGCATTGCATAATACCTATGATGTCTATGATTTATTAGAAACCATAGCATTCTCAATTCAGCCATCAAAAGAGGATTATCCTCTTCCTTAAGAAAAGAAGCTTCCAGGTGGTTAAGTATGCCAGCCGCATAATATGAGCCAGTTACAACATTCAAAGGCTTGTTACAGAACACCTCAAAGCGATCCTAACAGCTGGCAGCTCAAGAACTTGTTTGACTCTTGGTCTCTTTTTCTACCTTGCGTTTGCAGCACTGGGTATCTGAGTTTAGCCATGTAATTACAACTTTATGTGAGCGACCAGAAGCATCAGTAAATAGAGTCTTGTCGCTTACTGGTCGTTGCTGACAGCAGCATGTATTGCGAATTCTCCTTCGTTGTAGGAAGAAATATACCTTCAGGTCTACCCCATACATAGCATATAAACATTCTCTGCCTTTAATTATTGGTTTTGCATATATTTCTTTTATTATCCAAACTGTTTTCATTGGTGTGTGTGCTAGAAAAACCCATACAGCCACAGTCACCTTTCTCCCTCCTTGAGCTCTCCTGACCTGCGGTTCCACCACTGGTGTCTTCTTTCTTGATCCCTCTTGACTGGCAGGTGCGCTCCAACCCTCTTTATCCATCACTCTTCCTCATGGGTTCACCTCCTTCCTTGCTTTTCCTTTGCATGCTGCTCCCCCTGAAGAGAAACACACAGAGGACTGAGCTACACTAGCCCAAGGGCACTACAGTCAGACAGGGGCTGAGTCCGGGGCTGACACCTCCCCACACCCCACAGCGCGCCCACCTTGCCTTGGCACCAGCCCCTCGCACAGCCCTTCCCCTCAGCTCTGCAGCTCAAGGAGCTGCAGCACAGCTTCCGCAGGTGCCCTGCTCAGGCTGGACCCCAATGTCACGGGTTAGAGATGTCACAGCTCAGTACAAGTGCCCACGGTCCTCACCTGCTCTTTGGTACTTGCGGAGGGTCACGTCGCTGTGCCCCAGGGCACTGGCCTGCACGGCCCTGCCCGGCAGCGGGACCGTCTGGAGCTGCCGGCTGGTTCTCCAGCTTTAGGGTCACCCGCAGCAGCCCGCTCTCCTCAGCTCTGCACACCCAGCCAGTTGCGCCGCCCAGGCAAAGTCAGCTTCACCCTCTGCCCTACACCTCACCTGCAAACAGCCAACTCTTCAGCTGACAACCGTCCAAAACCCACCAACAAACCCTCCAAATCTCAGCCTTTCGCTTTCAACTGCTGCCTCTAGTGCATCTCACAGACAAGCCTCCAAAATCCCCTCATCCTGCAATAATACTCCAGCACTCATCGCCTGCGGGAACAACCGCCACAATACCATGCAAACACCAACCAGCTCTGGCACGGAAATATCGCTTTGTCCTCCAGATCCCACCTACACCAACTGCTGACAAACACACGCTGTCCTCACCAAAGCCAAACGCTGCAACAACCAGCGACAACTCAAATGTGCGTGTGCGGCGCAAAACCGCACGTGTGAGCTAACGCAGAGCTGGGCTTGACAGCTGCACAGTGTGCACCCTGTGGCTTAACGTGGCCAGTCACTGCCATTCCGCCTTCTCCCTGGGAGAAGCGCATGAGCACAGGCTGCTTCAAGGCACGATGCGAGCGGTTTGGATCTCCGGGTCTCTGAGGGCGAGAGCGATAAATGTGATCTGTGTGTGGCGCAGGAACTTCCCGTCCACTTGCTCCTCCATTCAGTCAGGTGCTGCAAGAGAGGGACAGAGAAAGAAACGGTTAGGACCGGATTAACAACCTCGTCATCCCTGTCCCCAAACCCGCAGGCGTCCTAGGAGGCCTGATCTAAGTTTGGCTCTTCTCCCGCTCTTTGCTGGAATACTTCAGTGCACAAATTTCTGTCATGAACACTCTCTTAACCAGTCTGATGTGTTCATAGTTCCCAGCCCAGAGTCCATTCCTCAAGGTACCTCAGCATTTCCCTTTGAAACCAGACCTGAGTGCCATCCCGTCCTGAGCTCCCTCAGCATTGCCCCCTGCAGCCTCCACGATGCCATCTCCTCCCCGAGGTCCCTCAGCCTTTCCCGCCAAAGCCTCCCCGATGTCACCCCCTCCCTGAGGTCCCTCAGCCTTTCCCGCCAAAGCCTCCCCGATGTCACGCCCTCCCTGAGGTCCCTCAGCCTTTCCCGCCAAAGCCTCCCCGATGTCACCCCCTCCCCGAGGTCCTTCAGCCTTTCTCGCCAAAGCCCCACCGATGTCACCCCCTCCCCGAGGTCCCTCAGCCTTTCTCGCCAAAGCCTCCCCGATGTCACCCTCTCCCTGAGGTCCCTCAGCCTTTCTTGCCCAAGCCCCCCCGATGTCACCCCCTCCCTGAGGTCCCTCAGCCTTTCCCGCCAAAGCCTCCCCGATGTCACCCCCTCCCTGAGGTCCCTCAGCCTTTCCCGCCCAAGCTCCTTCCGCGCCGTCCCGCCCTCAGGCTCCTCCGCCGCTCCCCCCGTTCCCGGTCCCTCCCCGCGGCAGCGCCGCCCCCGCCCCTCGCGCCCCCTGGCACCGCCCCGGCACCGCCCCCTCCCGCTCGCCTTCCTCCCTCTGCCCTGTGGCACCACGGGCTCCCCCCTTCGCCCCACGGCCCCGCCCGAGCCCCGCGCAGCGCTCAGCCCGGGGCTCCCTTCCCTCACAGCCGCCCGCGTGTTTCCCCCTCGCCCCTTGCTCGGCCCGGCCCAGGGCCGCGCTGTTGCGGCTGCCTGCCCCTCGCCTTCCTCCTGCCCAAACCAGCCCGTCCCTCCCCCTCCAGCCTCCCCCCTCAGCCGGGACCGGGGCGGCCCCGGCCGGTCTCCCCGGTGTCCGCCCGCCTCTCGCTCACCGCCGGCCCCGCCGCTCCTCGCGCGCTCCTCCCGCCGCCGCACCGGCGGCACGCACTCCTCCGCCCCCGCACTTACGCAGCGTGGCCCCGCCCATCCGGCGCGGGAGCCAATCCCGTCCGCACCCGCCACCGGGCCCCGCCCCCCCTCCCGGCCCGGAGCCGCCAGCGGCCGCAGAGCGGCGCTGTCCGCCCGCAGCGCGGCCCCGGCCCCGGCCGGGCAGTGGCAGCGGGGCCGGGAGCGCTCGGGCTGCGCCTGCCCGGGACGGCCCGGGACCGAGGGCTCCGCCGCTGCAGCCCGTTTCGTGCCGCTTGCACCCCCGGCTTACACGGCTGCAGCCTTCCTGCTGCTTTAGCTCACACACCTTTCTTCCTTCTACCTGCACAGCAGTTCACACTCACAAACGTTGCAGAAGAATCTACAAACATTACAAAGATAGACCACGGACCACAGCTTCCTGAGCTTTCGGGTTAAAGTTCCTGTAGATCCCCATGTTTCAATCAAACAGACACCACCAGTAGAGCTGCTGTCTCTGCCGTCTTTGGTCAGAAAGAAGTGACAACACCAGAAAACACATTGGCAGCCGGTGCTTTGACCAGTGAAGGTGGCATCTACAAAAGTCTGATTAAACCAAACAGCCTGAGGTCTTTATCAAGCTGCAGATCTGCCAGGCATGCTGAAATGCCTGAAATTTACTCCTGCAATATTCCACAATGGAACAGCCCTTCATCTCAAATCTCATCTCAAAGTTCCAAACCAGTACATTAAAAGCTGTCACTAGGTATTAGAAGACCACTGCAAGATCGTATTGCTTTTTGACTTATATAAGAATTTTTCAATAAACCAAAACGCAAGCAGTTTCTGCAGTCGGTTGCTCATCCTCCTGTTCATTCCTTAGCACTGCAGCAATCGGTTTTTATACGACGTGTCAGCAGAGGCGTTTGAAAAACCCCAAACAAAACTTATTCCAGTCCACGGACCCCCTCGCTGCCCCCCCCTCACCCTGAGCCCCACGATCAGCACTTGGTGTGGGAGAGGAGCACAGCTCGACATGTTGTATCTGGGATGCTGTATCTATTACGCTGTACCTAGGATGCTGTATCTAGGATGCTGTATCTGGGATGCTGTACCTGGGATGCTGTATCTGGGATGGCGTATCTGAGATGTTGTATCCGGGATACTGTATCTAGGATGCCGTATCTAGGATGCCGTATCTAGGATACTGTATCGAGGATGCTGTATTTGGGATGCTGTATCCGGGAAGCTGTATCGGGGATGCTGAATCTGGGATGCTGTATCTGGGATGCACCCGACCAGGTGCCTTTGTGTGAACACGAAACAGCCGTCTATACAGAGCTCCCTTGAATCTGTCCGCGTGAGAAATGCAGGACTGGGCAACGTCGTGCAACACGCGGAACCCGGCCAAAACACGGTGCAGCTGTGCACTCACTCCAGCTTAAGCACGAATGGAGCCTGCATCAAGGCACACGCATGTGGACAGACAATCGTTGGTAGACACACACGCTTTCACGCACACGGTCGTCCAAGTACAGGGACGTATCTGCACGTACCCTCCAAAAGAATATTCTCGTGTAGCCACGTATGCGTGATGCAGTACGCCAACCGTCAACGCACACCTGTTTACCCTCAAGCATGTAAGCACGTTTTGCGTACGTCATTCAGTCCATAGATGGGAGTGGACGCACTTGCGAATGTGTGCATGTGTGTGGCCAAGCGTTTCCTTAGGCATCGGTGTGTGAAAAGGTAGGTGCTTTTCTCTAGCTGCGTTCGCGGGCACGAGGTGGTGGGTGCACCTACCTGGGAGCTTGTGGAATGGTTTCTGCTTGGTTTTCAGTGGGGAATCGTATGTGTTCACGTGGACAAACAGAAGGCGTAGCAACTAGGTTCCAGAGCAGAAAACGAAAGTTTTCCGATGCACTCTCTTTCTCTCCCTATACCGAGTCGTGTATAGAAACCGCTAAGCCTGCGATCGGCAAGTAAGCTACCACGAAGCATGCCGTACGGAGAAAACACCCACAGATCCTCGGTCCACACATCGTTTCTGATACATGCTTGAACGCAAATACTTTTGTGCTGCTGTGGCATAAAAGACGGCTGTCAGAATATGTGATTGTGCGCACCTGTGCAATTGCTTGGTTATGCATTCAGTCCTGGTGTGCGGGGCTTTCAGAACTGATTCCGTGGAGTCCTCTGCGGAAATGCCGCTGACGGAACACGCACCCTCGATTGTTTACCAAAATATAGGCAGACGCGTTTTACCACGTCGTTCAGCATGCAGAGAGCTACATCTGTTCCGAAGAGACAAGGGAAACGCGTGTGCACGCACAGAAGAAAAACCCGACCAGATGCTCTTGTGTGAATGTGAAACAGCCGTCTATACACTCGTAGACACGGGAACGTGCATCAATGCAGTCACACAGCCACCAGCTTTTGAGCACAGGCTCTGCTGGTTTTCGCACTTTTCAGGCACAATCCCGAAAGCCGCGCACAATGCAGTTCATTCGCTAAATGTCGTCTAGGGAAGCATTTCTCCGGTCGATCTACCGCTCAGCTTTCTTCTGACGTTACTGAGAAACGTCAGCGCAGGGAATCCGTCTCTGTCGAGCACACGTCAATCCCTCTTCGGTTTTCCTTTGTTCACTCTGCCTAGATGATTTCCCTGGTTTCTCTTCACCGAGATAGTCGTGGCTGTGCTGTGTTACACACAGGCACAGCCAACGCACAACAAGTTGTCGAGAGACACACTCCACTGAGCTCAACACTAGCACAGATGCACATGTGCGACGAAATCAGCACACATGCTTGTGGAGAGAAAGACATGGACTCACACGCGTGTGGAGCGACGAATAGATAGAGCAGGCGCTAGGAACACAGACTGACCTACAGGCACACTGTCCCCACACCAACAGGGACCGCTCTGCAGCTATCCTAGACGTTGATTATCGAACCAGCCACACTGACCTGCGCCAGACTCCCAGACACTTACAGGCAAGACACAATCTCTCCGACAAGCACACAAGTGTTCGCTCTCAGCTGTAGATCAGGGACAAGCTTGCGCAGTGACGCCCTATTACTCTTTCGCGTTAAGGCATGATCTCTTTCGTATCTCTTGTCCATCGGCTGCGGAACACTATTCCTCGCGCCACTGTGAAGCATTTGCCAAGGGTGAGAAGTAGCTCGAAGCAGCATTCAGTTCTGCCTACGACTGTCTTTGCTCCTTTACTAGCAAAGCTCCCTTGCATCTGTCCGCGTGAGAAATGAAGGACTGGGTAACGTCGTGCGACACGGGGAGCTTTGCCAACAAACGGCGCAGCTGTGCACTCACTCCAGCTTGAGCACGAAATGAGCCTGCAAAAAGGCACACGCATGTGGACAGAAAATCGTTTCTAGACACACATGCTTCCATGCACACAGTCGTCCAAGTACAGGGACGTATCTGCACGTACCCTCCAAAAGAATATTCTCGTGCAGCCACGTATGCGTGATGCAGTACCCCAACCATCAACGCACACCTGTTTACCCTCAAGCATGTCAGTACATTTCGCGTACGTCTTTCTGTGCATAGATGGGAGTTGGTGTGCTTGCGGATGTGTGCTTGTGTGTGGCCAGGCGTTTTCTTAAGCATTAGTGTGGAAAATTAGGTGCTTTTCTCTAGCTGCGTTCGCGTGCACGAGGTGGTGAGTGCGCCTACCTGGGAGCTTGTGAAAAGGTTTCTGCTTGGTTTTCAGTGGGGAATCGTGTGTGTTCACGTGGACAAACAGAAGGCGTAGCAACTAGGTTCCAGCTCAGAAAACGCAAGGTTTCCGATGCACTCTCTTTCTCTCCCTATACCGAGTCGTGTATAGAAACCGCTAAGCCTGCGATTGGCAAGTAAGCTACCACGAAGCATGCCGTACGGAGAAAATACCAACAGATCCTCGGTTCACACGTTGTTTGTGATACTTGCTTGAACGCAAATACGTTCGTAATGCTATGGCATAAAAGACGTCCGTCAGAATATGTTACGAGCGCACCGGTGCAATTGTGTGGTTCTACATTCAGTCCTGTTGTGCGGAGCTTTCAGAACTGGCTCTGTGGAGTGGTCTGCGGAAATGCCGCTGACGGAACACGCACCCTCGATTGTTTACCAAAATATAGGCAGACGCGTTTTACCACGTCGTTCAGCATGCAGAGAGCTACGTCTGTTCCGAAGAGACAAGGGAAACGCGTGTGCACGCACAGAAGAAAAACTCGATCATGTGCTCTTGTGTGAACGTGAAACAGCCGTCTATACACTCGCAGATACGGGAACGTGCATCAATGCAGTCACACGGCCACCCGCTTTTGAGCACAGGCTCTGCTGGTTTTCGCACTTTTCAGGCACAATCCCGAAAGCCGCGCACAATGCAGGTCATTTGCTAAATGTCGTCTAGGGAAGCATTTCTCCGGTCGATCTACCGCTCAGCTTTCTTCTGGCGTTACTGAGAAATGTCAGCGCAGGGAATCCGTCTCTGTCGAGCACACGTCAATCTCTCTTCGGTTTTCCTTTGTTGACTCTGCCTAGATGTTTTCCCTGGTTTCTCCTCACCGAGGCAGTCGTGGCTGTGCTGTGTTACACATAGGCACAGCCAGCGCACACCAAGTGTCAAGAGACACACTCCGCTGAGCTCAACACTAGCACAGATGCACATGTGCGACGAAATCAGCACACATGCTTGTGGAGAGAAAGACATGGACTCACATGCGTGTGGAGCGACGGATAGATACAGCAGGCGCCAGGAACACAGACTGACCCAAAGGCACACTGTCCTCACACCAACAGGGACCGCTCTGCAGCTATCCTAGACGTTGATTATCGAACTAGCCACACTGACCTGCGCGAAACTCCCAGACTATTCCAGGCAAGACACAATCTCTCCGACAAGCACACAAATATTCGCTCTCAGCTGTAGATCAGGGAGAAGAAGCACACAAGTATTCGCTCTCAGCTGTAGATCAGGGAGAAGCTTGCGCAGTGACGCCCTGTTGCTCTTTCGCATTAAGGCATGATCTGTTTCGTTTCTCTTGTACATCGGCTGCGGAACACTATTCCTTGCGCCACTGTGAAGCATTTGCCATAGGAGAGAAGTAGCTCGGAGCAGCATTCAGTTCTGGCTACGATGGTCTTTGCTCCTTTACTAGCAGAGCTCTCGTGCATCTGTACGCGTGAGAAATGCAGGACTGGGCAACGTCGTGCAACACGTGGAACCTTGCCAAAACACGGTGCCGCTGTGCACTCACTCCAGCTTAAGCACGAATGGAGTCTGCAAAAAGGCACACTCATGTGGACAGAAAATCGTTGGTAGACACACACGCTTTCACGCACACGGTCGTCCAAGTACAAGGACGTATCTGCACATACCCTCCAAAAGAATATTCTCGTGCAGCCACGTATGCGTGATGCAGTACGCCAACCGTCAACGCACACCTGTTTACTCTCAAGCATGTCAGCACGTTTCGCGTACGTCTCTCTGTGCATAGATGGGAGTGGGCGCGCTTGCGGATATGTGCATGTGTATGGCCAGGCGTTTGCTTAAACATCAGTGTGTGAAAAGGTAGGTGCTTTTCTCTAGCTGCGTTCGTGCGCACGAGGTGGTGGGTGCACCTACCTGGGAGCTTGTGGAATGGTTTCTACTTGGTTTTCAGTGGGGAATCGTGTGTGTTCACGTGGACAAACAGAAGGCGTTGCAACTAGGTTCCAGAGCAGAAAACGAAAGTTTTCCGATGCACTCTCTTTCTCTCCCTATACCGAGTCGTGTATAGAAACCGCTAAGCCTGCGATCGGCAAGTAAGCTACCACGAAGCGTGCCGTACGGAGAAAATACCAACAGATCTTCGGTCCACACATTGTTTCTGATACGTGCTTGAACTAAAATACCGTCGTGCTGCTGTGGCATAAATGACGTCCCTCAGAATATGTGATTGCGCGCACCTGTGCAATTCCTTGGTTATACATTCAGTCCTGGTCTGCAGAGCTTTCAGAACTAGCTCTGGGGAATCGTCTGCGGAAATGTCGCTGACGGAACACGCACCCTCGATTGTTTACCAAAATATAGGCAGACGCGTTTTACCACGTCGTTCAGCATGCAGAGAGCTACATCTGTTCCGAAGAGACAAGGGAAACGCGTGTGCACGCACAGAAGAAAAACCCGACCAGGTGCTCTTGTGTGAACGTGAAACAGCCGTCTATACACTCGCAGACACGGGAAGGTGCATCAATGCAGTCACACAGCCACCAGCTTTTGAGCACAGGCTCTGCTGGTTTTCGCACTTTTCAGGCACAATCCCGAAAGCCGCGTACAATGCAGTTCATTCGCTAAATGTCGTCTAGGGAAGCATTTCTCCGGTCGATCTACCGCTCAGCTTTCTTCTGGCGTTACTGAGAAACGTCAACGCAGGGAATCCGTCTCTGTCGAGCACACGTCAATCCCTCTTCGGTTTTCCTTTGTTGACTCTGCCTAGATGATTTCCCTGGTTTCTCTTCGCCGGAACAGTCGTGGCTGTGCTGTGTTACACACAGGCACAGTCAGAGCACATCAAGTATCGAGAGACACACTCCGCTGAGCTCAACACTAGCACAGAAGCATATGTGCGACGAAATCAGCACACATGCTTGTGGAGAGAAAAACATGGACTCACACGCGTCTGGAGTGACGAATAGATAGAGCAGGCGCTAGGAACACAGACTGACCCAAAGGCACACTATCCTCACACCAACAGGGACCGCTCTGCAGCTATCCTAGACGTTGATTATCGAACCAGCCACACTGACCTGCCCCAAACTCCCAGACACTTACAGGCAAGACACAATCTCTCCGACAAGCACACAAGTGTTCGCTCTCAGCTGTAGATCAGGGACAAGCTTGCACAGTGACGCCTTGTTGCTCTTTCGCGTTAAGGCATGATCTGTTTCGTTTCTCTTGTAGATCGGCTGCTGAGCGCCTTTCCTCGGGCCCCTGTGAAGCATTTGCCATAGGTGAGAAGTTTCCGCTCGCTGCTCAGGAGATTCCGCGTCTGGGGCCGTGGACTGAGGAAGAACGTTTGCGAGTTGGAGGACGCTACAAGATATTCCCCGTGGAAGCCAGAGAAGAGGCAAATTGGCTGCCAGTGGAGCTGTGTTCCGTGCAGTCTTCAGTTTAGGACGTTCAGTTTGTCCTTCCAGAAAAGGAGCAGTCATTGGTAGGCCTGGGAGAGGCCATTAAGTGCGTGATCAGAATTGAAGCCAGATTGCACTCGACGTTGCTGCCGTCGGTCTTGGCTTTCGGTGGTTTCCCCACGGCTGCCTAGTGTTTGGGAGCACGGAGGGGGCGTTTTTTCTTCCCCAAGGAGAGGCTGTGCTTAAAAAAGAATTTGTTTCCTCAGAGAAGTGCAAGTCCGTGTGTGTAAGCCAGCCAAAATCGCCAGCCTAGTCAAGTTCCGAGTGTGCGTCTGTCAGACGGCCGCTTGCCGTTGCCGAGTTCCCAGCTGTGCAGTTGTACTCGCGAAGGGCAATGCAGGACGGAAGGGTTTTTTCTGCTGCGGGGACCCAGCCGCCCCTCTTTTCAGCGGAAAGCAGGGGAGAGCGGTTTATTGTTCCCTTTGCAACGCGGCTGCTGGCGCGGGAGGGCTGGAGGGCTGGAGGGGCGGAGCGCTGGTTGGCTGCCTAGGCACGTCAGTCGCCACTCTGTCCGCCTATCAGGTTGCCAAAGGGGCGGGCGTTGAGGTCTCCGTACTGCGCATGCCCGACTCGCGAGCGCTGCTAGGCGGCGAGAGAGGTGATTGACGTGTCCTAGGCAGCCAACCGGGACGCGGCAAGGGGCGGGTGCTGCGGTCTCGCTACCGCGCATGCCCAAAGCACGAGCGCCTGGCGGGAGCGGAGCGGCGAAAGAGGCAGCAGGTGAGTGCGGCCGCGGCGGGGGTGACCGTGCCGGTGGAACGGGGGGGGCGGGATTTGCCGGCGCGGCGCGGAGGCGTTCGTCTCCGGTTCCCCCCCGCCGAGCTGGCGAAGCTGGCGGGAGGCGTGTGACCCTGCGGGCAGGTGCGCTGAAGGCTGGCGGTCTGGAGCCGTGTCTCCCTCCGGCGCAGCGCCCGTGCCCGGTCCGGCGGTCCCTCCGGGAGCGGTGCAGCTCCCGTTAGTCGGGGGGACGTTGAAAAGCAGAGCTGGTGGCGTGGCGAGTGGGGCGCCGCTTCGGCGGGAGCTCGAGGCGAGGCGCGGCGGGTTCTGTGTCCTGTGGGCGCGGCTTTCGCGCCGCGGCTGTCTGTGTGCTACACGCCCTGAGTCCTAAGAAGATGTGTCTTTTAGGATTCGTTCTACAAGTCAAAGAGAGGAGCCGAATATGTGCTGAATGTTATAGTTAGAACTGATATTGTGTGAAGAAGTGAAGTGGTCTGAAAAAAATACACATTTCTTAAAAGCTAGTGCAGCATTGTATATCTTCACATGAATCGACTCAAACATCCCCCCCGTAAATAAAACCCAACTCCCCCCAGAAACAACATAGAAGAAACGAGCTAGCAGAGCTCCTGTGACAAAAGGAGGTCAGTATTTTTCCCTCAGTTTTTTCCTTATTTGAAGAAATCAAAGAGAATTTTAGATCGTATTTTTTCCGTCTAAATCAAGTGTTGGCGTAGACTTTTGTGTTCAGATAATCAACATTGTCTGTAAAGAATTGTTTAACAAAAACAAGCAGAAACCAAAACCAGGTTCAGACCTGTAAGAAACATAGAATAATTTCGTTTGTAAGAGACCATCTAGGGGGGTCATCTTGTTGAATTGCCTTCACAATGAGATCAGGTCACTGAATGCCTTGTCTACTGAAATTCTGAATATCTCCAAGGTTGGGGATTCCATGGGCTCCCCGGGAAGCTGGTGCTTAACCATTTGTGTCACCAAACATGCTAAAAAAATACCTCACTAGTTAGCTTTGTTTTACCATGAGAAGCTTTTGTTCTCTTCATAGGTGTTGCAACCATCATTATTGTGGGTGATGAAGGAGCTTCTGGGGTGGTTGGGATAGCACATTCATCCCAGCATGTTCTGATTGGAGAACCTTCAGGAAATTATAATGGGACTGCTCTTATTAGGTGAGTACATCACTCATTTATCCAAAACAGCTCTGTTTCAAAAGCTATGAGGCTCCACATTTGGCAAGAATTAATTGAATGCTGCATTTCATTCTCACTTCTAAAATCATAAGTATTTTTAAAATTAGATGCTTGTTTTTTAAGAAGGGCAGAACATACTACGTAGGTGTCTTTTCAGTATTGCTGAGGAGCTTTAGATATGTCTTCCAATTATTTACAACATAGATTCATTAAAGGAAAGAGGATTCTAATCAAAGGAATAGGGGAAGGCAGTCAATTATATTTGAAGATGCTTTGTGCTTTTCAGGATTCAGTTCAGGATTGGTGCTTGAACTGAAATTCGGTACATTGTTACGATGATCAGCATAACCAAAGCAGCACTGGGTCTTAGTTGAAACAAGATGCAATTCTTTCACTGCATTCAGTCAGCTGAAAACAAGATGAAGAAATCACAATGTTACCATACCTTCTAACAGAATTGGAGAAAAAGTATTACAACACTGTCCCTTAGCGAAACAGCAAATATAAGCAAGAAAACAGATTCTCATGCTGCCCTGAGAATCCCAACAGACAAAGGGATGCTTTGTGCAGCACCAGTTTAGAACATGTACTAGATCATGGTATAGACAATTTCTTGCCATGCTTCAGTTCACCGAGAATGTCATGAGTAGGATTAGCCTCTAGGTTTTTAGACAAGCAGCACACAGAACATTTCTCAAGTGATCTCATAGTACTATTCTCGTATCTTTCTGCCTTCAAAGCCAAATTACCTCTGGGTGCTACCCGTAAGTCCCATTTCCCTTCTGTTTTGCATGTCTATTTCCTGAAAAGCAGAAAGACAGCTCAGTTTTCAGCTGCCAACTTTGGGCTGTATGCACAAAGAAACTATAAAGTGCTCTGGGTAAAAATACAGCTCAAGATGCCTCCCAACACGGGGAAGTAAATCAGAACTGCAGACACGTTATTGCTCTGAAGAGGTTATGGTCAAGATCTTAATAGTGACTTAATAGATTAAAATTCAAGCTTCACAGTGCTGGTAACATTTCTTCCGTGCACAACAATATCTATGCTTTATATCTCTGGATTTGGTATCAAATATTAAAGGTAGAAGATTAAATCTGTGTTTGCATTCTGCAGCCTGACACGTGGCCCAGGGATTTTTGGTGAAATCATAATATATTGGAATATAACACCCCGTCATCACACAGAATTTATTGAGACGTCGGGGACCTTGACAATGCGAGACAGGCAGTGTGCAGCAGTGGTTCTGATACAGGTACAAGAGATTTTACACCAGTAGCTATTTCAGGTTCTTCCTTTTATCTAGCCAGCATCTTGATTAGAAATTAGTTATACCTCTCTACCTGGAAATGGTTAATTGGTTCTTCTCCCTAGGCTGTCGATGATAACCGTCCTGAGGAGAAGCATTACTACACATTTGAATTAACTGGGATCAGTGATGGAGGACTCATAAATGAATCTAGCAGCACAGCAAATATTACCATGGCCGCCAGTGATTTTCCATACGGAGAGTTTACATTTTCACGAGCAATATTGCTGACAACAGAAGAAGAAAAATGGGTATATGGTTAAAATTCCTTCTTACGTAAAATATCGATAGATATCAATATTGTCGGTAGATTTATACTTAACTTGAGGAAAAAAAAAAAAAAGGCAGAGATTTATTCTGCATTTATCATAGCATAGTCCATCTGAGGCTTTTGGTGTTTTTAATACTCTGAGAAAGATGCCTGTCTGTTAAATTATGTGTATTCTGCACTTACTGCAGCAAATTGTCAGCTGGCAGAACCGTTGAGAAGGTGCCTATAGAACAGTCTCAGAATGGTAACAGAAAAGCAAAGCCATTTTTTAAAGCAAATGTCCTCTCTCCCTCAGGTTAACATCACTGTTTTGTGTTCAAGGGGATCCTATGGCAAAGTGCGTCTTTGCTTCCAGAGAATAAATAGGACTGCAGAGGAGGGAGTTGATTTCACCCCCACAGTAAGGGAACTGTTATTTGAACCACATGAGGAGAGTAGAATGATTTCGGTTGAAATTCATGATGACGACTTTCCTGAAGGTCCTGAAGACTTTTCAGTGATGATTACCAAAGTGGAACTCCAAGGAAGGTAAAGATAAAATTAATGATAAGATAAAATTAATTAAAAGCAGGAGATCAAACTGTATTTGGAATCTGATCTACCTGCATAAAGGCACCGCTGGATTTCAGGTGTTTTACTGTAAAATTTCATATGGCAGCTATAATAGTAATAATAATACAAATTGGATGTATGGCAATCCAAATTCTTTCAACATTAATTTTAAGATTTTGCTGATTCAGATTTATTAAAGCTGAAAGTCCATCCGTTACATAGAAGTTGTCAAATCACATGAAACTCAAAGAAGAAGATAAAATGTGAAAGAAAAAGCGAAAGATCCACATTTCTGTGAAAAAACTGCCAGTTTTGCAGATATAGTTTGAAAAAGTGTGACCAAAAATCTTCAGTGGTAACTGTCAGAAAATAAAAGTATTTGTGGTAATTGAAAATTGTCATACTTGCATTACAATACTTTTGCAAGATTTTTTTTTAATCTAATATTCCTTTTTATGTTCTTGCAAGTGGATTTGATTTCACCGTAAAGGAAAATGATCTACAGATAGATCAACCCCCAGTAATAGGAAATATCTCCACAGTACGAGTCACTATAGCAAAAAGTGATAATGCAGAAGGCATCATAGAATTTGATCCACAGTATATCCTTCTACAGGGTCAGTTTACCAGAGGTTTTCACTATGGTTTAGAGGATAAGCCTGTGGCTCTCTCACAAATTTTGAAATAAAATAACTTTTTTTCCCAATTTTTCTTGAAGTGCAAGAGGATGCTGGATTAATCATGATTCCTGTTGTGAGAAAGCGTGGAACGTATGGCGATGTAACAGCCGATTTCCTTTCTCGAAGTATTTCTGCACTTCCGAACGTTGACTACATCATCCATAATGATTCTGTCATTTTTTATCGTGGCCAGAACCAGACTTTTATCTATATCTCTATCACAGATGATGAAGAAAGGTAATTATTTTTTTCAGATATTTATTCACTAATCTACTTCTGAGAAACCGTTTTTTAGCACGTGCAGTATGCCTGTCAGCAGAGTTTGAATTGAAAAGCAAATTTCTGCAGCCCTGAAATATTTAAAGGGAGGGAAAAGAAGCTATTATTGGAGTTTCATAGTGCCTGTTAAATTTTATGCAAACAACTACATTCGTTTTACCTAGATTATCAGAAAGTTTGGGTGTTAATAGTACTGCTGTGAATAATAAAATATTTTGCTGGTTGTTTTTTTTTTTTTTAAATTTAGCACATGTGGAAAATAAAACAATATTTTTATTTCAGATATCACCATTCTCTGCAAATGGGGGGAATCTTCTGCTGTATGCTTACAGAGATGACTTCTGTATATCTTTAAACAGATCCAGCTGGACGCATGGTTGAATGACAAATCATAATTTTAATTTTTTGTTCTTGTGTGTCTCAGAAGGTCTTTTTTTCTGTTTTTTTTCCATGCAGCGAATTTGCAGAGCAATTTGAAATCCAGCTGACGGGAGCCACTGGTGGAGCAGCCCTTGGGCTCCATCGACTGAGCCAGGCCACCGTTGCCAAAAGCGACTCCCCCCAGGGCATCATCCGATTTCTCAGCCAAAGTCGAATTACTCTTCCCAACCCCGATACACCGACAACAGTGTCGCTGGTGCTGGAAAGGACAAGAAATTGTTTGGGGAGACACAGGTGGGCCCTGGTTCTCAAAAACTGAACGTTTTCCAGTGACAAGGCCAAAAATCTTCTTTTTTTTTGCCGTCAGGGGCTTCCTTGTGACTGATTTCTAATGGGATAGTTGCAGCTTTTCATTAAGTATGAATTCTGTATAGTTGCAGAAGAACAGAAAATATTGTTACTTTTTTGATCTTCTCTTTGTCCTCCTGCTTTTCTCCTTTTATTATGGTCTGATGTACTTTATTTTGAACTATCTCCCAATCCCATTGAAAATACAGTTAATTTCATGCACCACCGCTAATTTAATTGAACTCAGTTAAATTACTTCCTGAAGCTGGTCAATTTATTTTTATTTTCAGTAAATTGTTTACTATGAGGCCTCTAGACTTTTTTTTAGTCTGTATGTATCACTGCCAAAGTGAAAGTATAAATATGAACCAAGATAAGGCTTCCACAGTCTGGGCAAATGATTGGAAAATTGGCATTAAAGGCCATGAGCTACTGCTCTCCTCATGTGAAAACTGCCGTGGTCTTCTTGGACTTTTCCTAGAAGTCATTGAAGAAAAGTGAAAAACAATTAAGTGTCAAAATAATAATTTTAAGATGCTGAATAGGACCCCTTCAAAACCAATCTAATTTGTGGGAAATTTTGAAAATATTCTAGCTTTTAATCAGCCTGAGGAAGTGTGAATCGTGATTTGAGGCATTAAAAACTTCTATTGCAGAAAATATTTGTCGTTCTCAGTCTCGATATCACACTTGCCAGGGAATGTTTCTGGTCAGGATACTTATTTGGTGAGCTTTTCAAAACAACTTGTGAAAGGAAGAGAAAAGTAAACTGGCCTGTGCGTTTCCTGTTACGTGCTACAGAAACCTCAGTTTATTTTCTTTTCTGTAACTAATATCTAGAATTTAATAAAATGGCATTGTGGCTAACTAGCACTTCAGAATTTCTATTTTTAATGTTTATTTTTCTCCAAAGGATTATATATTTTCCCACATATAATCAATTATTAATATGTTGTGTTCTGTAAAAAGAGCACATATTTAAATGTAGCTTGTTAGCAGATGCAAGAATTTTTATGTCGCTTGTGTTACTCTGTCACTTCCCCCGACCTGGGAGGCAGTTATAATATGTCACTACTGTAAATCTGAAACTGGTATCTCCCACAGATTAATTGGGACATCTTGGGACCCAATTCAGAAGAGGTTTTATCTCCCCTGAATAGTGACATTGGTGACCCTGTGAACGGATCATTCTATTTTGGAGAAGGGGAAGGAGGGCTGAGAACTATTAATCTACAAATCCATCCTCGTGAAGAAGTTGAAGTTCAGGAGATCTTCATTATTAGGCTGAGCCTTATGAAAGGTGAAGCAGAACTAGATCCTAAGGCAAACAGCATTACACTAATAGTAAGTCATTATTGCTTTTCTTCCTCTTGAGATCTCTGTTATTGGTATTTATCCTGCAAAGCTTTGAAGGGTAATCATAATGATTGAATAGCTTGTCATTTGCCTCTTTTTCTTTTGCCTCCCCTACTACATGGGTGTGATGGTCGTGGTCAACGGGGCAGAGTCCAGTTGGGGCCTGTATCTAGTGCAGTCCCTCAAGAGTCAGTACTGGGGCCTGTATTATTCAATATATTCATCAATGACTTGGATGAGGGAACAGAGTGACTGTCAGCAAGTTTGCTGATGACACCAAGCTGAGAGGAGTGGCTGACACTGGAAGCTGTGCTGCCATTGGGAGACCTGGACAGGCTGGAGAGTTGGGCAGGGAGAAATTTAATGAAATAGAACAAGGGCAAGTGTAGAGTCTTGTGTCTGGGCAGGAACAACCCCAGGTTCCAGTATAAGTTGGGAAATGACCTATTAGAGAGCAGACTCTCTCAGACTCTCTTCTAAATACTGGTGTACTCTTGAGTCTTCTTAAGAGGAGAAAACTCAAGAGGAAGAACTAATTGATACATTCCCTATAGCATCTAGCAATGAAAATCTCAATGTTTCAAACAAGAATACTATTCACTTTACATTTCTGATTGTTTAATTTTTTTTTATTCAATTACTTCCTTAAAGATACAGAAGTTTGGTGATCCCAACAGAATGGTACAGTTTGCTCCTGAATCGTTAACTGAGAAAAACTTCACAGAACCCTCTGCAGTGGAAGGGCCACAAGGTATTACACTGTTTGTCAGACAAATCCAGGGCACCATGGGAAACATAACGGTATTCTCACTCTCTTCCTAATCAACATTATAATCTGAAATAATCCTCTGTATCAGTGCATGGAGGGAGATCTTATTCTGTGCCTTTCAATTGCGTATTTCTCAGATTTTGAAATGTCGCCTTTTAGACTGAGTTTAGCAAGGGCTCAGCTCTAGTAGTTGTGGTTTGTAGAGTCAGATTCAGTCTCCCCTGGTCAGTGAAAAAAACAGAAAACCAGCACTGGAGTGCTTGTCTTGCTTTCTCTCTCCCTCTGCTCCTGTGCTTTTGATGGGAGAACAGGAGAGACCAGACTTTCATAGTGAGCTTTCTTTGAGATCTTCACAATTTACTCTTTTTCAGCCATATGTAAAGGTAAGAATCAGACATTTTAGAATCATCACTTACATTGTCTTTACCTAAAGTTGTTTGCAAGTCAGCATTTTCACAAGTACTCATTTATTTAAAAAAAAAAAAAATTAATAAAAAGCATCTAATGTGTTTAATGAGAACTCTTCACACCTTTCTGTTGTGAGGAATTCTGGAAACTGGAAAAACAGCAAGGATATCTTGGTGTAAAAATAGAAATAATTTCAAGCAATTGTTCAGAGATTCCGTATAGTTTTACGTAGGTGTCCAGAAGATATACAAAGGTAATCTTTGCATTCACAGTACTGCTAGAAGAACAACACACCACTTTGTAAGATAGTCTATGTGCTTCTTTCTATGCATACTTAAACAAATTTGTATTTTACCCATTTAAACCCAACCTATTCCGTATGCAATCTATAATGAACCATGAATGTGAAAGTTTCCGACTCTGTGGGTGATATTGCCTTCATTTTGTGCATTTTCTAAATAAATTTCAGGTTTACTGGGAAATACGTAGTGAATCTGACATCACGGGTGACTTTCTTAGGACAGAGGGATCTGTTGTCATTGCTGACCAGGAGAGCACAGCTGAGATAATCATCTACCTGTTACCTGACGATGTTCCAGGACTGGTTGAGAACTATGTGGTGCAGCTGATTTCAGTAGAAGGTGGAGCAGATTTAGACCAAGAGAAAAGAATTTCGGAAATCAATGTGTTTGCAAATGATGACCCCTATGGAGTGTTCGCCCTGTACTCTGACCAGCAGTCAGTACTCGTAGAGAGGAACCTGGATCGTCGGTATGTTCAGATCAATGTAACTCGGCATGCTGGAGCATTTGGAGAAGCAATTGTGGAGTACCATATCACATCTCATTGTGAAGAAGCACTAATTGAGCCTGAGAATGAGGTGGGATACCTCACAATAAAAGACGGTGCCAGCTTTGGAGTGAAAAGAGTGCCAATAAGCAACCAGGTCTGTATTATCCTTTTAAGTCACGTGGTATCTATTGTTTCCATTTGTGTTCATCACAATACAAATGTGCTGGAATAAGATACTGAACTCTCAATACTGTCCACTGTCAAGAAGCAGAAAAGAGAGTTTTGGTATAATGAATTTCCTATTTATGGACTAGAAGTGGGTTCAAATATCACATTTTCAGGTAATAACTGCAAAATCACTCTATGCATGCGTTCAAATATCCAGTGTTTCCTTCCATCATTGCTTTGTGTTACTATCAGTTCAATATTTTGTTATTTTATGTATTCAAATATTCTTATTAACCCTAAGAGTTAAGATCAAGCTGAGACCCACTATGTTAGATACAGTTCAGTAAAATGGCAATACTTGCTCTATAAACTCATCTTTCAATTAACTGCTGGTAAATTACAATCACAATATTGCCGTTTTAACTGTGTTTCTTTATAGAAAGATAATCAACAAAACGCTTGACTTGAAAACACTGCTTTTTCATGCAAACAACAAAATCTGCTGATTTTTCTGCCACTTAACTCTTTGAACGGGTGGTTATCGTGTTTTCAGTGGAATTACATTGCCACCATTTTAATTGCATTCTTCCTCTCAAAGGCGTTTATTGTACTGGGCTTGAATTTTACCCTGGAACTGACTAACGTAAGCCTGGTTGGGACAAGTGCCAAGGATGTGCCAAAATATTAGGAAAAGCGAAGTCAGCCATTCTGCTTGTTCCTGAGGAAGCTGCCAATTCACAGGTCAGTAGACTGACTGCAGTGTAATTTTCTACCGCAGAAGGAAGGTACACTTCATTACAAAAGGCAGCCGCTATAAGAATTCAGTTTGCTCCTTAAAGTTTTCATCATTGCAACCAATTTAACGACCGACAAGACTGTTCCAGTTATTACTTGTACTGTATATTGTCTTTTCTCTGATACAAATTCATATAGAGATGTGTAAATGCAGTTTGAAAAGGTCTCTTCATCTATAAAATGTAAATAGCATAAATATGATGATTTACTTATACTTTTGTTTACATGAAGTGGAAGTTCTGAGACTTAGAGGAAAATAGCTAGTTCTGGACGATGTTATTCCTTTAAGTACAGCAGCCCCAAAGTAGATAAGAGCATGCATGCAGTATCATGTGCAAAAAGAAGTGGAGGTCATGCTGCGTTTTAGTGCAGTTGACAGTACCTTTGACTAATCACTGAGTGGGGAATTTTCCATTTGTCTGCTTTGTATGAGACAGAAAAAATATACTATACCTGTTCCAATATGGCATATGTGCTACAGTTCCCTTTTTATGTGGCAAGCAAAGACAACAGCATGCTGAGTTTTTGTCTCTTAAATTTTATTGAAGTCTTTATGTAATGATTTTAATTCTCTTGACACACTGTTTTGTCTTTCAATTTGGAATTGAACTTAATGCAAATGGTCTTTCTGTAAACATTGTTTACTACCATACATCCACTTATCATTTTAGAATGTGTGAATTATCTTTTCATTCCCGTTTTTTGGTCAAAGAAAGAAAAGTACATCATACTATCAAGAATGTTTTTGTGAACAATGTAATGTGACAACAACTTACTTTCACTGGATAGACAAATAATACTTTATTTTAGACCTGTGTGTATCTGTATGGTACCACAGCCATTGCATGTGAGCATTAAGGGCAGGTTGGTTTGTTTTCCTTTTGAATGACAGACACAAAATGCTATAGTCAGTGTTTTCAGTACCAAAATGTCATTCATACTGGTTCCTTTTTTTCCCTGATATCTAATTCTCAGAAGTCTAAGATTTAGAAATGTTGAAGAGTTGTGAAGAAAGCATTTATATATATATATATATATATATATACACAAACATATATAGACATGTACATACATATATTTATATGCATGTGTAACTACTGTTAAGATGCCTACCTTACAAAATATAGTACTCTTTCATATATGTTATTGTCCACTTTTATTCCATTTTCTATAACAAAATCCATTATGTTTCCACAGGTTGGCTTTGAATCTGTGATTTTACGACTTACAGACATTATAGCAGGGACAGGCCAGGCTGTCATCACCAGAAAAGGAGTTTATGGCTCTGTCATCGTGAGCTGGATCTCAGGATACCCAGCAGACCTGATCACTGACTTTGCTCAGTCAGGCAATATTACTCCTCTGTTTGGTGAGTAACAGTCTGAGGAAACAGCTACGAAAGTTGCCTAAGTGATGATACCACCTTTTAGTTATATATACCTCTGTATGCTCTCTCTATTAATAAAGCGTCATTAGATTGAAATGGTATGGTCTAATTTTTAGCTATAAGGGATGTGTTCATTTTATAAGCAAAAAAACCCTTCAACTTCATAGATACATGTCTGGGAGGCAGGCACGATGCTGTGGCCATGAAGGACAGCTTCATATAGGAAAGACCCTTATCCAGTTTTCTTCTTCCTAAATGGAGTGGAATTGTGATTAAAGTCTGTACTTTAGCGCATTCCCAGGTAAAAAGAGGATTCCTATTGGATTATTTTGACTTTTGCTCTCTCTCACTCTCTCTTTCCTTCAGGTACTGTTGCATTTTCCTCTGGTGAGCAAAGTAAAGTGATTTCATTTCAGGCCACTCCAAGCCTAAATAAATGTGAGTCATTTGCCATCACTTTAACAGCAGCGCACAGCGATGTGTCTGGTGGGGCTCGCCTGAGGTAAGGATGCTACTTGTATTTTTGAGTCGCACCAATGCCATAAGAATTATGACCTGTGTACAGATACAAAACTTATACAAATCCCTGTTGTTATTATTATAGGCAGCTAGCAACTTGTAGTCCATTCTTTGATAAATTTGTATAGCTTGTCTCAGGTGAGAACAAAGTGATCTAGATCTGACCTGTTCAGAACTGAGGCTTTTATCCAACTCCAGTCTATTTCATAGGTGCCTAGAATAACGGAGACAGTCAAGAAAATGAAGATCAACAGTTTTAGCCGGGAAGCTGAAGACTGAAAGCAACTCTTAACAGTTTTCATTGGTGTCCCTAAAAATCCATATTTAGAAGGTCTTACATAACAAATTATTTATAATAAGAAAAATAAAACAAGAAATGTTCTGAAAATACCTAATTTATATAAACCTCCTTTTTATTTTTTAAAAAACCAAAACCATTACGTTTAATGTAGTTTTCCATCTCAGATAAGTTATCTGTTCTTCAAGCTATTTTATTTTCATTCATCCTTAGCCATTAATAGCTAGAAGTGGTATAAAAAGAATGGACATGGAGTAACACCACGTATGGAGAAAGGTTTTGGCTTCACCATGTTACAATTACAGTGGCAAATCTGAAGGAAGTCAGGAGTGAAATGGATGGATAAATCCTGAGATTGAGCCCTTCTCCTGGGCTTGTCTGTCCTGTGGACTGGTGTCCTCAGAGCCCCTATTTACCCTGTGAGTCAAGTACATTAAGTATGTGAGAATGACCTTTCCTAGAAAACTGAAGATGACATCCCATGGAGGGTAAAGGTGACTTTGAAGAGCTTTTGGCTCCCTTAGTGGTGGAAATGGTCTAGTTTTTTGACCAAAATCACTGTAATTTTAGTGCCATTTGATAGCCTCTAGCACTGAATAATAGGTCAGTTCTGCAGACAGGTATAAGACACAAGATTTAACGAAGCGTTTTGCCTCTATGCTTATTTTCTAATAAGAAAGGGATATATTTAATATGAATGAAGTAGAGCTTAAGTTTATATTGATCACAGGGCTCAGATCTGGAAAAAAAATTCCTGTGAGGGGGCAGTTAGTATTTCAAAGCCCCACTGTAAGTTTTAAAATAACTTCCTCTCATTCTCTAGCTTCCTGGCTCTAACTGTAGATCTGTTAGGATCTGTCTATCCCTCAGTTTTCCTTTGAAATGGGAAGTTTGTTCTATAGATAAAACTGGTATTACTCGGGGTGGCTGTATTTGTAATGTATCTTCTTTCATTGTGTCCACAACGGAAAAATATCATACTTTCCTTTGCTTCTCCATTTTCTCAGGAAGACTTTATTTTATTTAAACTTTACTCTGTATCCTGTGCTGATTCGGGTGCATTGCATCTGAGGAGGGCTGTTCGATCCTATTATTACCAAATCATTTTTCAGGCAATCATGTTACATCTTGCTTTGGTATGGTTGCTATTTCTTCCCTCTGCTATTAGACATTTGTTTAATCCGCTTTCTTACAGCCATCATTGATTGTTCACTGGAAATTATTCTGCTTTAATGTTTTACTTTTCTTCACGCTTCGTATTTCCTCTGTCAACTTTGGTGTCTTTTCTGTTTCAGATCGGGTTTTACAACAGCTGAAATTGAGCCAATGGGGATCTTCCAGTTTGCTCTTAACTCAAGGTCTGTTTCAGTTGAAGATGATGTTTGGGCAGTCACACTCCATGTCCAAAGATTGTTTGGTTTTCAAAGTAATCTCACTAAATTGACATATCAGACCATTCCAGGAAGTGCCAAACCACTAGAGGACTTTGTAGCCATCTACAATGGAGAGCTTATGTTTTTACATTTTCAGACAAACGCTGTGATAGAAATATCAATAATTGATGACTCTGTCTCTGAAATTGAGGAATTTTTTTTTGTAAATTTGACTTGTGTGGAAATTTTGGATGTTCAACCTGTGAACCTTGCCTGGAGTCCACGTCTGAATCCAGCTTTCAGTGTTGCAACAGTTAATATCCTCGCTAATGATATTCTTCATGGAATACTAAGTTTGGGGCCAGAGTTTATTTATGTTGAAGAAGATGCCAACAACAGTACCCCCAACACAGCGATACTTGATATCAGAAGGACCAAGGGTTTTACTGGTGATGTTGAAGTAACCATTAAAACCTTTGGGAGAGTGAGTGCACAAAGTGGAGCAGATTCATATCCTTTTATGAAGGATTTCCTTCCGTTTATGGAAGATCCAACTTCACTTGGGCAATGGAAGGGGAAGATTTTGAGGAACAGTCAGTCTCTTTGACTTTGCTGGATGGACAAAGAGAAAGCAGGGTGTCCATAAAGATTTTTGACGATGATGAGCCTGAAGGACAGGAATTGTTTTATGTTTTCCTCTCAAATCCTGAATATGGAGCTCAGATTGTAGAAGGAAAGGATGAATATGGATTTGCTGCTTTTGCAACAGTAATTATTGCAGGTAATATTATTTCCCTGGGAAAATTAATAACAGTAAATGACTATGTTTTCATAGCAATTTTCATGTAAAGATTGGCAATCTATTTGACGATAAGCAGGGTATTCTATTGTGAAATCTTGAGTTTTCCAGAGCAGAGGAAGCATCTAATGTACAAAGCTACTACGCGTCCCTTAGCAACGTAGCTCAAAATACATTTAGAGATTATGCTTATCTCTGTTCTTGCCCTGTTTTACTCTTTAAGGGAAAAGACTAATCTTGAGTAGTTTTTATGTAGATCCAGTAGCATTGCAGGCATTTTGGATTTTTACTTTTGCCATTTTGTCACTTTTACATACAATGGGGTTTGTGCAAAGTATCAGTCTCTATATTGACATTCAGCATGCACTGGTAAGTAAAGCCATTGCTACCTGTAAAGGAGAAATCCTTTAGTAACAAGATTTAATGGGGCACTGTGAAGACATTAGCTTCCCCTCATTAAACCTGGATTTTTTTTCCATACACTGCTGTTTTGCCAAAGATGTTTACATTCCCATGAGAACAGTGAAGTATTGTGCAGCTCCATACTTGCACACACGGAATTAAAGATGCAGAAGAAAAGCTGATGTGACAATTTGGAAAAATTAATGGCTTCAACAAGAGTATGAGTGGGACGAATAAGAAAGCTGTCCTTGGAAGCCCATCTTCATCCCGTACCCTACTATATCTGCTTTCAAAAGTACTTCTTCTACTGGTTAAAATAAAATTTAGAAATGCCAACATTTAAAGTTCTGGATAACTATGTAGTGTAAATTAAACCCAGAAATATTATAATAAATTTTCTCAAGGTGTCCCCAGATGATACTTTGTAGCATTGTTTTGATACCTATTTTAAATTTTTTTTAGTGGTTATTCACATGAAGGTTATAATTTAGTCTCAGCTTAACTTTCTTGCTTACTTTCATGGACTGTTTCCTCTATAGGAAGTGATCTCCAGAATGGCATTTTGGGATTTGTTCCAGAAGTACAAAGCGCTCTCGTACTTGATGAAGACTCGGAGAACAGAGAGGTGCTGCTGATTGTCACAAGGCAACCAAACAGGTGCAGGCAACAGCCGATTCGAATGTGCTTCCCACATGTTGTAACATGCTGTGTTGTTAACCACAGGAGCTGCTGTTAGTGGAAGAGTTTATCAAAGAGTTTTAAAATAAATCTGCCTTTCAGCTGCTTTAGTAACTTCTCAGAAGTTGATGAACTGGCTTTAAGTTGTGAATGTGAGTAGGTCTGTCACTCTACTGTGATAAAGCAGAGACAGGAAAAACAAGTATTTTCCAACTTACACTATAAGGCTACAAGTGTGAAAGATTTGCTTGAGTTAAAATATTTGCCCTGCTCGAGGTGTAATTCAAATTCTCAACTCCCCGTGTAGTACAATGTAGGTATGAATACTAAAATGAGCAATTAAGAAGGCACCTGAGTGTCAGCACTATGATAATGTTTTCAGTCACACAGACACTATATTTTTTCTAATTAGCACATATATATATCTCTATATATCTATATGTTGCACATTGATGTGTACTTTTAATCAAATATGCTCAAGTACTTCACGTTCCTTAAACTTAGAGGAAAGACAAATCCTACCTGGTTTTCCAGGCGAACGGTCACTGTAGTATTAAGGAAGGTACACGGGCAACTCCCTTCCAAGAACCAGTGTCTCTTATGCAGCTGATGTCATGTTTTCTGAAATAAAAATTGAGAATAACCTAGCTCCGTGTAATTGCTTTATTTTCTTCCTGTGTGATGTTTTTGTGATCTAAACACATGTCAGGTGAAGGAATTTAAATTAAAAAAGAGAAGTTTTCATCCTACAGCAGTTTGTTCCCTGGTGATAAGCTTTGAATCATAACAGAAAACGTGTGTTACCTCCGTGGTTTATGTTTCCTAAAACAATAGTGATCTCCTTTAGTACATATATACTCTCGATTTGCTTATCGGGCTTTTGAAGAGGTGAAGATCTTTTGGCGTGTGACCTTTAATAAAACAGCTGTTGTCCTTCTGAAGGATGGCGTGAACTTGGAGAATGAACTTGTATCCGTGGTGGGATCCACTACCTGCATGGCAGGTCAAACGTTGTGCAACATCTCCATTGAACTAAAGCCTGAGAATGTAAGTAATTATTACTCATTTGTGTATAGCCCTGTGGTGTTGAATTGCAGCTTATCAAGACTGAAAAAACCCTCTGATCTGGAGGAAGTGATGTATGGGGCCCAGTCTGGAGATGGTAACTTGACATCTGCTCAGCTCCTCTGCAAATACATGTTTATTTACAGACTTGTGCTGCGTCCATGGTGACTGCTAAAAACTTGGGAAGATGAGTATTTAATTTGAAGAGTAAAATGCAGATCTTTTATAGAACTATAAGAAAAAAGAATGGAGTTATCTCAGTGAGATGTGTATTCATTTGCTGCATTCTTATCCTCCACACGGTAAATTTTTAATCAGTTAAAGGACTTCTTAGGGTGTTTTATAGAAAGCATATCCTGCAACTAATAACACCTCATTCTACAAAAAAAAAAAAAAAAAAAACCAAAACGCTTTTATTGCAACAATTTTTACTGGAAACAAAAGGAAAAAATAATTTTGTTTGAACACCTGGTGCTTAGAACAGTCCCTTAAGAAAGGAAAGATTAATGTTTGTCATTCTTTCAGAGTGAAGAGTTTGAAATTTTCCGATAAACTATCTGAACCGTCAGGCTAGTGGCAAAGCTGAGGTCTGGGGAATGGAAGAAAGACAATATGAGAAGGTTTCTACAGTTTGTCTGACTACACTTTAGAAAACAACGCAAGATGTAGGATGTGGGAAACAATCATTTCCCACTAGGGAACTGTGTGCATTCCCTTAGCTCAGAGGGCTATTTTCCTTCTGCATCTTCGGATGTAATTTTTAAATTACAGAGCCAAGGAATAAAATATATGCATGAGCGGATCACAGGTGGCCTCGCTGAGCAAACTGGGATTTTGAACCTGTTTATTCCAGAGGAGTGTCTTCATTATTTAATGACAGCGGACTGGCAGCGTTAGAAACATGCATTTATACCACATGAAGCACAAGCGTGTGCCACTCAAATAGGTGCTAATGGAAGGTTAGTTCCCTGTGGCGCTACAGTGAATTTGTGCCTGTCATCCATTAGTCAAGATCATTCCATGTAAATAATTACTTGATGACTACTCGATTAAAAATATATGCTGTTTAGCCCCCCCAAATATTCTTTAATTCTTCTTCCAGTTCTTCTTCCATAAAATAGCTTATAAATTAGCAACAAATACATTATGAAATGATGAAGTAATAAATGCATTCAATAAATATTTTACGTTTTTATGGCGTACGGTATGACATCTAGCTTTTAGAAAGTTTTTGCTTGGTCAGTTGCACTGACTTCATTTGCTAAGAGCTGGATCCTGCTTTCCTAGAATTACAGTAGAATTTCCAAAAATCCAGACCCGGAACAAAAATCTATACTTGAAATCGTCTTCAATTACCAACTTTTTTTTTATAATGCTGTTGTCTTGTAAAGAACTATGGAGGGTTTTTTTGCTGGTTTGCTGCTTCCTCAGTGCATCTAATAGGTTCGGATGCCATATTTCCAATTATTTATGGAATCTCAGGAATCGGATATCTATTTTTAAACATGTTATATCTGTAGTGTAGATAGAAAATCAAAGGTAGGGCAACACGTCATAGTGTAATTTAATATTGCTACCTTATTTTCAATAAACAGGCATTCAGTTTGTAGAAATTCCTAGACTAATTCTTTGACATGTGAACGCTGAAATTCAATAGCCTGTATTTCCAGACTATTCAAAACTGTGGTTAGCAGAGTTCAATATAAAAATACAGTCAATATTAACTGAAGATTCAAAACTGCATACTCACTCTTCTATGGAGTTTTTTACACAGGTAAGAAGGTGGGTACATGCCTTTTCATAAGGCAAAAATTAAGTGAAAGAGCAAATTCCTTACAAAATGTACAGCTGTGTAACTCCATAATCTGGAAAATTGAGCTCTTAAAGCATTTACCGTCTTGTCTTATGGCAAATTTACGGTAACAATACGTGTAGTATACAAATAGCTGTTTTATTGCGGTAGAGTCCCATGCAAAAATTCACGATGTCATTATTGCACGTGGCATTGCTGCAACATTATTATTTTTAGGATATATTCATACTTCCTTGCACTTACTGCACATTTCAAGAGGCATGCTTATAGTGTTAGTATCCATTGTGCATACAAAATAATGCAAACTTTTTAAAAACAAATAATTAGTGGGTCTTATAATGACATGAAAATCATCCCTCCTTTACAGGTACCTGAATTTGAGACGTATTTTTTTGTTGAGCTTTATGCTGTAAGCACAGGAGCTGCATTGAACAGCAGTGCCAGATTTGCTTTTATAACCGTCCTTGAAAGCGACGCTCCTCGTGGTTTAGTGTATTTTGCTGTGGGATCTCGTTTTGCTGTGGCTCACAAGAAGACAACTTTAATCAGCCGGCAAGTGCATAGAGATTCTAGTACATCGGTCACCACAGTGGTCAGCTCCAGCATGCAGGTAAAGCGTCTGTTGCTGGTTTTATAATTTAACTTATTTTTTTGCTAGTAAATCGTTCATTCTGTAAAGTGAATCTGGCTGTAATTAGCATTTTTTTCAGGAAGCAGTCAAGCATTTGCTGGGCCCATACATTATAATTTTGTTTGTTTTCCACTAGTAAAAAGGCCTTGTTCACTCTTGTATTATCAAGAGTGATTTGTTTCATAGTACCTTTCAGTTACCTCAAAGACAACGGGCAGGCAGGCATTAAATACATTTCTTTCTTTGTCCTAAAGTTCTTGAAATACTCAAATTTTTGAGGCTTTTTTCTCTCAAATTAAGTTTTTATTATGTGTATGCCTGTCAAGATTCAGATGCCAACACACTTGCTGTTTTAGGTGAAAAATGTATTAATACACAGAGCACACTGAGGAAAAGAGAAGGAGCGCTTTCATCAGATTTTATTGCATTTTCTTGAAGTTCTAAACTAAAATTATCTGATTAAAAAATCTCACGTGCTTAAGCCTATTTTACCATCCCCTTTCATTTTTTTGGTTATGTTTACAGCTGTAACATCAGACACTTCTAACTTGGGACCCTTTTATCTCTAAATGACTACCTCATCATTAACTGACAGATTATGAAGATTCTCCTTTAGCAGAAGTAACACAACTGCAAAAATATGATTCCTTCCTTGATTTCAACGTCAAGGAACAGGCTGCAAGAGGGGTGTAATTCCATCAACCTTTACAGTAAAATGCTTTGCATTCTATTGCTGTATTGGATGCATATTTATTTCAACTGCATGGGATTACGTGATATTTCCATCCATTTCTTATAGCTGACCAGTGCAATTTTTGTTGAATTGCGTGATAACAAATTTTCACATTCTTTCCAGCCAAAAGTTCATTATAATTTAGATGTTAAATGGAGAAGAAATTGCTACTGTCTAGTGTATATTTAGCCTGAAATATAGGGAGCATTTCTTTACCTGTTTATAATTTTTATATAGCAACCCTTCTTCGGATATTTTTAGGTAATGAGTGTGCGTGACCACACACCAAATTATTGGTGCTCTTGGTACCTGTAAAATAAGAAGCCGTGGCAGACAGGAAACAGATGTTGATCTCATTTCTACAAAGGTTTCTTAAACAATGCTCTTGCCACTGGTGCTTTTATTACCACTTATCGCTCCATTTCCTAGTTCTCGATTGGAAGGGGTAAACAAAAGGAAACTTCTTACTGAAATTTGCACAGATGATGTGATTTTGTTCTAGAGCAATTTTGAAAGAGATACACACTGCATTGATTTACTAAGTTCTCTGAACTCAAAAAAAAATTCTGATTTATTCCATAAGTAAACTCTACTAATTAAAGCAAAATGTTTTCAAAAGCGGTCTAGTATTTCACAAATAAACATCTTTGCTTAATAGTCAGTATACAATCAGTTCTTACTAAATTAAGAAATACTATTGAATTTGAATAATAGCCCGGAATGTTAGTTTCCACTTAAGGAAAGTTTGTTATATTACGAGATATAATACCAGGGTTATGGCAACTGACAAAAGCAGTAAGGATATGAAGAATCTGCAGACCTCGTGGAAGGTGAAAAGAGTGCTACTTCACAGAAGAAATGAGGCCCTATAGCATTCCTAGGTATCTGTACTGGGACTAAAAATATCATGAACTGATATTAATTTGGGCACAGGTTTCCAGAGTGGTTTATTTTTTTCCTTTTGTTTAGTTTTTATGTATCTGTAATGCCTGCCTGTACCATGAACCGAGGGAATTTCATGCTACAGACCTAAACTTACATTGTGCCCTCTGGAATTCACCTTACAGATGTGCTAACGTTTCTGTAACATCTGTTCACCCAGAAAAAGCTTTGTGATTTTTGTTTTGCAAAAGAACGAGAGGGATCCTGTACACTATCGACAATATATATAATTCTTTCCCTGGGTAGTCGGTGATTACAGGTGACAGATTGCTACTTCAGGGAGATATTTCATTTAAGGTAATTGTTATATAATTCTTAACTGCATTTTGAAAGAGGGTTTCTTTTTTTACACACTTAAATTTTACCTATTTACAACAGGAGTTCTACAGCAGCTGTTTTTGAACGATTGTATCTATCATAATGTTACCCCAAACTCTTCTGATTTGTTTTAAGGAGCTACGGAAACCTGAACCTATTGGCCGGACCTTCATATCTCCAGCTGTGGCAGGATAAGATTTTGCCAGATCTGAGGGTTTATTGACTTTTGAACCTGGACAGAGAAATATGTTCCTGGATGTGACCCTGACTCCAAAGACAGGATCTTTAAACCCATCTCCAAAGCGTTTCCAGGTTGTACTTTCTAATCCCACAGGCGGTGCCAGGGCAGATGACGTGTATGGCATTGCTAAGGTCACCATTGTGTCAGATTTGGACTCCTTGCCAGCTTGGGGGCTCACTGATCAACTCCATCAGCCTCTTGATGACACCATCTTACACAGAGTCCTCCAGAATCTGAATGTCAAAGTGGCTACAGAAACCACAGAAGAGCAGCTTACTGCTGTGATGCATATAATAGATAAGGTAAACCTTTCCTGCTCTTTCTTGAATGACCAATGACTTTAATAAGAGTAAAATAACACACAGGCCTGTGATAAGATCAAGGACAGCATCCACAGCAGGGACCCAGGGATCCAGGGACCCAGACAAAGGTAAAAATAGAAGCTGTGAAGTCCCAGTCATGGAAGACGTTTGCCTGCTACAAGTTAGGATGGTGGCCGGCAATCAACAATCAAATAGGTTGAAAAGAACAACTGGTATTGATTTTGTGTATGTACCTATAGCACGATGCTTTGTGCTGTGCCACATTTTCCCTTTGGTGTCACGCTTTCACAGAGCTTGTTACGATTTCTTGATTCTCAGGGCATATCTTTGTTGGTTTTAGCCCTGGCACAAGGCAGTGAGGCTCAGGGTTCACAGAATCACAGATTCACAGAATGTCAGGGGTTGGAGGGCCCTGGAAAGCTCATCCAGTGCAATCCCCCCATGGAGCAGGAACACCCAGATGAGGTTACACGGGAAGGTGTCCAGGCGGGTTGGAATGTCTGCAGAGAAGGAGACTCCACAAGCTCCCTGGGCAGCCTGGGCCAGGCTCTGCCACCCTCACCGGGAACAAGTTTCTTCTCAAATTTAAGCAGAACCTCCAAAACTCCTGTGTTCCAGTTTGTACCCATTCCTCCTTGTCCTACCATTGGTTGTCACCGAGAAGAGCCTGGCTCCATCCTCCTGACGCTCCCCCTTGCCATATTGATCCCCATGAATGAGTCACCCCTCAGTGTCCTCTTGTCCAGCTCCAGAGCCCCAGCTCCCTCAGCCTTTCCTCACACGGGAGATTCTCCACTCCCTTCAGCATCTTGGTGGCTGCGCTGGACTCCCTCCAGCAGTTCCCTGTCCTGCTGGAACTGAGGGGCCACAACTGGACACAAGGTTCCAGGTGTGGTCTCCCCGGGGCAGAGCAGAGGGGCAGGAGAACCTCTCTGACCTACTGACCACCCCCTTCTAACCCACCCCAGGTACCATTGGCCTTCCTGGCCACAAGGGCCCAGTGCTGGCTCATGGTCATCCTGCTGTCCCCAGGACCCCCAGGTCCCTTTCCCCTACACTGCTCTCTGATAGGTTGTTCTTATCTTCACATTTGAATACAGTCAACACACCAGCAAGTCCTACCAGGACCAGCTGGAGTCTTCTGCTGTTGTCTTAACCAGGCCTGCATATTCTTTTCCTTTTTTTTCCCTCTGCATTATCTCTGGCAATCGGACTGGCAAGTACCTGAGCACTTCAGCATTGCCCTGAGTTCTGTGAAAACCCTGGGACTAGTTTTGTGGCTTCCTGGCTCTTCTGGACTTGTGGAGCAATGCAAAATGCATCTGGAAAGTGTTTAAATGTGGAGCTGGAAAATGTTTAAATACCTAGACACAAAACAGTATAAAAATATTAAGGAAGAATAATTCATTTGTGACTGTTGCCATTTTGACACAGAAATCATATCAAGAATCCTCAGGGCGCAACGATCTTTGACTTGCGAAGGAATGAAAAGTCCCACATGGTTTCTTTAATAAATCCACATTAGTAAGGATATCTTTGTGTAGTTTTGACATAGACTGCACCTGATGCCTTGGCCGCAGTGATCAAGAAATGAAAAATATGCTGAACTTTCAGAATGAACACTGGGATAAATGTTCGTTTTATGAGGAAATGTTACAAGCAGACTTGTGTGCATAAAATGTTCGATTTCTTCTCCTCCCTTTAGGTGACAGATGTTGGTGAGAAACAGTTACTCACTGATAAAAGTAGAAGCCTTTTCTATGAGATACTCTGCACCCTGGCTAGCCCAAAAAGCGAGGACACACGAGGATATAGCCTGCTTGCTGCGGTGACCGGGAAATTTGCCTTTTCCCTGTTGACAGGGGTAATGTGTGGGTCACCGGGAGAAAGGTAAGTAACCTTGAATTCAAAATACGTTTTGAAAATACCAGAAAGCTAATACAGTAAAAATGTAAATGATGTTTTTTAGAAAAGGGACTTGTTACCTGTATGAAAACGTGTTGCACTCTGTCGGAATCTTACAAAGCTCTAAGAGCTGGTGTCACAAATGCGGGGTAGCTCTGAGAGTAGAAGTCAGGAGATCTGGGATGTATTAAGTCACTATTAGCTTAAATATTGCTTAGAAAAGGATTAATTAATCTTGCTAAGAAAATAACGTAATTATATGATGGAGAGCTTTCCTTTGAGATGTAGGTGACAGTAAGTAACCCAAAATTTCTACTGGCATTCTCTAATTTCTGTGTACATGGTTTTGCTCACTTGAACATTATTTAGAATTGCCTGAAAGCAACTCATAGTTTTTACATGTAGTTTCAAATTCCTAGTTTTTTCTGCAAGTGCATCATAACCTATGGCCAGGCTAATGGGCAGGGAAAATAGATGACTGCAGAAACAAATGACAGTTTTATGACACAAACACTTTTCAACAGTGGGTTTCTCCCACTGTGAACCTATTAAAAAACCGGTAGTTGAATCTAGAATTAAAAAATACCTTTTTTCTTTACTCCCGTCAGGTGAAAATCAGCATGCTTTAGATTTCTTTCTCAGTTTCTTTTGGAGATGCAACTTTCTGTGACATTGCATAAGTTATAGGGGTTAAGATGCCCATCTCAGCCAAAAGACAGTAAATGGCATAAATAACAGTGCTATCTGGAACAGTGTCCAGAACTTGAAAGTTCAAATTCCTTATTGCAAGATTTTTGTGTCATCTCTTGGGAATAAGAGCTAGATCATCCATTTTAATGCTTCTCCTTGTTATTGACTCTTCTCTACATCAAGTTATAAAGATGAATATTATGATAACCTGTTTTACCATGGGATGGTTTTTCTTACAGATCATAGTGAGCAAAATCCAGAGGAGAAATGGAGAAGCCAAAATACATAATAATTCCGCCCCTCCTTTTTTTCACAGAAACGGAAGCTGTCTTTTTATTAAATGTAATAAAGCCTAAAATGATGAAGGAATAAAATATTAATTACGCATACATTTTAGAGTAATTATGTGAAGCATAGTGAAAGTTCAGTTCCACTTACCAGCCCTGTTGCTTTTCCTCTTCAACAGAGGTAAAAATAGCCTTGACAGCTGCCCGTACATTGCAATAATGGCTCACAACTGGTTTCCTTAGCAAATCAACGGACACAGATTTGATGGAAAAGATGGAGATTTTATTCAAGTACCTGAACATTTGTTAAAGGTCTCTGTTGTGTTATCCCCTCTTCAAGAAGAGAGCTGTGAATCTGTACAGTTCACAGAATATAGCAGTCAGCAGTGGTTCCTTACTGGAGACAAAGAGCTTGCCTTGAAGAACAAGGTTTGAAGATAATGCAATTTATTTTTTCAATAAATTAATTTATATATTACTCGAACCATCTTAAATGTCTTTAAAATAATGTGAGCGTTTTAGTGTGTTGGTGATTAAAATGAGCACTGACTGTTGAATTTTAATATTAAGTTTGTGTTTATGTTGTGTGTATTGTTTCAGGCTTTTTCTATGAGTTTGAAGGGTCAGAGTTCATACCCTTTGAAAGATAACAATGAAGTTGTTTATCGGATTTATGCTACAGGAAGTCGGATTGTTCCACAAAAGTCTCTATGTCTCCTCTGGAGCCAAGCTGCTGAAAGGTTGTTTTATTAATCTGTTTAGTTTTCCAGTTTCTACCATGTGTATTTGTATAAAATCCCATCAAGTCCGATCAGATCGCCTGCAAGTACGAAATTGATCTATTTCTTATCCATCTTTTTCCCTTAACTTTTCTGGCCTTTGTACCAGCACGTAAAACATTCTGTATAATAAAATGTGTAGTTATTCTAACTTAGAGATTTCTCAGACTTCTACTATTGATTTTTTTCATTACAGTACTGTTTAGTTTACGTAATGATGTGTTGGGCAATGCTGAGAGGCCATAAATTCCAGAATGGCATCACTTCATTAATATTAGCCTCTTTTGTACTCTTTACAGTTGTTATCAGACAACATTTTGAGTCCATTCTTACAAAGAATTAAACCTGCGTCTCTGGTATTGCTTCAAGTCACTGAAAGAGAATATTCCTTATTTGCTAATATCCAGAATTTTGGCATAACTTTTGACGATGATCTCTGTAGGGCTCTTACTTTTTGACAGAAAGGCCATCTCCTGGTAGTTTTTAATATTGCTGCTGCTAGCTTGACTTGATGTATCCTGGTTTTCAGAAGTGGTGAACTGCTGATCATTTTCCATTCTTATTGCTACTCACACCATTGCAAGCGATGTGCTAAAGTTTTCTGTGTATTCCCTTCAATGCCCTATTATTTGATTTGCCTATTTCTTTCCTGTTCACACAGTATAAATGAAATTAGAGAGAGTTACATTCTATATCCTGCAGACAACTAGTTAGTTTAGATATGATTTCATTAGATGGTCTGGATTATATCAGTCTGTCACTGATATAAACTATTCAGGAAGGAGATGCAGCAGAATTTACCTGCATACTCTCCTTTTATCTAGACATTGTATCACAGAACAATGTGGTTTCCACTAGAAATGGCTTAGGATGTCACCTGTAGTATCCTTTTCCAAAGTTTTCAGCAATACTGAAGGAGAACATGTATTTTAGTTTCAAAACAGCAAACAGCAAGTGTTCTTCAGAATGGGCTAAAGCACTGTGCAAGTATAAGCAACACACTATTTAAAAATTCAGATGGGACTGTGAATCTTGTGTAAGTTTTAAAACATGGCCACATAAAAATTTCTAGCAGAAAAACAAAGTTCATTACTATATACTTATATTTTTTTAATAATATATTTTTTTAAAAGCTGTTTTAATTTTATGTAAATATGCTATTCTAAAAACTGCACATGAAAGATGTGCAATAGATGAAGATAAACTTATGCAGTAGTTTAGAAAACCCGGTGTTTTCAGAGATACAACAATTTTCAAGCCTGTTTACCGTGTGAATTAGACAAGTCGATTTCCAGCTTTGTGAACATTTTGTTTTGCAGCTGGCTGTCCGACAGCGGGTTCTGCAAAGTGGTTGACGACACATCAGACTATGTGGAATGCTCTTGTTCTCATACGTCCATTTATCCCGTTTATGCCCAAACAGATAACTTGTCTTCATACAACGAGGCTTTTTTTTCTTCTGGATTCATCTGCATTTCAGGTCAGTTATGTAAAACAGTTTTCTCATTAATAACAACTGACGAGCAGTAAGACTGATTTTTAACCATTTTAGTAACTGATAACAATCTGTTTATATAGATGGGTATTGGAGGAATGTCAACTAACTTCATGATATTTTAGTTGCCATCTGATCCAATATTTGTACAGTGACAAATTTTGCCACTGAAAAGAAACAAAAGTCCAGCAAAGAAATGTGGTTTTTTTGTGAACCTTTACTTAACCATATAAGAGAGAAATACATCATTCATTTAAGGAAAGAAACTTAAAAACCCAAAATTCACCTGCGTGCGGGATTAAAGTAAATTTTCCTTCTGGCGTTGATAGTCACTGTGCAAGGAGGAATCTCAGAGCAGGGGGGTCACTGAGAAAACCAGCTAAATGACTTCTTAATTTGACCTTAGGGCACTTAAATGAGGTTCTGGGTCTGCTTCTTGTGAGGTTTGTAGCTTCTATACTAGATCATCAGTGTGTGAGTAACAAAAACAGTGCAAGCAGCTAAATCTCTTATTGATCCCCTCAACTAGAAGAAACAAAGACCTGCATACCTTCAGTGTTGGTTTTTTACTGTAGTCATCTGTGTGTCCAGTGGGGTTTGTGACACACACACTGTCCAGGAGGGTTTGTGACACACACAGAGTCCAATGTTGCTTGTGACTCACATGCTGTCCAATGGGGTTTGTAAACACATACGCTGTCCTATGGGGTTTGTGACACACACACTGTCCAGGGGTGTTTGTGATACACACAATGTCCAGGGGGGTAGTGACACAAACTATCCAATGGGGTTTGTGACACACACACTGTCCAATGGGGTTTGTGACACACGCACTGTCCAGGGTTGTTTGTGATACACACAATGTCCATGGGGGGGTTGTGACACAAACTGTCCAATGGGGTTTGTGACACACACGCTGTCCAATGGGGTTTGTGACACACACACTGTCCAATGGGGCTGGTGAACCACAAACTATCCAATGGGGTTTTTGACAGACACGCTGTCCAATGGGGCTGGTGAACCACACACTGTCCAAAGGGCTAAATGACACACACACTGTCCAGCGGGGTTTGTGACACACACGCTGTCCAAGTGGGTTTGTGACACACACACTGTCAAAAGGGGTTTGTGACACACAAGTTGTCCAGGTGGGATTGTGACACACGCTGTCCAATGGGGTTTGTGACACACACGCTATCCAGAGGGGTTTGTGACACACACACTGTCTAATCGGGTTTGTGACACACACAATGTCCACTGGTGTTTGTGTCACACACACTGTCCAATGGGGTTTGTGACACACACGTTGTTCAAAGGGGTTTCTGACACACACACTGCCCAATGAGGTTGGTGTCACACACACTGTCCTATGGGATTTGTGACACATACTTGGTCCGATGGGGTTTGTGACACACACACTGTCCAATGGGGTTGGTGACACACACACTGTCCAGGAGGGTTTGTGACACACATAGAGTACAATGGTGTTTGTGACACACACACTGTCCAAGGGGGTTTGTGACACACAGGCTGTCCAATGGGGTTTGTGACACACACACTGTCCAATTGGGTTTGTGACACACACTCTGTCCAATGGGGTTTGTGACACACACACAGTCCAATGGGGTTTGTGACACACAGGCTGTCCAATGCGGTTTGTGACACACACACTGTCCAATTGGGTTTGTGACACACACACTGTTCAAGGGTGTTTGTGATACACACACTGTCAAGGGGGGTTTTGACACACACTGTCCAACGGAGTTTGTGACATACACGCTGTCCAATGGGGTTTGTGACACACACACTATCCAATTGGGTTTCTGACACACACTCTCTCCAATGGGGTTTGTTACACACACACTGTCCAGGGATGTTTGAGACACACACGCTGTCCAATGAGGTTTGTGAACACAAACCCTGTCCAGGAGAGTTTCTGACACACACACTGTCCAGGGAGGGTTGTGACACACATGCTGTTCAATGGGGTTTTTGACACACACACTGTCCAATGGGGTTTGTGACGCACACACTGTCCAGGGATGTTTGTGATACACACAATGTCCATGGGGGGGTTGTGACACAAACTGTCCAATGGGGTTTGTGACACATACGCTGTCCAATGGAGTTTGTGACACACACACTGTCCAGGGGTGTTTGTGATACACACAATGTCCATGGGGGGGTTGTGACACAAACTGTCCAATATGGTTTGTGACACACACGCTGTCCAATGGGGTTTGTGAAACACACACTGTCCAATGGGGCTGGTAAACCACACACTGTCCAAGGGGCTAAATGACACACACACTGTCCAGCGGGGTTTGTGACACACACGCTGTCCAGGTGGGTTTGTGACACACACACTGTCAAAAGGGGTTTGTGACACACATGCTGTCCAGGTGGGGTTGTGACACACGCTGTCCAATGGGGTTTGTGACACACACGCTGTCCAGAGGGGTTTGTGACACACACAATGTCCACTGGTGTTTGTGTCACACACACTGTCCTATGGGGTTTGTGACACACACGTTGTTCAAAGGGGTTTGTGACACACACACTGTCCAATGAGGTTGGTGTCACACACACTGTCCAGGAGGGTTTGTGACGCACACAGAGTACAATGGTCTTTGTGACACACACACTGTCCAAGGGGGTTTGTGACACACACATTGTCCAATTAGGTTTGTGTCACACACACTGTCCAAGGAGGTTGGTGTTTGATACACACACTGTCAAGGGGGATTTTGACACACGCTGTCCGACTGGGTTTGTGACACACAGGCTGTCCAATGGGGTTTGTGACACACAGGCTGTCCAATGGGGTTTGTGACACACACAATGTCCAATTGGGTTTGTGACACACACTCTGTCCAATGGGGTTTGTGACACACACACAGTCCAATGGGGTTTGTGACACGCACACTGTCCAGTGGTGTTTTGACACACACAATGTACACAGGAGTTTGAGACAGAACCATTGTACAATGGTGTTCGTGACACACACGGTGTACATTCGATGTTTGACACACATACTGTCCAATGAGGTCTGTGACACACACGTTGTCCGGGGGGGGGTGTGAAATAAGCTGTCCAATGGCTTTTGTGACACACACTCTGTCTAATGGGGTTTGTGACACACACACAGTCCAACGGTGTTTGTGACACATAAAATATCCAATGAGGTTTGTAATACACACTGTCCAGCAGGGTTTGTGACACACACATTGTCCAACTGGGTTTGTGCCACACACACTGTTCAAGGGTGTTTGTGATACACACACTGTCAAGGGGGGGTTTTGACACACACTGTCCAACTGGGTTTGTGACACACAGGCTGTCCAATGGGGTTTGTGACACACACACTGTCCAGGGGTGTTTGTGATACACACAATGTCCATGGGGGGGTTGTGACACAAACTGTCCAATGGGGTTTGTGACACATACGCTGTCCAATGAGGTTTGTGACACACACACTGTCCAGGGGTGTTTGTGATACTCACAATGTCCATGGGATGGTTGTGAAACAAACTGTCCAATATGGTTTGTGACACACACGCTGTCCAATGGAGTTTGTGACACACACACTGTCCAGGGGTGTTTGTGATACACACAATGTCCAGGGGGGTAGTGACACAAACTATCCAATGGGGTTTGTGACACACACACTGTCCAATGGGGTTTGTGACACACACACTGTCCAGGGTTGTTTGTGATACACACAATGTCCATGGGGGGGTTGTGACACAAATTGTTCAATGGGGTTTGTGACACACACGCTGTCCAATGTGGTTTGTGACACACACACTGTCCAATGGGGCTGGTGAACCACAAACTATCCAATGGGGTTTTTGACAGACACGCTGTCCAATGGGGCTGGTAAACCACACACTGTCCAAAGGGCTAAATGACACACACACTGTCCAGCGGGGTTTGTGACACACACGCTGTCCAGGTGGGTTTGTGACACACACACTGTCAAAAGGGGTTTGTGACACACAAGTTGTCCAGGTGGGGTTGTGACACACGCTGTCCAATGGGGTTTGTGACACACACGCTGTCCAGAGGGGTTTGTGACACACACACTGTCTAATCGGGTTTGTGACACACACAATGTCCACTGGTGTTTGTGTCACACACACTGTACTATGGGGTTTGTGAACACACACGTTGTTCAAAGGGATTTCTGACACACACGCTGTCCAATGAGGTTGGTGTCACACACACTGTCCTATGGGATTTGTGACACATACTTGGTCCGATGGGGTTTGTGACACACACGCTGTCCAATGGGACTGGTGACACACACACTGTCCAGGAGGGTTTGTGACACACACAGAGTACAATGGTGTTTGTGACACACACACTGTCCAAGGGGGTTTGTGACACACACATTGTCCAATTGGGTTTGTGCCACACACACTGTCCAAGAGTGTTTGTGATACACACACTGTCAAGGGGGGTTTTCACACAGTGTCCAACTGGGTTTGTGACACACACGCTGTCCAAGGGGGTTTGTGACACACAGGCTGTCCAATGGGGTTTGTGACACACACACTGTCCAATTGGGTTTGTGACGCACACTCTGTCCAATGGGGCTTGTGACACACACGGTGTACATTCGATGTTTGACACACATACTGTCCAATGGGGTTTGTGACACACACGCTGTCCGGGCGGGGTGTGACATAAGCTGTCCAATGGCTTTTGTGACACACACTCTGTCTAATGGGGTTTGTGACACACACACAGTCTAACGGTGTTTGTGACACATAAAATATCCAATGGGGTTTGTAATACACACTGTCCAGGAGGGTTTGTGACACACACATTGTCCAATTGGGTTTGTGCCACACACACTGTTCAAGGGTGTTTGTGATACACACACTGTCAAGGGAGGTTTTGACACACACTGTCCAACTGGGTTTGTGACACACACGCTGTCCAATGGGGTTTGTGACACACACACTATCCAATTGGGTTTGTGACACACACTCTCTCCAATGGGGTTTGTTACACACACACTGTCCATGGATGTTTGAGACACACACGCTGTCCAATGAGGTTTGTGAACACAAACCCTGTCCAGGAGAGTTTCTGACATACACACTGTCCAGGGAGGGTTGTGACACACATGCTGTTCAATGGGGTTTTTGACACACACACTGTCCAATGGGGTTTGTGACACACGCACTGTCCATGGGGGGGTTGTGACACAAACTGTCCAATGGGGTTTGTGACACACACGCTGTCCAATGGAGTTTGTGACACACACACTGTCCAGGGGTGTTTGTGATACACACAATGTCCATGGGGGGGTTGTGACACAAACTGTCCAATATGGTTTGTGACACACATGCTGTTCAATGGAGTTTGTGAAACACACACTGTCCAATGGGGCTGGTAAACCACACACTGTCCAAAGGGCTAAATGACACACACACTGTCCAGCGGGGTTTGTGACACACACGCTGTCCAGGTGGGTTTGTGACACACACACTGTCAAAAGGGATTTGTGACACACATGCTGTCCAGGTGGGGTTGTGACACATGCTGTCCAATAGGGTTTGTGACACACACGCTGTCCAGAGGGGTTTGTGACACACACAATGTCCACTGGTGTTTGTGTCACACACACTGTCCTATGGAGTTTGTGACACACACGTTGTTCAAAGGGGTTTCTGACACACACACTGTCCAATGAGGTTGGTGTCACACACACTGTCCTATGGGATTTGTGATACATACTTTGTCCGATGAGGTTTGTGACACACACGCTGTCCAATGGGGTTGGTGACACACACACTGTCCAGGAGGGTTTGTGACACACACAGAGTACAATGGTGTTTGTGACACACACACTGTCCAAGGGGGTTTGTGACACACACATTGTCCAATTGGGTTTGTGCCACACACACTGTCCAATGAGGTTGGTGCTTGTGATACACACACTGTCAAGGGGGGTTTTGACACACGCTGTCCGACTGGATTTGTGACACACAGGCTGTCCAATGGGGTTTGTGACACACATCCAGTCCAATTGGATTTGTAACACACACTCTGTCCAATGGGGTTTGTGACACACACACAGTCCAATGGGGTTTGTGACACGCACACAGTCCAGTGGTGTTTTGACACACACAATGTCCAGAGGGGTTTGAGACAGACCCATTGTACAATGGTGTTCATGACACACACGGTGTACATTCGATGTTTGACACACCTACTGTCCAATGGGGTTTGTGACACACACGTTGTCCGGGGCGGGGTGTGACATAAACTGTCCAATGTCTTTTGTGACACACACCCTGTCCAATGGGGTTTGTGACACACACACTCTCCAATGGGGTTTGCGACATACACACTCTGTCCAATGGAGTTTGTGACACACACCCTGACCAGAAACGTTTTTGACACAAACGGTGTCCAGGGGTGTTTGTGACACACACCCAGTCCAATGGGGTTTGTGACAGACACGCTGTCCAATGGGGTTTGTGACACACACAAACTTAAACACCGTTTGTGACACACAGCCTGTCCAGGGGCATTTGTGACACACCTTGTCCAGGGGCGTTGGTGACTCACAGCCTCTCTAGGGGTGTTTGTGACAGAAACGGTGTCCATGGGTGTTTGCGACATACAACCTGTCCAATGGGATTTGTGGAACACACACTGTCCAATGGAGTTTATGACATGCACGATGTGCAATGGCATTTGTGACACACACACTGTCCAATGGGGTTTCTGAAATACACCCTGTCCAGGGGCGTTTGTGACACGAACGGTGTCCAGGGGTGTTTATGACACATACCCTGTCCAATGGGGTTTGTGACACACATGCTGTCCAATTGAGTTTTTGAAACACACACTGTCCAATGGGTTTTGAGACACACACACTGTCCAATGGGGTTTGTGACAAACACCCTGTCCAGAAACGTTTGTGACACAAACGGTGTCCAGGGTGTTTGTGACACACACCCTTTCTAATGGGGTTTGTGAGACACACGCTGTTCAATGGTCTTTCTGATACTAACAAAGTGCAATGGGGTTTGTGAGACGCACGCTGTCCAGGGGTGTTTGTGATACACATACTTTACAGGGGCGTTTGTGACACACACACTGTCCAGGGGTGTTTGTGACACACACCTTGTCCAATGGGGTTTGTGACACACACACTCTCCAATGGGGTTTGCGACATACACACTCTGTCCAATGGGGTTTGTGACACACACTCTGACCAGAAACGTTTTTGACACAAACGGTGTCCAGGGGTATTTGTGACACACACCCTGTCCAATGGGGTTTGTGACACACAAGCTGTCCAATGGGATTTGTGACACACACTCTGTCCAGCGGCGTTTCTGACACACACGCTGTCCAGGTGTGTTTGTGACACACACCCAGTCCAATGGGGTTTGTGACAGACACGCTGTCCAGTGGCGTTTGTGACACACACCCTGTCCAGGGGCGTTTGTGACACAAACGGTGTCCAAGGGTGTTTGTGAAACACAAGCTGTCCAATGGGGTTTTTGAAACACACACTGTCCAATGGGGTTTTGTGACACAATCGCAGTCCGGGGGCGTTTGTGACACACACCGTGTCCAATGGTGTCTGCGACACACACACTGTCCATTGGTTTTTGTGATACACACACTGTCCAGGGAGAGCTGTGACACACACGCTGTCCAGGGGGGTTTGTGACACACACGCTGTCCAAGGGGGTTTTTGAAACACACACTGTCCAAGGGGGTTTGTGACATAAATGCTGTCTAATGGGGTTTCTGACACACACAATTTGCAATGGGGTTTGTGAACACGCATTCTGTTCAGGGGTGTTTGTGACACACACCCTGTCCAATGGTGTTTATGACACACACGTTGCCAATGAGGTTTGTGACACAGGCAGTGTCCAATGGGCTTTGTGAGTCACTCGTTGTTCAATGGGGTTTGTGACATGCACACTGTCCAAAGGGGTATGTGACAAACCCCCTGTCCAGGGGCGTTTGTGACACACACCCTGTCCAGGGGTGTTTGTGACACACAATCTGTCCAATGGGATTTGTGGAACACACATCGTCCAATGGAGTTTATGACATGCACGCTGTGCAATGGCATTTGTGACACACACACTGTCCAATGGGGTTTCTGAAACACACCCTGTACAGAAACGTTTGTGACACAAACGGTGTCCAGGGGTGTTTGTGACACATACCCTGTCCAATGGGGTTTGTGACACACACGCTGTCCAACTGGGTTTGTGAAACACACCCTGTCCAGGGGCGTTTGTGACAAAAACGGTGTCCAGGGGTGTTTGTGACACACAGTCTGTCCAATGGGGTTTGTGAAACACACATTGTCCAATGAATTTTGAGACACACATGCTGTCCAATGGGGTTTGTGACACACAGTCTGTCCAATGGGGTTTGTGAAACACACATTGTCCAATGGATTTTGAGACACACATGCTGTCCAATGGGGTTTGTGACACACACACTGTCCAATGGGGTTTGTGAAACACACACTGTCCAGAAACGTTTGTGACGGAAACGGTGTCCAGGGTGTTTGTGACACACACCCTGTCTAATGGGGTTTGTGAGACACACGTTGTCCAATGGGTCTTCTGATACTAACAAAGTGCAATGGGGTTTGTGAGACGCACTCTGTCCAGGGGTGTTTGTGATACACATACTTTACAGGGGCGTTTGTGACATACACACTGTCCAGGGGTGTTTGTGACACACACCCTGTCCAATGAGGTTTGTGACACACACACTCTCCAATGGGGTTTGCGACATACACACTCTGTCCAATGGGGTTTGTGACACACACGCTCTCCAATGGGGTTTGTGACACACACACTGTCCAGGGGGGTTTGTGACACACACTGTCCAATGGGGTTTGTGACACATACACTCTCCAATGGGTTTTGTGACACACACCCTATTTAGGGGCGTTTTGACATACACGTTGTCCAGGGGTGTTTGTGACACACACAGTTTCCAGGGGAGGTTGTGACACACTCCGTCCAATGGGGTTTGTGACACAGACACTCTCCAATGGAGTTTGTGACAGACATGCTGTCCAGGGGCGTTTTTAACACAAACGGCTTCCAGGGGTCTTTGTTACACACACCCTGTGCAATGGGGTTTGTGAAACAACGGCTGTCCAATGGGTTTGTGACACACACGCTGTCCAATGGCGTTTGTACCAAACACGGTGTTCAATGGGGTTTGTGACACACACACTCTTTAGGGGGGTTTGTGTCACACACGCTGTCCAATGGGGTTTGTGACAGACACGCTGTCCAGGGGCGTTTCTGACACAAACAGTGTCCAGGGGTGTTTGTGACACACCACCTGTCCAATGGGGTTTGTGTCACACACACTGTCCAATGGGGTTTGTGACACACAGACTATCCAATGGGATTTGTGACACACACGCTGTCCAGGGGCGTTTGTGACACAAACTGTGTCCAGGCGTGTTTGTGACATACACGCTGTCTAATGGGGTTTGTGACACACACACTCTCCAATGGGGTTTGCGACATACACACTCTGTCCAATGGGGCTGGTGACACACATGCTGTCCAGGGGCGTTTGTGACACAAAGGGTGTCCAGGGGTGTTTGTGACACACACAATGTCTAATGGGGTTTGTGACACACACACTGTCCAATGGGGTTTGTGACACACACCCAGTCCAGGGGCAGTTGTGACACAAAAGGTGTCCAGGCGTGTTTGTGACACACACCCTGTCCAATGGGGTTTGTGAAACACACGCTGTTGAATGGGGTTTGTGAGACACACGCTGTCCAGGGGCGTTTGTGACACAGACCCTGTCCAGGGGCGTTTGTGACACAAACGGTGTCCAGGGGTGTTTGTGACACACACCCTGTCCAATGGGGTTTGTGACACACACGCTGTCCAATGGGGTTTATGACACACAGGCTGTCCAGGGGCATTTGTGACACACACCCTGTCCAGCGGCGTTTCTGACACAAACGGTGTCCAGGGTTGTTTGTGACACACAACCTGTCCAATGGGGTTTGTGTCAAACACACTGTCCAATGGGGTTTGTGACACACACGCTGTGCAATGGGGTTTGTGACACACACAATATCCAATGAGGTTTGTGACATACACGCTCTCCAATGGGGTTTGTGACACACACACTGTTCAGGGGGGTTTGTCACACACACTGTCCAATGGGGTTCGTGACACACACGCTGTCCAATGGAGTTTGTGACACAAACGCTGTCCAGGGATATTTTGGACACACACAGTTTCCAGGGGGGCTTGTGACACATGCTGTCCAATGGGGTTTGTGACACACACGCTGTCCAATGGGATTTGTGACACATACACTCTCCAATGGAGTTTGTGATACACACGCTGTCCAGGGGCGTTTCTAACACAAACGGCATCCAGGGCTCTTTGTTACACACACCCTGTGCAATGGGGTTTGTGAAACAACGGCTGTCCAATGGGTTTGTGACACACACACTGTCCATTGGTTTTTCTGATAGACACGCTGTCCAGGGGTGTGGATGTGTTTTGATAGATTAAGACCTGTTGCTGAATTAGTCAGGCTCAAAGGTATCTCAAGGCCACTTCGAGAACAGAGTCTGCTGTGAGAAAGAGGGGCGTTCCTCAATCACCGGGCTCCTGGCGTGGCGTGAATCATCGGACGTATCATCAGTGAGACTCCAGAGCACGGACAGCCCACGATCCTCATTTAACGAATCCATGCTTGGAGCGTGGACGCGTGATGAGAATATAGTTACGTATATAAGGAGACTTGTTTCTGTAATAAATGGCTTAGCGTGATTCACGTTGCATCGACTTGTTTTGCTTGGTCCTTATCTCGCTCTACATCTGGTGACCCCGACGTGATACTCTGATCGGCGTACCACTGAAGTTGGGGAAAAGCCTAGAGCGGCCCAACCGGAGGCGGATCAGCTGGACTGAGAACCGGGCGGAGGCGTACGGACGTTCCGCGTTGTAGAAGAAGTCACCGTAAAAGGGTGAGCGGCTGGGAGCGGGAGGAGGGAAGAGTGAAGTTATGGGGCAAAATAAATCCTTTGAGGAAGAAGCCGTAGTTAAACTCCTCCTGCCTATTCTCTCTATGAGAGGACTTAAATAAGAAGAAAGTAACATATGTGGACTACTAATTCGGTATAGAATTAAAGGCTACCCGGGAGAAAACGAGAAGGCTTTTAAACGTTAACTTTGGGATGATAAAAGGCAGAAATTATGGAATAGGGTCAGCAATGGAGATGATAAAGAAACTAAATCACTAGCGACTAAATGGAAGCTTAAAATTTCCACCTTAAAAGACTTTAAGGCTGAGCGGGCTACCGTCGCCAGAATTTTTCCAGCGTTGCAACCTGATAACAAACCTAAAAATGACTGTGAAGTTTACCTGGATCGTGTCTTTTGACCCCCTCCCCACTCCATCCCCTGTTGTGCCGGCGGCACTGATACAGCGGTCTGGGGCGGGGGGAGGAAAATTACGGAGTGGATGGCCTCCCATACCATCACACGACCCTAAGGAGACCAAGCAGTCCAAGGAATTGGAGTCAGATAATTTGTCAAAAGAACTGTGTGAAATGTAACAGCTATAGATCATTTAGGACAGAACAATGGGGATTCGTCGAGGGGGGCAGGTGTCCCACAACTCCTGGAAGAGACACCAACTGACACACCGCAACTACAGACACGATAAGTTTCTGAAATCCTGAGGCAGTCAACAGATCTTGCATATCAAGCTATGAGAGAGGTGCCAAATCATTTGCAACTATTAATCACGGTCCCAATGAGAATTACATGCAATTTATTGACCATCTTCAAGACACCATCAGTAAACAGGCCGAAAACTTAGAAGCTAAGGAAGCACTAGTGTTGAGATTAGCAGTAGAGAATGCTAATGTTTGCTATCAATGTGTTATTTGCAAGTTTTCCAGTACGTATTATGTGCTCCTGTGTATTGCCTCTCTGAAAATCAAGCAGCTTGTCAGGAATGTGAGTTAATTGTTTTACTAGTTGTTTTTAAGTGCGCTGTAAAACCTTCTCCCACTTTTCCCATTCTCGCTGCAAGCAGCCCTGTGCCTTCCTCCCTCTCCCTCCCCCCCCTTCTCAAGGTTTTTACTTGCAAGATGGGGTCAGGAATAATTGTTTTCAGTTGTGTTCCTAAAAACTCAGTATTGGGAGGTGTTTTAAAACTTAGGAAAGCACTCGGAATTATAAGGAAGGAAGATCTTGTAAAATATTGTAATTAATGGTGGCTGCGGTATAACTTAAATGTTTGGGAAAAGTGTCCGGACAATAGAATCTTGTTGCGATTAATGTTGGTTTTAGGGCGAGAAGATCAGGACAAAATAAATCCCTACAAGAGATCATTAAATCATTTCAGACAGTTTTACAGGCGGGGTGCTTTGAACTTCAACAAGCTGAGAGTTAACTGATAACACACAGGTCACAGAAAACTTGTTAAAGTCTGCAAGATGCTTTCCTTATTAACCTGTTTTTTTTGTGGGTATCTGTTTAAGTATGTTGCAATTTTGGTAGGTCTGTGCTATATGGTACGATAAGTTCACAGTCTGTTAAATAATGAGAATCCGTTGACTCAAAATGTGTATTTTGTGATAATTCAGAAGATCATGAGTAATTTAGTTCTTTACTGCGTGAATGTGATGGTAAATTTTGTGTGTAGTAGCTGTTATTTTTTTTTTCTCTAGCATGCTAGCTTTATTCCAGCATTCAGACTTGCGCAACTCTGTGCCAGGCTGTGTCTCCTCTCGGTGTGCTGGATTTGGTTTTTCCGTATACACATCATGTAAAGAATCCTGGTTTTGGAATGGCAGCTGTAGCGCACCAGATGAGACACTAAAACAAAAACAGAACAAAACAAAACAAAAGAAGGCCTTGCTCAGTCCGGGTCGGTGGGTGTGGATGGGTTTCAGCGCGCAACTGACCTTTTTTGTCAGGGAGACCCAGAGGTACCTCCACCTGGCTGAGCAGTGAGCGGCCCAAAGGTGCAATATAAAAAATTGAGAGGTTTTCTTAAATTGGTGTAACTGTGATCCATCTGCATATTTGAACTTGGTATATGGTTTTCATATCTGAGCTCAGTATTTTAGTTTGTATATTCATATTTGGTACCAAAAGAATCTTGTTTGGGGAGATAATTACAAAATGGGAACCGGTTTCACTGCTAAAATTCCACCTTGCTCCCCCTTAGGATGCATCCTTACACTTTAGAGTAATTGCTTATATTGTTAGAAAAGCATTTAAATTGTTAAAATGCTATGATAGATGTGCATTTAGAAGAGGTTGTATTTAAAAGTTGCTAGAGTATTAACTGATTTAGATTTAGGAAAATAGAATAATGGATTTATGTTTATTATACTGGTTTATACTGCTTTTTGACATCTCTAAATTGTAACAGGTAAACGGAGCTAAGGAATGTAACTATTGCTGAGCTACTTGAAATTGCATATAAAGTGTATTATGGCTGGAATGAAATGGGAAAACAAAACAGCAAAATATTCCAGGCCTATGTGCAGCTCATTGTAACTGAGGAGTTCACCAGAGCCTCCCACCTCGTCCCAGCTGCGTGACCTTGACTATATCTGAACTGCAGGAAGAAGAGAACGAAAAAAAATGGAGAAACCTGTTTTCCCGCTGCCAAGCGGAGAAAGGGGGGCTTTACTGCCCCCGCTCTGCCTTTTTTATTTCCCTGAAGTATTGTCATCCATTTTTGTTGTGGCACTGTGTTGTTTTTCGGCTTTGAATCAGGGGTTGTTGGTGTTTATTTTTGCTTCTGTCTTGTTTCCTAGGTTTTGGCACATTTGGGGAAAAGAGCTCATAATTTTACCTCCTTGCTGAAGTCGGTCTTTTCACACTGGTCAGCTTTGGGGGGTCACAGTGTTCAGTGCTTCTCTGGGTCAGACTGGTACTGGTTTGGGTGTGGAGTGGAGCCAGATTGGTTTGATGTGGAATTCAAACTGATGTGTTTTCATACTGGGCTGTACGTCTTGCCATCTCAGATGGGGGCGAGAGGAAAGTTTTATTCCCCCCCACACCCCTCCCCCAAGCAATGTTACTGCTAGAGAGCTGTAATATTGCATGAAGGAGTCTGAGGGTGAAATTTAAAGGCATCACCAGTGGATGCATAGTTCTAATGAAACTGGAAAATTAAACCAAAACTTTGTTAATAGACTTATTCTGTGGTAATTAGTTGTTAGTGACTTCTTAGTAAATTCACCATGCTAGTTTTTGAGGTCATGGGAGAGAACGAAAGAAAGGCCATTTTTTGAGACCAACGGAATGCCAAATTTGAAACAAAGTTTTAATACATGAATTCTTATATTTGCCAGAAAGTCCTATACCTCTCTTAAGTTGAGATTTGCTAAGTAAATTGTAAGCTCAAATAACGTTTTCTGAGAATTCTGTTTAGTTGCATGGCCTACAAGAAGCTGCTGGGATGGTGCAGATCTGCTTGCTGCAAGTGAGAAATCTCCAAGGAAATTTCAAATGCTGTATTTCTACTAGTATTAACAGCCAATGTTTCGATAAAGCAAACACTACACTGATAGATCTGAAACAGGACTTCGATCTGGTAAGGGAAAACAATATCCAATAAATATGACAGCCAAAATGGAGTTGGAAACTTTGAGGAATAAATTTATGACAACCTTACAGGCTGGCTGCATTCGATTGGACTTGCAGATTTGTCTGTTTATAGCTACAACATAGAAACAACCTGTGGCCATTGTGGGACAGTATGATGAGATTGCTAGCAAACTGATATACCGGCTGTTATATACCAATTGTCACTCTGATCAAGAAAATGCAGGGAATGAATTTAAGTCTTAATAGGCCACGATCCTTTTGTCATATATGTACCATTTGTGAAATTTAATTCTGATTTTTTTTATTTGTAATCTATGTCTTTGTAAATTGCACTAGCTGGTTTTCTTAACAGCACAGCTTTTGGCATGCCTAAACGTAAATTGCTGCAGAACCTGCAAGCCTTTAACATCAGGTCATAGGCCATACTTGTATTTGGTCTGATCCTACATACTTGCAAAGCTTTTGTTGATGGTTCTGGGCAGTCTCATAAAGCTGTAGTGGTTTGGTGTGGAGATAACAATTGGCATCATTCTGTAAAAATTATTGAAGGTTCAACCCAATTAGCAGAACTTGGCACAGCTTTAAATTACTTAGAGCTTTTTAAGGAGGAACCTCTAAATTTGATTTGTGATTTTGAGTACGTAGTCAAGATCCAACGCACATATCTGGTTCTGAATTTTTTTGTTTGTTTGTTTTTTTAAAAAAAAAAGGGGGGAAGTAGGGGAAGCACCACAAAACCAATTGTCAAAAGCATTGTATGTGATGAAATACTTTGCAAGTATGACCCAAAACCATGCTAAATCAGAAAGAACCTACATTAGTTATGGTCAAATCACTAGTCAATTAAAAAGGCCACATCAATTGATAACCTGGGGAAAAGGTTATGTTTGTGTCATTACAGGCCAAGGATTGAAGTGGATTCAACAAAGATTCAATGGATGTAGATGGACAGGAGGGAGATAAGTTGTGAGGACTGTTTCAGATGTAAACCATGGATCCTAATTCAGTGTTACAGATGCTCGCAGACCTGGTGGTCTAGAAGCCTATTAGCAAGCAGGTGGTGTACCTTCTGTGGAGAACGGCAATTTGAACAATCAGCAGGAGATCCAAAAGGGTGATATTATGATTAGATAGTCAATGCATAGATAAGGTAAAATTATGAGATATCTCTATCATAGTAATCTAAGTTCAGCAACTGATAAAGTTTTAGAAGGGATATTAAGGTTAAGCTATTGATCTTTTAAATAGGTTAAGATAACTTTTAAGATATTAATTCAATTATTAGTATATGCTGATGATATTAAGTATGTTACCCTATAAACTGCGCAGTTATAAATCTTTTAGGAATTTAAGATAATATATTGTATTAACTTGTCTGGTTATTTTGAATCTATTAAAATAGTGTGTTAATAAGGTTATCATAGTAGAATTAAGGTTTTAAGAATAGGCAGGTGTTTGATCTTATTAAGTAAGGTTTAACTGCATTATATGTAATTGTAATTATGTTGTTAATCACGTGTTCTATGTTGCAGTATATTTCAAAAATGATGCACCGTGCGGTTTAAGGGGCCTGACTAATTCAGGAAAAGAAAGGGGGAAGTGTGGATGGGTTTTGATAGATTAAGACCTGTTGCTGAATTAGTCAGGCTCAAAGGTATCTCAAGGCCACTTCGAGAACAGAGTCTGCTGTGAGAAAGAGGGGCGTTCCTCAATCACCGGGCTCCTGGCGTGGCGTGAATCATCGGACGTATCATCAGTGAGACTCCAGAGCATGGACAGCCCACGATTCTCATTTAACGAATCCATGATTGGAGCGTGGACGCGTGATTAGAATATAGTTACGTATATAAGGAGATTTGTTTCTGTAATAAATGGCTTAGCGTGATTCACATTGAATCGACTTGTTTTGCTTGGTCCTTATCTCGCTCTACACAGGGGCGTTTGTGACACACACACTGTCCAATGGGCTTTGTGAGACACACAAAGTGCAATGGGGTTTGTGACACACACTCTGTTCACGGGTGTTTGTGATACACACCCTGTGCAGGGGCGTTTGGGACAAACACGCTGCCAGGGGTGTTTCTGAGACACACGCTGTCCTATGGGGTTTCTCACACACACGCTGTCTAATGGGATTTGTGACACACACACTTTACAATGAGGTTTTGTGACACACTAACAGTCCAGGGGCGTTTGTGACACAAAAGATGTCCAGGGGTGTTTGTGACACACACCCTGTCCAATGGGTCTGTGATACACACACTGTCCAGTGGTTTTTGTGATACACACAATGTCCAGGGAGAGTTGTGACACACATGATGTCCAGGGGGGTTTGTGACACACACACTGTCCAATGGGGTTTGTGACAGACATACTCTCCAATAGGGTTTGTGACACACAGTCAGTCCAGGGGTGTTTGTGACACACACAGTTTCTCTGGGGGGTTGTGACACAAGCTGTCCAGGGGTGTTTGTGACACATAGGTTGTCCAATGGGGTTTGTGTCACACACACTGTCCAATGGGGTTTGTGACACACACACTGTCCAATGGGGTTTGTGACACACAGACTGTCCAGGGGCGTTTGTGACATACACACTCTCCAATGGGGTTTGTGACACACATACTGTCCAGGGGCGTTTGTGACATAAACGGTGTCCAGGGGTCTTTGTGACACACACGCTGTCTAATGGGGTTTGTGACACACACACTCTCCAATGGGGTTTGTGACACACACCCAGTCCAGGGGCATTTGTGACACAAAAGGTGTCCAGATGTGTTTGTGACACATACCCTGTCCAATGGGGTTTGTGACACACACGCTGTCCAATGGGGTTTGTGACACACAGGCTGTCCAGGGGCATTTGTGACACACACCCTGTCCAGGGGCGTTTCTGACACAAACGGTGTCCAGGGTTGTTTGTGACACACAACCTGTCCAATGGAGTTTGTGTCAAACACACTGTCCAATGGGGTTTGTGACACACAGGCTGTCCACTGGGGTTTGTGACACACACTGTCCAATGGGGTTCGTGACACACACACTGTCTAATGGGGTTTGTGACACACACACTCTACAATGGGGTTTTGTGACACACTAACAGTCCAGGGGCGTTTGTGACATAAAAGATGTCCAGGGGTGTTTGTTACACACACCCTGTCCAATGGGGTCTGTGAGACACACACTGTCCATTGGTTTTTGTGATACACACACTGTCCAGGGAGAGTTGTGACACACACGATGTCCATGGGGGGTTTGTGACACACACGCTGTCCAGGGGCGTTTGTGACACACCCTGTCTGGGGCGTTTGTGACAAACACCCTGTCCAATGGGGTTTGTGACACAAAACCTGTCCAATGGGGATTGTGAAACACACACAGTCGAATGGGGTTTGTGACACACACGCTGTCCAATGAGGTTTGTGACACACACCCTGACCAGAAACGTTTTTGACACAGACCCTGTCCAGGGGTGTTTGTGACACACACCCTGTCCAGTGGGGTTTGTGACAAACAAGCTGTCCAATGGGGTTTGTGACACACACGCTGTCCAGGTGTGTTTGTGACACACACTCAGTCCAATGGGGTTTGTGAAAGACACGCTGTCCAATGGGGTTTGTGACAGACACGTTGTCCAGGGGCGTTTGTGACACACATCCTGTCCAGGGGCGTTTGTGACACAAACGGTGTCCAAGGGTGTTTGTGACTCACAAGCTGTCCAATGGGGTTTGTGACACACACACTGTCCAATGGGGTATGTTGCACACACCCTGTCCAGGGGCGTTTGTGACACACACGGTGTCCAGGCGTGTTTGTAACACACAACCTGTCCAATGGGGTATGTGAAACACACACTGTCCAATGGGGTTTGTGACACACACACTGTCCAATGGGGTTTGTGACACACAGGCTGTCCAATGGGATTTGTTACACACACAATGTGCAATGGGGTTTGTGACACACACAAACTCCAACACGGTTTGTGACACACACCCTGTCCAGGGGCATTTGTGACACACCTTGTCCAGGGGCGCTGGTGACTCACAGCCTCTCCAGGGGTGTTTGTGACCGAAACGGTGTCCAATGGGGTGTTTGTGACACACAACCTGTCCAATGGGATTTGTGGAACACACACTGTCCAATGGAGTTTATGACATGCACGCTGTGCAATGGGATTGGTGAAACACACACTGTCCAATGGGGTTTCTGAAACACACCCTGTACAGAAACGTTTGTGACACAAACGGTGTCCAGGGGTGTTTGTGACACATACCCTGTCCAATGGGGTTTGTGACACACACGCTTTCCAATTGGGTTTGTGAAACACATCCTGTCCAGGGGCGTTTGTGACATAAACGGTGTCCAGGGGTGTTTGTGACACACAACCTGTCCAATGGGGTTTGTGAAACACACACTGTCCAATGGGTTTTGAGACACACATGCTGTCCAATGGGGTTTGTGACACACACCCTGTCCAATGGGGTTTGTGACAAACACCCTGTTCAGAAACGTTTGTGACGCAAACGGTGTCCAGGGTGTTTGTGACACACACCCTGTCTAATGGGGTTTGTGAGACACACGCTGTCCAATGGGCTTTCTGATACTAACAAAGTGCAATGGGGTTTGTGAGACGCACTCTGTCCAGGGGTGTTTGTGATACACATACTTTACAGGGACGTTTGTGAAACACACACTGTCCAGGGGCGTTTGTGACACAAAAGGTGTCCAGGTGTGTTTGTGACACACACCCTGTCCAATGGGGTTTGTGACACACACCCTGTCCAATGGGGTTTGTGACACACAGGTTGTCCAGGGGCATTTGTGACACACACCCTGTCCAGGGGCGTTTCTGACACAAACGGTGTCCAGGGTTGTTTGTGACACACAACCTGTCCAATGGAGTTTGTGTCAAACACACTGTCCAATGGGGTTTGTGACACACAGGCTGTCCACTGGGGTTTGTGACACACACTGTCCAATGGGGTTCGTGACACACACACTGTCTAATGGGGTTTGTGACACACACACTCTACAATGGGGTTTTGTGACACACTAACAGTCCAGGGGCGTTTGTGACATAAAAGATGTCCAGGGGTGTTTGTTACACACACCCTGTCCAATGGGGTTTTGTGACACACTAACAGTCCAGGGGCGTTTGTGACATAAAAGATGTCCAGGGGTGTTTGTTACACACACCCTGTCCAATGGGGTCTGTGAGACACACACTGTCCATTGGTTTTTGTGATACACACACTGTCCAGGGAGAGTTGTGACACACACGATGTCCATGGGGGATTTGTGACACACACGCTGTCCAGGGGCGTTTGTGACACACCCTGTTCTGGGGCGTTTGTGACAAACACCCTGTCCAATGGGGTTTGTGACACAAAACATGTCCAATGGGGATTGTGAAACACACACAGTCGAATGGGGTTTGTGACACACACGCTGTCCAATGAGGTTTGTGACACACACCCTGACCAGAAACGTTTTTGACACAGACCCTGTCCAGGGGTGTTTGTGACACACACCCTGTCCAGTGGGGTTTGTGACACACAAGCTGTCCAATGGGGTTTGTGACACACACTCAGTCCAATGGGGTTTGTGACAGACACGCTGTCCAATGGGGTTTGTGACAGACACGCTGTCCAGGGGCGTTTGTGACACACATCTTGTCCAGGGGCGTTTGTGACACAAACGGTGTCCAAGGGTGTTTGTGACTAAAAAGCTGTCCAATGCGGTTTGTGACACACACACTGTCCAATGGGGTATGTTGCACACACCCTGTCCAGGGGCGTTTGTGACACACACGGTGTCCAGGCGTGTTTGTGACACACAACCTGTCCAATGGGGTATGTGAAACACACACTGTCCAATGGGGTTTGTGACACACACACTGTCCAATGGGGTTTGTGACACACAGGTTGTCCAATGGGATTTGTTACACACACAATGTGCAATGGGGTTTGTGACACACACAAACTCCAACACGGTTTGTGACACACACCCTGTCCAGGGGCATTTGTGACACACCTTGTCCAGGGGCGTTGGTGACTCACAGCCTCTCCAGGGGTGTTTGTGACCGAAACGGTGTCCATGGGTGTTTGTGACACACAACCTGTCCAATGGGATTTGTGGAACACACACTGTCCAATGGAGTTTATGACATGCACGCTGTGCAATGGGATTGGTGAAACACACACTGTCCAATGGGGTTTCTGAAACACACCCTGTACAGAAACGTTTGTGACACAAACGGTGTCCAGGGGTGTTTGTGACACATACCCTGTCCAATGGGGTTTGTGACACACACGCTTTCCAATTGGGTTTGTGAAACACATCCTGTCCAGGGGCGTTTGTGACAAAAACAGTGTCCAGGGGTGTTTGTGACACACAACCTGTCCAATGGGGTTTGTGAAACACACACTGTCCAATGGGTTTTGAGACACACATGCTGTCCAATGGGGTTTGTGACACACACACTGTCCAATGGGGTTTGTGACAAACACCCTGTTCAGAAACGTTTGTGACGCAAACGGTGTCCAGGGTGTTTGTGACACACACCCTGTCTAATGGGGTTTGTGAGACACACGCTGTCCAATGGGCTTTCTGATACTAACAAAGTGCAATGGGGTTTGTGAGACGCACTCTGTCCAGGGGTGTTTGTGATACACATACTTTACAGGGACGTTTGTGACACACACACTGTCCAGGGGTGTTTGTGACACACACCCTGTCCAATGGGGTTTGTGACACACACACTCTCCAATGGGGTTTGCGACATACACACTCTGTCCAATGGGGTTTGTGACACACAAGCTGTCCAGTGGGGTTGGTGACACACACTCTGTCCAGCGACGTTTCTGACACACACGCTGTCCAGGTGTGTTTGTGACACACACCCAGTCCAATGGGGTTTGTGACAGACACGCTGTCCAATGGGGTTTGTGACACACACAAACTCAAACACGGTTTGTGACACACACCGTGTCCGCGGGCATTTGTGACACACCTTGTACAGGGGCATTGGTGAGTCACAGCCTCTCCAGGGGTGTTTGTGACAGAAACGGTGTCCATGGGTGTTTGTGACATACAACCTGTCCAATGGGATTTGTGGAACACACACTGTCCAATGGAGTTTATGACATGCACGCTGTGCAATGGCATTTGTGACACACACACTGTCCAATGGGGTTTCTGAAACACACCCTGTACAGAAACGTTTGTGACAAAAACGGTGTCCAGGGGTGTTTGTGACACACAACCTGTCCAATGGGGTTTGTGAAACACACACTGTCCAATGGATTTTGAGACACACACGTTGTCCAATGGGGTTTGTGACAAACACCCTGTCCAGAAACGTTTGTGACGCAAACGGTGTCCAGGGTGTTTGTGACACACACCCTGTCTAATGGGGTTTGTGAGACACACGCTGTCCAATGGGCTTTCTGATACTAACAAAGTGCAATGGGGTTTGTGAGACGCACTCTGTCGAGGGGTGTTTGTGACACACACCCTATCCAATGGGGTTTGTGACACACACACTCTCCAATGGGGTTTGCGACATACACACTCTGTCCAATGGGGTTTGTGACACACACTCTGACCAGAAACGTTTTTGACACAAACGGTGTCCAGGGGTGTTTGTGACACACACCCTGTCCAATGGGGTTTGTGACACACAAGCTGTCCAATGGGGTTGGGGACACACATTCTGTCCAGCGGCGTTTCTGACACACACGCTGTCCAGGTGTGTTTGTGACACACACCCAGTCCAATGGGGTTTGTGACAGACACGCTGTCCAGGGGCGTTTGTGACACACACCCTGTCCAGGGGCGTTTGTGAAACAAACGGTGTCCAAGGGTGTTTGTGAAACACAAGCTGTCCAATGGGGTTTGTGAAACACACACTGTCCAATGGGGTTTTCGTGACACAATCACAGTCCGGGGGCATTTGTGACACACACCTTGTCCAATGGTGTCTGCGACACACACACTGTCCATTGGTTTTTGTGATACACACACTGTCCAGGGAGAGTTGTGACACACACGCTGTCCAGGGGGGTTTGTGACACACACGCTGTCCAAGGGGGTTATTGAAACACACACTGTCCAAGGGGGTTTGTGACATAAATACTGTCTAATGGGGTTTCTGACATACACAATTTGCAATGGGGTTTGTGAACACGCATTCTGTTCAGGGGTGTTTGTGACACACACCCTGTCCAATGGTGTTTATGACACACACGTTGCCAATGAGGTTTGTGACACAGGCAGTGTCCAATGGGCTTTGTGAGTCACACGTTGTTCAATGGGGTTTGTGACATGCACACTGTCCAATGGGGTATGTGACAAACCCCCTGTCCAGGGGCGTTTGTGACACACACACTGTCCAGGGGTGTTTGTGACACACGCTGTCCAATGGGGTTTGTGACACACACGCTCTCCAATGGGGTTTGTGACACACACACTCTCCAATGGGGTTTGTGACATACACGCTGTCCAGGTGTGTTTGTGACACACAATCAGTCCAATGGGGTTTGTGACACACACGCTCTCCAATGAGGTTTGTGACACACACAGTGTCCAGAGGGGTTTGTGACACACACTGTCCAATGGCGTTTGTGACACATACACTCTCCAATGGGTTTTGTGACACACACCCTATCTAGGGGCGTTTGTGACATACACGTTGTCCAGGGGTGTTTGTGACACACACAGTTTCCAGGGGAGGTTTGACACACTCTGTCCAATGAGTTTTGTGACACAGACACTCTCCAATGGAGTTTGTGACACACACGCTGTCCAGGGGCGTTTCTAACACAAACGGCTTCCAGGGTTCTTTGTTACACACACCCTGTGCAATGGGGTTTGTGAAACAACGGCTGTCCAATGGGTTTGTGACACACACGCTGTCCAATGGCGTTTGTACCAAACACAGTGTTCAATGGGGTTTGTGACACACCACCTGTCCAATGGGGTTTGTGTCACACACACTGTCCAATGGGGTTTGTGACACACAGACTATCCAATGGGATTTGTGACACACACGCTGTCCAGGGGCGTTTGTGATACAAACTGTGTCGAGGCGTGTTTGTGACATACACGCTGTCTAATGGGGTTTGTGACACACACACTGTCCAATGGGGTTTGCGACACACACCCAGTCCAGGGGCAGTTGTGACACAAAAGTTGTCCAGGCGTGTTTGTGACACACACCCTGTCCAATGGTGTTTGTGAAACACACGCTGTTGAATGGGGTTTGTGAGACACACGCTGTCCAGGGGCGTTTGTGACACAGACCCTGTCCAGGGGCGTTTGTGACACAAAAGGTGTCGAGGTGTGTTTGTGACACACACCCTGTCCAATGGGGTTTGTGACACACACGCTGTCCAATGGGGTTTGTGACACACGTGCTGTCCAGGGACATTTGTGACACACACCCTCTCCAGCGGCGTTTCTGACACAAACGGTGTCCAGGGTTGTTTGTGACACACAACCTGTCCAATGGGGTTTGTGTCAAACACACTGTCCAATGGGGTTTGTGACACACACGCTGTGCAATGGGGTTTGTGACACACACAATATCCAATGAGTTTTGTGACATACACGCTCTCCAATGGGGTTTGTGACACACACACTGTTCAGGGAGGTTTGTGACACACACTGTCCAATGGGGTTCGTGACACACACGCTGTCCAGGGATATTTTGGACACACACAGTTTCCAGGGGGGCTTGTGACACATGCTGTCCAATGGGGTTTGTGACATACACGCTGTCCAATGGGGTTTGTGACACATACACTCTCCAATGGAGTTTGTGACACACACGCTGTCCAGGGGCGTTTCTAACACAAACGGCGTCCAGGGCTCTTTGTTACACACACCCTGTGCAATGGAGTTTGTGAAACAACGGCTGTCCAATGGGTTTGTGACACACACACTGTCCATTGGTTTTTCTGATAGACACGCTGTCCAGGGGCGTTTGTGACGCACACACTGTCCAATGAGCTTTGTGAGACACACAAAGTGCAATGGGGATTGTGACACACACTCTGTTCAGGGGTGTTTGTGATACATACCCTGTCCAGGGGCGTGTGGGACAAACACGCTGCCAGGGGTGTTTCTGAGACACACACTGTCTTTTGGGGTTTCTCACACACACGCTGTCTAATGGGATTTGTGACACACACACTTTACAATGAGGTTTTGTGACACACTAACAGTCCAGGGGCGTTTGTGACACAAAAGATGTCGAGGGGTGTTTGTGACACACACCCTGTCCAATGGGTCTGTGATACACACACTGTCCAGTGGTTTTTGTGATACACACAATGTCCAGGGAGAGTTGTGACACACATGATGTCCAGGGGGGTTTGTGACACACACGCTGTCCAATGGGGTTTGTGACACACACACTCTCCAATAGGGTTTGTGACACACAGTCAGTCCAGGGGTGTTTGTGACACACACAGTTTCCCTGGGGGGTTGTGACACAAGCTGTCCAGGGGTGCTTGTGACACATACGCTGTCCAATGGGGTTTGTGTCACACACACTGTCCAATGGGGTTTGTGACACACACACTGTCCAATGGGGTTTGTGACACACAGGCTGTCCAGGGACGTTTGTGACATACACACTCTCCAATGGGGTTTGTGACACACATACTGTCCAGGGGCGTTTGTGACATAAACGGTGTCCAGGGGTCTTTGTGACACACACGTTGTCTAATGGGGTTTGTGACACACACACTCTCCAATGGGGTTTGTGACACACACCCAGTCCAGGGGTGTTTGTGACACAAAAGGTGTCCAGGTGTGTTTGTGACACACACCCTGTCCAATGGGGTTTGTGACACACACGCTGTCCAATGGGGTTTGTGACACACAGGCTGTCCAAGGGCATTTGTGACACACACCCTGTCCAGGGGCGTTTCTGACACAAACGGTGTCCAGGGTTGTTTGTGACACACAACCTGTCCAATGGGGTTTGTGTCAAACACACTGTCCAATGGGGTTTGTGACACACAGACTGTCCACTGGGGTTTGTGACACACACTGTCCAATGGGGTTCGTGACACACACACTGTCTAATGGGGTTTGTGACACACACACTCTACAATGGGGTTTTGTGACACACTAACAGTCCAGGGGCGTTTGTGACATAAAAGATGTCCAGGGGTGTTTGTTACACACACCTTGTCCAATGGGGTCTGTGAGACACACACTGTCCATTGGTTTCTGTGATACACACACTGTCCAGGGAGAGTTGTGACACACACGATGTCCATGGGGGGTTTGTGACACACACGCTGTCCAGGGGCTTTTGTGACACACCCTGTTCTGGGGCGTTTGTGACAAACACCCTGTCCAATGGGGTTTGTGACACAAAACCTGTCCAATGGGGATTGTGAAACACACACTGTCCAATGGGTGTTTGTGACACACACGCTGTCCAATGAGGTTTGTAACACACACCCTGACCAGAAACGTTTTTGACACAAACGGTGTCCAGGGGTGTTTGTGACACACACCCTGTCCAATGGGATTTGTGACACACACACTCTCCAATGGGGTTTGCGACATACACACTCTGTCCAATGGGGTTTGTGACACACACTCTGACCAGAAACGTTTTTGACACAAACGGTGTCCAGGGGTGTTTGTGACACACACCCTGTCCAATGGGGTTTGTGACACACAAGCTGTCCAATGGGGTTGGGGACACACACTCTGTCCAGCGGCTTTTCTGTCACACACGCTGTCCAGATGTATTTGTGACACACACCCAGTCCAATGGGGTTTGTGACAGACACGCTGTCCAGGGGCGTTTGTGACACACATCCTGTCCAGGGGCGTTTGTGAAACAAACGGTGTCCAAGGGTGTTTGTGAAACACAAGCTGTCCAATGGGGTTTGTGAAACACACACTGTCCAATGGGATTTTGTGACACAATCGCAGTCCGGGGGCGTTTGTGACATACACCGTGGCCAATGGTGTCTGCGACACACACACTGTCCATTGGTTTTTGTGATACACACACTGTCCAGGGAGAGTTGTGACACACACGCTGTCCAGCGGGGTTTGTGACACACACGCTGTCCAAGGGGGTTTTTGAAACACACACTGTCCAAGGGGGTTTGTGACATAAATGCTGTCTGATGGGGTTTCTGACACACACAATTTGCAATGGGGTTTGTGAACACGCATTCTGTTCAGGGGTGTTTGTGACACACACCCTGTCCAATGGTGTTTATGACACACACGTTGCCAATGAGGTTTGTGACACAGGCAGTGTCCAATGGGTTTTGTGAGTCACACGTTGTTCAATGGGGTTTGTGACATGCACATTGTCCAATGGGGTATGTGACAAACCCCCTGTTAAGGGTCGTTTGTGACACACACACTGTCCAGGGGTGTTTGTGACACACGCTGTCCAATGGGGTTTGTGACACAGACGCTCTCCAATGGGGTTTGTGACACACACGCTGTCCAGGGGGGGTTGTGACACACGCTGTCCAATGGGGTTTGTGACACACACGCTCTCCAATGGGGTTTGTGACACACACACTGTCCAGGGGGGTTTGTGACACACACTGTCCAGTGGAGTTTGTGACACACACGCTCTCCAATGGGGTTTGTGACACACACGCTGTCCAGGGGGGGTTGTGACACACGCTGTCCAATGGGGTTTGTGACACACACGCTCTCCAATGGGGTTTGTGACACACACACTGTCCAGGGGGGTTTGTGACACACACTGTCCAGTGGAGTTTGTGACACACACGCTCTCCAATGGGTTTTGTGACACACACCCTATCTAGGGGCGTTTGTGACACACACCCTGTCCAGGGGCGTTTGTGAAACACAAGCTGTCCAATGGGGTTTGTGAAACACACACTGTCCAATGGGGTTTTGTGACACAATCGCAGTCCGGGGGCGTTTGTGACACACACCGTGTCCAATGGTGTCTGCGACACACACACTGTCCATTGGTTTTTGTGATACACACACTGTCCAGGGAGAGTTGTGACACACATGCTGTCCAGGGGGGTTTGTGACACACACGCTGTCCAAGGGGGTTTTTGAAACACACACTGTCCAAGGGGGTTTGTGACATAAATGCTGTCTAATGGGGTTTCTGACACACACAATTTGCAATAGGGTTTGTGAACACGCATTCTGTTCAGGGGTGTTTGTGACACACACCCTGTCCAATGGTGTTTATGACACACACGTTGCCAATGAGGTTTGTGACACAGGCAGTGTCCAATAGGCTTTGTGAGTCACACATTGTTCAATGGGGTTTGTGACATGCACACTGTCCAAAGGGGTATGTGACAAACCTCCTGTCCAGGGGCGTTTGTGACACACACACTGTCCAGGGGTGTTTGTGACACACGCTGTCCACTGGGGTTTGTGACACACACGCTCTCCAATGGGGTTTGTGACACACACACTCTCCAATGGGGTTTGTGACACACACGCTGTCCAGGGGGGGTTGTGACACACGTTGTGCAATGGGGTTTGTGACACACACACTGTCCAATGGGGTTTGTGACACACACAAACTCAAACACGGTTTGTGACATGCACCCTGTCCAGGGGCATTTGTGACACACCTTGTCCAGGGGCGTTGGTGACTCACAGCCTCTCCAGGGGTGTTTGTGACCGAAACGGTGTCCATGGGTGTTTGTGACATACAACCTGTCCAATGGGATTTGTGGAACACACACTGTCCAATGGAGTTTATGACATGCACGCTGTGCAATGGCATTTGTGACACACACACTGTCCAATGGGGTTTCTGAAACACACCCTGTACAGAAACGTTTGTGACACAAACGGTGTCCAGGGGTGTTTGTGACACATACCCTGTCCAAAGTGGTTTGTGACACACAGGCTGTCCAGGGGCATTTGTGACACACACCCTGTCCAGGGGCGTTTCTGACACAAACGGTGTCCAGGGGTGTTTGTGACACACAACCTGTCCAATGTGGTTTGTGTCAAACACACTGTCCAATGGGGTTTGTGACACACACACTCTACAATGGGGTTTTGTGACACACTAACAGTCCAGGGGCGTTTGTGACATAAAAGATGTCCAGGGCTATTTGTGACACACACCCTGTCCAATGGGGTCTGTGAGACACACACTGTCCATTGGTTTTTGTGATACACACACTGTCCAGGGAGAGTTGTGACACACACGATGTCCATGGGGGGTTTCTGACACACACGTTGTCCAGGGGCGTTTGCGACACACACCCAGTCCAGGGGCGTTTGTGACACAAAAGGTGCCCAGGTGTATTTGTAACACACACCCTGTCCAATGGGGTTTGTGACACACACCCTGTCCAATGGGGTTTGTGACACAAAACCTGTCCAATGGGGATTGTGAAACACACACTGTCCAATGGGGTTTGTGACACACACGCTGTCCAATGAGGTTTGTGACACACACCCTGATCAGAAACGTTTTTGACACAAACGGTGTCCGGGGGTGTTTGTGACACACACCCTGTCCAGTGGAGTTTGTGACACACAAGCTGTCCAATGGGTTTTGTGACACACACTCTGTCCAGCGGCGTTTGTGACACACACACTGTCCAATGGGGTATGTTGCACACACCTTGTCCAGGGGCGTTTGTCACACAAACGGTGTCCAGGCGTGTTTGTGACACACAACCTGTCCAATGGGGTTTGTGAAACATACACTGTCTAATGGGGCTTGTGACACACACACTGTCCAATGGGGTTTGTGACACACAGGCTGTCCAATGGGATTTGTTACACACACAATGTGCAATGGGGTTTCTGACACACACAAACTCCAACACGGTTTGTGACACACACCCTGTCCAGGGGCGTTTGTGACACAAACGGTGTCCAGGTGTGTTTGTGACACACGTCCTGTCCAAAAGGGTTTGTGACATACACGCTGTCCAATGGGGTTTGTGACACACACACTCTACAATGGGTTTTTGTGACACACTAACAGTCCAGGGGCGTTTGTGACATAAAAGATGTCCAGGGGTGTTTGTGACACACACCCTGTCCAATGGGGTCTGTGAGACACACACTGTCCATTGGTTTTTGTGATACACACACTGTCCAGGGAGAGTTGTGAAACACACGACGTCCATGGGGGAATTTGTTACACACACGTTGTCCAGGGGCGTTTGCAACACACACCCTGTTCAGGGGTGTTTGTGACAAACACCCTGTCCAATGGGGTTTGTGACACAAAAGCTGTGCAATGGGGATTGTGAAACACACACTGTCCTATGGGGTTTGTGACACACACGCTGTCCAATGAGGTTTGTGACACACACCCTGACCAGAAATGTTTTTGACACAAACGGTGTCCAGGGGTGTTTGTGACACACAACCTGTCCAGTGGGGTTTGTGACACACAAGCTGTCCAATGGGGTTTGTGACACACACTCTGTCCAGCGGCGTTTGTGACACACACGCTGTCCAGGTGTGTTTGTGACACACAACCAGTCCAATGGGGTTTGTGACATACACGCTGTCCAATGGGGTTTGTGACACACAGACTGTCCAGGGGCGTTTGTGACACACACCCTGTCCAGGGGCCTTTGTGACACAAACGCTGTCCAAGGGTGTTTGTGACTCAAAAGCTGTCCAATGGGGTTTGTGACACACGCACTGTCCAATGGGGTATGTTGCACACACCCTGTCCAGGGGCGTTTGTGAAACAAACGGTGTCCAGGCGTGTTTGTGACACACAACCTGTCCAATGGGGTTTGTGAAACACACACTGCCTAATGGGGTTTGTGACACACACCCAGTCCAGGGGCGTTTGTGACACAAAAGGTGCCCAGGTGTGTTTGTGACACACACCCTGTCCAATGGGGATTGTGACACACACGCTGTCCAATGGGGTTTGTTACACACACAAACTCAAACACGGTTTGTGACACACACCGTGTCCGCGGGCATTTGTGACACACCTTGTACAGGGGCGTTGGTGACTCACAGCCTCTCCAGGGGTGTTTGTGACAGAAACGGTGTCCATGGGTGTTTGTGACATACAACCTGTCCAATGGGATTTGTGGAACACACACTGTCCAATGGAGTTTATGACATGCACGCTGTGCAATGGCATTGGTGACACACACACTGTCCAATGGGGTTTCTGAAACACACCCTGTACAGAAACGTTTGTGACAAAAACGGTGTCCAGGGGTGTTTGTGACACACAACCTGTCCAATGGGGTTTGTGAAACACACACTGTCCAATGGGTTTTGAGACACACACGTTGTCCAATGGGGTTTGTGACAAACACCCTGTCCAGAAATGTTTGTGACGCAAACGGTGTCCAGGGTGTTTGTGACACACACCCTGTCTAATGGGGTTTGTGAGACACACGCTGTCCAATGGGCTTTCTGATACTAACAAAGTGCAATGGGGTTTCTGAGACGCACTCTGTCGAGGGGTGTTTGTGACACACACCCTGTCCAATGGGGTTTGTGACACACACACTCTCCAATGGGGTTTGCGACATACACACTCTGTCCAATGGGGTTTGTGACACACACTCTGACCAGAAACGTTTTTGACACAAACGGTGTCCAGGGGTGTTTGTGACACACACCCTGTCCAATGGGGTTTGTGACACACAAGCTGTCCAATGGGGTTGGGGACACACATTCTGTCCAGCGGCGTTTCTGACACACACGCTGTCCAGGTGTGTTTGTGACACACACCCAGTCCAATGGGGTTTGTGACAGACACGCTGTCCAGGGGCGTTTGTGACACACACCCTGTCCAGGGGCGTTTGTGAAACAAACGGTGTCCAAGGGTGTTTGTGAAACACAAGCTGTCCAATGGGGTTTGTGAAACACACACTGTCCAATGGGGTTTTGTGACACAATCGCAGTCCGGGGGCATTTGTGACACACACCTTGTCCAATGGTGTCTGCGACACACACACTGTCCATTGGTTTTTGAGATACACACACTGTCCAGGGAGAGTTGTGACACACACGCTGTCCAGCGGGGTTTGTGACACACACGCTGTCCAAGGGGGTTATTGAAACACACACTGTCCAAGGGGGTTTGTGACATAAATACTGTCTAATGGGGTTTCTGATACACACAATTTGCAATGGGGTTTGTGAACACGCATTCTGTTCAGGGGTGTTTGTGACACACACCCTGTCCAATGGTGTTTATGACACACACGTTGCCAATGAGGTTTGTGACAAAGACAGTGTCCAATGGGCTTTGTGAGTCACACGTTGTTCAATGGGGTTTGCGACATGCACACTGTCGTAAGGGGTATGTGACAAACACCCTGTCCAGGGGCGTTTGTGACACACACACTGTCCAGGGGTGTTTGTGACACACGCTGTCCAATGGGGTTTGTGACACACACGCTCTCCAATGGGGTTTGTGACACACACACTCTCCAATGGGGTTTGTGACATACACGCTGTCCAGGTGTGTTTGTGACACACAATCAGTCCAATGGGGTTTGTGACACACACGCTCTCCAATGCGGTTTGTGACACACACACTGTCCAGAGGGGTTTGTGACACACACTGTCCAATGGCGTTTGTGACACATACACTCTCCAATGGGTTTTGTGACACACACCCTATCTAGGGGCGTTTGTGACATACACGTTGTCCAGGGGTGTTTGTGACACACACAGTTTCCAGGGGAGGTTTGACACACTCTGTCCAATGAGTTTTGTGACACAGACACTCTCCAATGGAGTTTGTGACACACACGCTGTCCAGGGGCGTTTCTAACACAAACGGCTTCCAGGGTTCTTTGTTACACACACCCTGTGCAATGGGGTTTGTGAAACAACGGCTGTCCAATGGGTTTGTGACACACACGCTGTCCAATGGCGTTTGTACCAAACACAGTGTTCAATGGGGTTTGTGACACACCACCTGTCCAATGAGGTTTGTGTCACACACACTGTCCAATGGGGTTTGTGACACACAGACTATCCAATGGGATTTGTGACACACACGCTGTCCAGGGGCGTTTGTGACACAAACTGTGTCCAGGCGTGTTTGTGACATACACGTTGTCTAATGGGTTTTGTGACACACACACTGTACAATGGGGTTTGCCACACACACCCAGTCCAGGGGCAGTTGTGACACAAAAGTTGTCCAGGCGTGTTTGTAACACACACCCTGTCCAATGGGGTTTGTGAAACACACGCTGTTGAATGGGGTTTGTGAGACACACGCTGTCCAGGGGCATTTGTGACACAGACCCTGTCCAGGGGCGTTTGTGACACAAAAGGTGTCGAGGTGTGTTTGTGACATACACCCTGTCCAATGGGGTTTGTGACACACACGCTGTCCAATGGGGTTTGTGACACACGGGCTGTCCAGGGGCATTTGTGACACACACCCTCTCCAGCGGCGTTTCTGACACAAACGGTGTCCAGGGTTGTTTGTGACACACAACCTGTCCAATGGGGTTTGTGTCAAACACACTGTCCAATGGGGTTTGTGACACACACGCTGTGCAATGGGGTTTGTGACACACACAATATCCAATGAGTTTTGTGACATACACGCTCTCCAATGGGGTTTGTGACACACACACTGTTCAGGGAGGTTTGTGACACACACTGTCCAATGGGGTTCGTGACACACACGCTGTCCAATGGGGTTTGTGACACAAACGCTGTCCAGGGATATTTTGGACACACACAGTTTCCAGGGGGGCTTGTGACACATGCTGTCCAATGGGGTTTGTGACATACACGCTGTCCAATGGGGTTTGTGACACATACACTCTCCAATGGAGTTTGTGACACACACGCTGTCCAGGGGCGTTTCTAACACAAACGGCGTCCAGGGCTCTTTGTTACACACACCCTGTGCAATGGGGTTTGTGAAACAACGACTGTCCAATGGGTTTGTGACACACACACTGTCCATTGGTTTTTCTGATAGACACGCTGTCCAGGGGCGTTTGTGACACACACACTGTCCAATGGGCTTTGTGAGACACACAAAGTGCAATGGGGTTTGTGACACACACTCTGTTCAGGGGTGTTTGTGATACATACCCCGTCCAGGGGCGTTTGGGACAAACACGCTGCCAGGGGTGTTTCTGAGACACACGCTGTCCTATGGGGTTTCTCACACACACGCTGTCTAATGGGATTTGTGACACACACACTTTACAATGAGGTTTTGTGACACACTAACAGTCCAGGGGCGTTTGTGACACAAAAGATGTCCAGGGGTGTTTGTGACACACACCCTGTCCAATGGGTCTGTGACACACACACTGTCCAGTGGTTTTTGTGATACACACAATGTCCAGGGAGAGTTGTGACACACATGATGTCCAGGGGGGTTTGTGACACACACGCTGTCCAATGGGGTTTGTAACACACACACTCTCCAATAGGGTTTGTGACACACACAGTTTCCCTGGGGGGTTGTGACACAAGCTGTCCAGGGGTGCTTGTGACACATACGCTGTCCAATGGGGTTTGTGTCACACACACTGTCCAATGGGGTTTTTGACACACACACTGTCCAATGGGGTTTGTGACACACAGGCTGTCCAGGGGCGTTTGTGACATACACACTCTCCAATGGGGTTTGTGACACACATACTGTCCAGGGGAGTTTGTGACATAAACCGTGTCCAGGGGTCTTTGTGACACACACGTTGTCTAATGGGGTTTGTGACACACACACTCTCCAATGGGGTTTGTGACACACACCCAGTCCAGGGGTGTTTGTGACACAAAAGATGTCCAGGTGTGTTTGTGACACACACCCTGTTCAATGGGGTTTGTGACACACACGCTGCCCAATGGGGTTTGTGACACACAGGCTGTCCAAGGGCATTTGTGACACACACCCTGTCCAGGGGCGTTTCTGACACAAACGTTGTCCAGGGTTGTTTGTGACACACAACCTGTCCAATGGGGTTTGTGTCAAACACACTGTCCAATGGGGTTTGTGACACACAGACTGTCCACTGGGGTTTGTGACACACACTGTTCAATGGGGTTCGTGACACACACACTGTCTAATGGGGTTTGTGACACACACACTCTACAATGGGGTTTTGTGACACACTAACAGTCCAGGGGCGTTTGTGACATAAAAGCTGTCCAGGGGTGTTTGTTACACACACCTTGTCCAATGGGGTCTGTGAGACACACACTGTCCATTGGTTTTTGTGATACACACACTGTCCAGGGAGAGTTGTGACACACACGATGTCCATGGGGGGTTTGTGACACACACGCTGTCCAGGGGCTTTTGTGACACACCCTGTTCTGGGGCGTTTGTGACAAACACTCTGTCCAATGGGGTTTGTGACACAAAACCTGTACAATGGGGATTGTGAAACACACACTCTCCAATGGGGTTTGTGACACACACGCTGTCCAATGAGGTTTGTGACATACACCCTGACCAGAAACGTTTTTGACACAAACGGTGTCCAGGCGTGTTTGTGACACACACCTTGTCCAGTGGGGTTTCTGACACACAAGCTGTCCAATGAGCTTTGTGACACACACTCTGTCCAGCGGCGTTTGTAACACACACGCTGCCCAGGTGTGTTTGTGACACACACCCAGTCCAATGGGTTTTGTGACAGACACGCTGTCCAATGGGGTTTGTGACAGACACGCTGTCCAGGGGCATTTGTGACACACACGCTGTCGAGGGGCGTTTGTGACACAAACGGTGTCCAAGGGTGTTTGTGACTCAAAAGCTATCCAATGGGGTTTGTGACACACACACTCTCCAATAGGGTTTGTGACACACAGTCAGTCCAGGGGTGTTTGTGACACACACAGTTTCCCTGGGGGGTTGTGACACAAACTGTCCAGGGGTGCTTGTGACACATACGCTGTCCAATGGGGTTTGTGACACACACACTGTCCAATGGGGTTTGTGACACACAGGCTGTCCAGGGGCGTTTGTGACATACACACTCTCCAATGGGGTTTGTGACAAACATACTGTCCAGGGGCGTTTGTGACATAAACGGTGTCCAGGGGTCTTTGTGACACACACGCTGTCCAATGGGGTTTGTGACACACACACTCTCCAATGGGGTTCGTGACACACACCCAGTCCAGGGGAGTTTGTGACACAAAAGATGTCCAGGTGTGTTTGTGACACACAACCTGTCCAATGGGGTTTGTGACACACAACCTGTCCAATGGGGTTTGTGACACACAAGCTGTCCAATGGGGTTGGGAACACACACTCTGTCCAGCGGCGTTTCTGACACACATGCTGTCCAGGTGCGTTTGTGACACACACCCAGTCCAATGGGGTTTGTGACAGACACGCTGTCCAGGGGCGTTTGTGACACACACCCTGTCCAGGGGCGTTTGTGAAACAAACGGTGTCCAAGGGTGTTTGTGAAACACAAGCTGTCCAATGGGGTTTGTGAAACACACACTGTCCAATGGGGTTTTGTGACACAATCGCAGTCCGGGGGCGTTTGTGACACACACCGTGGCCAATGGTGTCTGCGACACACACACTGTCCATTGGTTTTTGTGATACACACACTGTCCAGGGAGAGTTGTGACACACACGCTGTCCAGCGGGGTTTGTGACACACACGCTGTCCAAGGGGGTTTTTGAAACACACACTGTCCAAGGGGGTTTGTGACATAAATGCTGTCTGATGGGGTTTCTGACACACACAATTTGCAATGGGGTTTGTGAACACGCATTCTGTTCAGGGGTGTTTGTGACACACACCCTGTCCAATGGTGTTTATGACACACACGTTGCCAATGAGGTTTATGACACAGGCAGTGTCCAATGGGTTTTGTGAGTCACACGTTGTTCAATGGGGTTTGTGACATGCACACTGTCCAATGGGGTATGTGACAAACCCCCTGTCCAGGGTCGTTTGTGACACACGCACTGTCCAGGGGTGTTTGTGACACACGCTGTCCAATGTGGTTTGTGACACAGACGCTCTCCAATGGGGTTTGTGACACACACGCTGTCCAGGGGGGGTTGTGACACATGCTGTCCAATGGGGTTTGTGACACACACGCTCTCCAATGGGGTTTGTGACACACACACTGTCCAGGGGGGTTTGGGACACACACTGTCCAGTGGAGTTTGTGACACACAAGCTCTCCAATGGGTTTTGTGACACACACCCTATCTAGGGGCGTTTGTGACATACACGTTGTCCAGGGGTGTTTGTGACACACACAGTTTCCAGGGGAGGTTGTGACACACTCTGTCCAATGGGGTTTGTGACACAGACACTCTCCAATGGAGTTTGTGACACACACGCTGTCCAGGGGCGTTTCTAACACAAACGGCTTCCAGGGGTCTTTGTTACACACACCCTGTGCAATGGGGTTTGTGAAACAACGACTGTCCAATGACTTTGTGACACACACGCTGTCCAATGGCGTTTGTACCAAACACGGTGTTCAATGGGGTTTGTGACACACCACCTGTCCAATGGGGTTTGTGTCACACACACTGTCCAATGGGGTTTGTGACACACAGACTATCCAATCGGGTTTGTGACACACACGCTGTCCAGGGGCGTTTGTGAAACAAACTGGGTCCAGGCGTGTTTGTGACATACACGCTGTCTAATGGGGTTTGTGACACACACACTCTCCAATGGGGTTTGCGACATACACACTCTGTCCAATGGGGTTTGTGACACACACGCTGTCCAATGGGGTCTGTGAGACACACACTGTCCATTGGTTTTTGTGATACACACACTGTCCAGGGAGAGTTGTGACACACACGATGTCCATGGGGGGTTTCTGACACACACGCTGTCCAGGGGTGTTTGCGACACACACCCTGTCCAGGGGCGTTTCTGACACAAACGGTGTCCAGGGTTGTTTGTGACACACAACCTGTCCAATGGGGTTTGAGTCAAACACACTGTCCAATGGGGTTTGTGACACACACACTCTACAATGGGTTTTTGTGACACAGTAACAGTCCAGGGGCGTTTGTGACATAAATGATGTCCAGGGCTGTTTGTGACACACACCCTGTACAATGGGGTCTGTGAGACACACACTGTCCATTGGTTTTTGTGATACACACACTGTCCAGGGAGAGTTGTGACACACACGACGTCCATGGGGGGGTTTGTTACACACACGCTGTCCAGGGGCGTTTGCAACACACACCCTGTTCAGGGGCGTTTGTGACAAACACCCTGTCCAATGGGGTTTGTGACACAAAAGCTGTCCAATGGGGATTGTGAAACACACACTGTCCAATGGGGTTTGTGACACACACGCTCTCCAATGGGGTTTGTGACACACACACTCTCCAATGGGGTTTGTGACACACACGCTGTCCAATGGGGTCTGTGAGACACACACTGTCCATTGGTTTTTGTGATACACACACTGTCCAGGGAGAGTTGTGACACACACGATGTCCATGGGGGGTTTCTGACACACACGCTGTCCAGGGGTGTTTGCGACACACACCCTGTCCAGGGGCGTTTCTGACACAAACGGTGTCCAGGGTTGTTTGTGACACACAACCTGTCCAATGGGGTTTGAGTCAAACACACTGTCCAATGGGGTTTGTGACACACACACTCTACAATGGGTTTTTGTGACACAGTAACAGTCCAGGGGCGTTTGTGACATAAATGATGTCCAGGGCTGTTTGTGACACACACCCTGTACAATGGGGTCTGTGAGACACACACTGTCCATTGGTTTTTGTGATACACACACTGTCCAGGGAGAGTTGTGACACACACGACGTCCATGGGGGGGTTTGTTACACACACGCTGTCCAGGGGCGTTTGCAACACACACCCTGTTCAGGGGCGTTTGTGACAAACACCCTGTCCAATGGGGTTTGTGACACAAAAGCTGTCCAATGGGGATTGTGAAACACACACTGTCCAATGGGGTTTGTGACACACACACTGTCCAATGAGGTTTGTGACACACACCCTGACCAGAAATGTTTTTGACACAAACGGTGTCCAGGGGTGTTTGTGACACACACCCTGTCCAGTGGGGTTTGTGACACACAAGCTGTCCAATGGGGTTTGTGACACACACTCTGTCCAGCGGCGTTTGTGACACACACGCTGTCCAGGTGTGTTTGTGACACACAACCAGTCCAATGGGGTTTGTGACATACACGCTGTCCAATGGGGTTTGTGACACACAGGCTGTCCAGGGGCGTTTGTGACACACACCCTGTCCAGGGGCCTTTGTGACACAAACGCTGTCCAAGGGTGTTTGTGACTCAAAAGCTGTCCAATGGGGTTTGTGACACACACACTCTCCAATGGGGTATGTTGCACACATCCTGTCCAGGGGCGTTTGTCGCACAAACGGTGTCCAGGCGTATTTGTGACACACAACCTGTCCAATGGGGTTTGTGAAACACACACTGTCTAATTGGGTTTGTGACACACACGCTGTCCAATGGGGTTTGTGACACACAACCTGTCCAATGGGGTTTGTGACACACAACCTGTCCAATGGGGTTTGTGACACACACGCTCTCCAATGGGGTTTGTGACACACACGCTGTCCAGAGGGGGTTGTGACACACACGCTGTTCAATGGGGTTTGTAACACACACACTCTCCAATGGGGTTTGTGACACACACACTGTCCAGGGGGGTTTGTGACACACACTGTCCAAGGGGGTTTGTGACACATACACTCTCCAATGGGTTTTGTGACACACACCCTATCTAGGGGCGTTTGTGACATACACGTTGTCCAGGGGTGTTTGTGACACACACAGTTTCCAGGGGAGGTTGTGACACACTCTGTCCAATGGGGTTTGTGACACAGACACTCTCCAATGGAGTTTGTGACACACACGCTGTCCAGGGGCGTTTCTAACACAAACGGCTTCCAGGGGTCTTTGTTACACACACCCTGTGCAATGGGGTTTGTGAAACAACGACTGTCCAATGGTTTTGTGACACACACGCTGTCCAATGGCGTTTGTACCAAACACGGTGTTCAATGGGGGTTCTGACAGACACACTGTCCAGGGGCGTTTCTGACACAAACAGTGTCCAGGGGTGTTTGTGACACACCACCTGTCGAATGGGGTTTGTGTCACACACACTGTCCAATGGGGTTTGTGACACACAGACTATCCAATCGGGTTTGTGACACACACGCTGTCCAGCGGCGTTTCTGACACAAACTGTGTCCAGGGGTGTTTGTGACACACAATCTGTCCAATGAGGTTTGTGAAACACACACTGTCCAATGGGTTTTGTGAAACACACACTGTCCAATGGGGTTTGTGACAAACACCCTGTCCAGAAACGTTTGTGACGCAAACGGTGTCCAGGGTGTTTGTGAAACACACCGTATCTAATGGGGTTTGTGAGACACACGCTGTCCAATGGGCTTTCTGATACTAACAAAGTGCAATGGGGTTTGTGAGACACACTCTGTCGAGGGATGTTTGTGACACACACCCTGTCCAGTGGGGTTTGTGACACACACACTCTCCAATGGGGTTTGCGACATACACACTCTGTCCAATGGGGTTTGTGACACACACTCTGACCAGAAACGTTTTTGACACAAACAATGTCCAGGGGTGTTTGTGACACACACCCTGTCCAATGGGGTTTGTGACACACAAGCTGTCCAATGGGGTTGGGGACACACACTCTGTCCAGCTGCGTTTCTGACACACACACTGTCCAGGTGTGTTTGTGACACACACCCAGTCCAATGGGGTTTGTGACAGACACGCTGTCCAGGGGCGTTTGTGACACACACCCTGTCCAATGGGTCTGTGATACACACACTGTCCAGTGGTTTTTGTGATACACACAATGTCCAGGGAGAGTTGTGACACACATGATGTCCAGGGGTGTTTGTGACACACACCCTGTCCAGTGGGGTTTGTGACACACAAGCTGTCCAATGAGGTTTGTGACAAACACTCTGTCCAGCGGCGTTTGTGACACACACGCTGTCCAGGTGTGTTTTTGAACACACACACAGTTCAATGGGGTTTGTGACAGACGCGCTGTCCAATGGGGTTTGTGACAGACACGCTGTCCAGGGGCGTTTGTGACACACACCCTGTCCAGGGGCGTTTGTGACACAAAAGATGTCCAGGGGTGTTTGTGACACACACCCTGTCCAATGGGTCTGTGATACACACACTGTCCAGTGGTTTTTGTGATACACACAATGTCCAGGGAGAGTTGTGACACACATGATGTCCAGGGAGGTTTGTGACACACACGCTGTCCAATGGGGTTTGTGAAAGACATACTCTCCAATAGGGTTTGTGACACAAAGTCAGTCCAGGGGTGTTTGTGACACACACAGTTTGCTTGGGGGGTTGTGAACCAAGCTGTCCAGGGTTGCTTGTGACACATACGCTGTCCAATGGGGTTTGTGTCACACACACTGTCCAATGGGGTTTGTGACACACACACTGTCCAATGGGGTTTGTGACACACAGGCTGTCCAGGGGCGTTTGTGACATACACACTCTCCAATGGGGTTTGTGACACACATACTGTCCAGGGGCGTTTGTGACATAAACGGTGTCCAGGGGTCTTTGTGACACACACACTGTCTAATGGGGTTTGTGACACACACACTCTCCAATGGGGTTTGTGACACACACCCAGTCCAGGGGCGTTTGTAACACAAAAGGTGCCCAGGTGTGTTTGTGAAACACACCCTGTCCAAAAGGGTTTGTGACACACACGCTGTCCAATGGGGTTTGTGACACACAGGCTGTCCAGGGGCATTTGTGACACACACCCTGTCCAGACGCGCTTCTGACACAAACGGTGTCCAGGGTTGTTTGTCACACACCACCTGTCCAATGGGGTTTGTGTCACACACACTGTCCAATGGGATTTGTGACACCCACACTCTACAATGGGGTTTTGTGACACACTAACAGTCCAGGGGCGTTTGTGACATAAAAGATATCCAGTGCTGTTTGTGACACACACCCTGTCCAATGGGGTCTGTGAGACACACACTGTCCATTGCTTTTTGTGATACACACACTGTCCAGGGAGAGTTGTGACACACACGATGTCCATGGGGGGTTTGTGACACACACGCTGTCCAGGGGCGTTTGTTACACACACCCTGTTCAGGGGCATTTGTGACAAACACCCTGTCCAATGGGGTTTGTGACACAAAACCTGTCCAATGAGGATTGTGAAACACACACTGTCCAATGGGGTTTGTGACACACACGCTGTCCAATGAGGTTTGTGACACACACCCTTACCAGAAACGTTTTTGACACAAACGGTGTCCAGGGGTGTTTGTGACACACACCCTGTCCAGTGGGGTTTGTGACACACAAGCTGACCAATGGGGTTTGTGACACACACTCTGTCCAGCGTCGTTTGTGACACAGACCCTGTCCAGGTGTGTTTGTGACACACACAATGTCCAATGGGGTTTGTGACACACACGTTGTCCAATGGGGTTTGTGACACACAGGCTGTCCAGGGGCATTTGTGACACACACCGTGTCCAGCTGCGTTTCTGACACAAACGGTGTCCAGGGTTGTTTCTGACACACAACCTGTCCAATGGGGTTTGTGTCAAACACACTGTCCAATGGGGTTTGTGACACACACGCTGTGCAATTGGGTTTGTGACACACACAATATCCAATGAGGTTTGTGACATACACGCTCTCCAATGGGGTTTGTGACACACACGCTGTCCAGGGGGGTTTGTGACACAAACGCTGTCCAGAATTTTGGACACACACAGTTTCCAGGGGGGCTTGTGACACACGCTGTCCAATGGGGTTTGTGACACATACACTCTCCAATGGAGTTTGTGACACACACGCTGTCCAGGGGCGTTTCTAACACAAACGGCGTCCAGGGGTCTTTGTTACACACACCCTGTGCAATGAGGTTTGTGAAACAACGGCTGTCCAATGGGTTTGTGACACACACACTGTCCATTGGTTTTTCTGATAGACACGCTGTCCAGGGGCGTTTGTGACACACACACTGTCCAATGGGCTTTGTGAGACACACAAAGTGCAATGGGGTTTGTCACACACACTCTGTTTAGGGGTGTTTGTGATACACACCCTGTGCAGGGGCGTTAGGGACAAACACGCTGCCAGGGGTGTTTCTGAGACACACGCTGTCCTATGGGGTTTCTCACACACACGCTGTCTAATGGGATTTGTGACACACACACTTTACAATGAGGTTTTGTGACACACTAACAGTCCAGGGGCGTTTGTGACACAAAAGATGTCCAGGGGTGTTTGTGACACACAACCTGTCCAATGGGTCTGTGATACACACACTGTCCAGTGGTTTTTGTGATACACACAATGTCCAGGGAGAGTTGTGACACACATGATGTCCAGGGGGGTTTGTGACACACACGCTGTCCAATGGGGTTTGTGACACACACACTCTCCAATAGGGTTTGTGACACACAGTCAGTCCAGGGGTGTTTGTGACACACACAGTTTCCCTGGGGGGTTGTGACACAAGCTGTCCAGGGGTGCTTGTGACACATACGCTGTCCAATGGGGTTTGTGTCACACACACTGTCCAATGGGGTTTGTGACACACACACTGTCCAATGGGGTTTGTGACACACAGGCTGTCCAGGGACGTTTGTGACATACACACTCTCCAATGGGGTTTGTGACACACATACTGTCCAGGGGCGTTTGTGACATAAACGGTGTCCAGGGGTCTTTGTGACACACACGTTGTCTAATGGGGTTTGTGACACACACACTCTCCAATGGGGTTTGTGACACACACCCAGTCCAGGGGTGTTTGTGACACAAAAGGTGTCCAGGTGTGTTTGTGACACACACCCTGTCCAATGGGGTTTGTGACACACACGCTGTCCAATGGGGTTTGTGACACACAGGCTGTCCAAGGGCATTTGTGACACACACACTGTCCAGGGGCGTTTCTGACACAAACGGTGTCCAGGGTTGTTTGTGACACACAACCTGTCCAATGGGGTTTGTGTCAAACACACTGTCCAATGGGGTTTGTGACACACAGACTGTCCACTGGGGTTTGTGACACACACTGTCCAATGGGGTTCGTGACACACACACTGTCTAATGGGGTTTGTGACACACACACTCTACAATGGGGTTTTGTGACACACTAACAGTCCAGGGGCGTTTGTGACATAAAAGATGTCCAGGGGTGTTTGTTACACACACCTTGTCCAATGGGGTCTGTGAGACACACACTGTCCGTTGGTTTTTGTGATACACACACTGTCCAGGGAGAGTTGTGACACACACGATGTCCATGGGGGGTTTGTGACACACACGCTGTCCAGGGGCTTTTGTGACACACCCTGTTCTGGGGCGTTTGTGACAAACACCCTGTCCAATGGGGTTTGTGACACAAAACCTGTCCAATGGGGATTGTGAAACACACACTGTCCAATGGGGTTTGTGACACACACGCTGTCCAATGAGGTTTGTGACACACACCCTGACCAGAAACGTTTTTGACACAAACGGTGTCCAGGCGTGTTTGTGACACACACCCTGTCCAATGGGATTTGTGACACACACACTCTCCAATGGGGTTTGCGACATACACACTCTGTCCAATGGGGTTTGTGACACACACTCTGACCAGAAACGTTTTTGACACAAACGGTGTCCAGGGGTGTTTGTGACACACACCCTGTCCAATGGGGTTTGTGACACACAAGCTGTCCAATGGGGTTGGGGACACACACTCTGTCCAGCGGCGTTTCTGTCACACACGCTGTTCAGGTGTGTTTGTGACACACACCCAGTCCAATGGGGTTTGTGACAGACACGCTGTCCAGGGGCGTTTGTGACACACACCCTGTCCAGGGGCGTTTGTGAAACACAAGCTGTCCAATGGGGTTTGTGAAACACACACTGTCCAATGGGGTTTTGTGACACAATCGCAGTCCGGGGGCGTTTGTGACACACACCGTGTCCAATGGTGTCTGCGACACACACACTGTCCATTGGTTTTTGTGATACACACACTGTCCAGGGAGAGTTGTGACACACACGCTGTCCAGGGGGGTTTGTGACACACACGCTGTCCAAGGGGGTTTTTGAAACACACACTGTCCAAGGGGGTTTGTGACATAAATGCTGTCTAATGGGGTTTCTGACACACACAATTTGCAATAGGGTTTGTGAACACGCATTCTGTTCAGGGGTGTTTGTGACACACACCCTGTCCAATGGTGTTTATGACACACACGTTGCCAATGAGGTTTGTGACACAGGCAGTGTCCAATAGGCTTTGTGAGTCACACATTGTTCAATGGGGTTTGTGACATGCACACTGTCCAAAGGGGTATGTGACAAACCCCCTTTCCAGGGGCGTTTGTGACACACACACTGTCCAGGGGTGTTTGTGACACACGCTGTCCAATGGGGTTTGTGACACACACGCTCTCCAATGGGGTTTGTGACACACACACTCTCCAATGGGGTTTGTGACACACACGCTGTCCAGGGGGAGTTGTGACACACGCTGTGCAATGGGGTTTGTGACACACACACTGTCCAATGGGGTTTGTGACACACACAAACTCAAACACGGTTTGTGACATGCACCCTGTCCAGGGGCATTTGTGACACACCTTGTACAGGGGCGTTGGTGACTCACAGCCTCTCCAGGGGTGTTTGTGACCGAAACGGTGTCCATGGGTGTTTGTGACACACAACCTGTCCAATGGGATTTGTGGAACACACACTGTCCAATGGAGTTTATGACATGCACGCTGTGCAATGGCATTTGTGACACACACACTGTCCAATGGGGTTTCTGAAACACACCCTGTACAGAAACGTTTGTGACACAAACGGTGTCCAGGGGTGTTTGTGACACATACCCTGTCCAATGTGGTTTGTGACACACAGGCTGTCCAGGGGCATTTGTGACACACACCCTGTCCAGGGGCGTTTCTGACACAAACGGTGTCCAGGGTTGTTTGTGACACACAACCTGTCCAATGGGGTTTGTGTCAAACACACTGTCCAATGGGGTTTGTGACACACACACTCTACAATGGGGTTTTGTGACACACTAACAGTCCAGGGGTGTTTGTGACATAAAAGATGTCCAGGGCTATTTGTGACACACACCCTGTCCAATGGGGTCTGTGAGACACACACTGTCCATTGGTTTTTGTGATACACACACTGTCCAGGGAGAGTTGTGACACACACGATGTCCATGGGGGGTTTCTGACACACACGCTGTCCAGGGGCGTTTGCGACACACACCCAGTCCAGGGGCGTTTGTGACACAAAAGGTGCCCAGGTGTATTTGTAACACACACCCTGTCCAATGGGGTTTGTGACACACACCCTGTCCAATGGGGTTTGTGACACAAAACCTGTCCAATGGGGATTGTGAAACACACACTGTCCAATGGGGTTTGTGACACACACGCTGTCCAATGAGGTTTGTGACACACACCCTGATCAGAAACGTTTTTGACACAAACGGTGTCCGGGGGTGTTTGTGACACACACCCTGTCCAGTGGAGTTTGTGACACACAAGCTGTCCAATGGGTTTTGTGACACACACTCTGTCCAGCGGCGTTTGTGACACACACACTGTCCAATGGGGTATGTTGCACACACCTTGTCCAGGGGCGTTTGTCACACAAACGGTGTCCAGGCGTGTTTGTGACACACAACCTGTCCAATGGGGTTTGTGAAACATACACTGTCTAATGGGGCTTGTGACACACACACTGTCCAATGGGGTTTGTGACACACAGGCTGTCCAATGGGATTTGTTACACACACAATGTGCAATGGGGTTTCTGACACACACAAACTCCAACACGGTTTGTGACACACACCCTGTCCAGGGGCGTTTGTGACACAAACGGTGTCCAGGTGTGTTTGTGACACACAACCTGTCCAAAAGGGTTTGTGACATACACGCTGTCCAATGGGGTTTGTGACACACAGGCTGTCCAGGGTCATTTGTGACACACACCCTGTCCAGGGACGTTTCTGACACAAACGGTGTCCAGGGTTGTTTGTGACACACAACCTGTCCAATGGGGTTTGTGTCAAACACACTGTCCAATGGGGTTTGTGACACACAGGCTGTCCACTGGGGTTTGTGACACACACTGTCCAAAGGGGTTCGTGACACACACACTGTCTAATGGGGTTTGTGACACACACACTCTACAATGGGGTTTTGTGACACACTAACAGTCCAGGGGCGTTTGTGACATAAAAGATGTCCAGGGGTGTTTGTGACACACACCCTGTCCAATGGGGTCTGTGAGACACACACTGTCCATTGGTTATTGTGATACACACACTGTCCAGGGAGAGTTGTGACACACACGTTGTCCAGGGGCGT